>NW_027460335.1:7203927-7566427 GCF_050947875.1 Dermacentor variabilis
ATTATAAGCATACCGAGCTTCAATATAGGAGACATTTTTGATAAAGAATAAGGCTCGAGACGCAATAGTACCAATGCGGGAATTAACCCGGATCCTGGAACACCAACAAATACAAGTAGTGCTTCCACTGTTTTGATGTTCTAATATCACACCTGAATATTCGAGCACGCGCAAAGGCACGCAACAGTTGCGTCTGGCGCCAGAGCCATTGTACACATCGGCCACCGTGCTGATGTACTACCGTCGCTTCCTTGCGTTTCTGCTTCGCTTCTCTGCGCTGCCTTTGTCAGCTATGCGAAACCATGCTTAAACCACGCCGTTAAGGAACCAGAACTTGCGCAACGCGTGCTCGCGCTTCTTATCGGCGGAAGCGAGTCGTCGCATTTGAGCACGATCGATGTAACAGCCCCGTCATTATATGTGGGTGGCCACTAGGCTGTATGGTTTCATCTCTTACTGCCTGTTCGTATAGTCGTGTTGTTTGTAAGATTATAAATGAGCTCGCGATAGAATGCGGTTGTACTTCACCAAATGTAGGCTTCATTTGTATATTCAAAAAGAAGAAAAAGCGTACGGTGATGCTAGAGGAATTCAAAGATAAATAGCTTTTCGAGGGATAACCTTCACCGCAGTCGTGGCCGAGTGTACAGGGCGTCCAGCACGGCCGCGGTAGGTGGACTGTTCGAAACCCACCGCCGGCACCCGCCGATAAAAAAGATGGGTACAGGCGCCCCCGCACCCGTTAGTGTGTGGGGTGTACCGCCTGGGGAGTGCACCCGGCTACCGACTTCTCAAGTTTCGACATGTAGCCCGAAAGGGTGGATACGTTCTCTGGCCGTAATGCGGACATGGCTGCATTAATCAGTATCACGCAGATTGTGTAGCGCACGGCTGTTCGCGACTGCCAGCCGCACAATTCCGGGAGCCTATTTTTTTTTCTGTCAAACTGTTATAGTCTGCGTCACTAATTCACCTTTCCAAACTGTAGCCAAAGATACGTGATAAAAATACGCTTTTGCAGAAATATTTATTGCTGAAAGAATGTTTTGGTCTCCTTCTATTCTACAGACATTGAATGCGTGACTGATATCTCGCTTTAAGTGCTATTGCAATATACAAACAAATTTGATATGTTTTTATGTTACTTTCGAGAATTCATTATTTTACCTCTCCAATATGCGCTTTTGTTCGAATATAATGGAAAGCAACACATATGAAAGTCTCTGTTTACATTGCAGGGACGCCAATCTCTAATGCATCAGCCGCTGTTGTGGTTAAGTGGCGCCCCATTCCCTCATAGAACGTACGTGGAAGGGGGAATTACTGTTGAACATTTTCCCCTAATTTATTCTGAATTCCTAGATTTAAGAAAGAAATATTCAAGTTATATTTTCTTTCTTTGTGTAATTCGTTTCGATATTTAGCCAATCTATCCATATTCGCTTCCCTTAAAACATTATGTTGAATGGAAGCTCATTACTATAGTAATGAGCTTCCATTTCAAACGAAGTATTTACTAATGCAATCAAGGCAGTTATCGTGTGCATAATCATAAGGCAAGCTACGAGGCACAGCACCCAAAAATCACCCTAGGTTGAAGGCTGGATGCACGCGATAACTGCCTTGATTGCATTAGTAATCTTAGTTCGACCACACGGCTGGACTCATCATAGCTTGGGTGTTACTTTGCGTGAAGATAGACTAGGAAAGTAACGGTGCGCGTAGCATACGGGTTACCCGAGATGGAAATCGCTGACGATGGAAATGTCGTCGAGTAGAAAGGTCCCTAAAGAGTGCATGAAAACGAACGGGCACTTATTGAGGATGTTCCTGAACAGTCTTGACGAGTTTCCTTAGAGGCTGATGAGTGCAGTTGAAGGGCTTATCCCGTACAGGAGAGAGCGCAATTTCAGATTGCTCGTAGTCGACAACGGCATTCCTACGAGATAGAAACAGCCACTGAAGTATGATATCGCCACAGCAGGGTGCAAGAGCGATGAACAATGTACAGATTGTACTCAATATAGAAACTGGCAGTACAGGCATACTGAGGTTGAAAAGGTTTGACGTTTGCTGTCTGCACGACAGCCCAATAAGCGAAGGGAAGTTACATTTAGGAGCGTACGATAAAACGATGCGACACTCGAGAGATTTAGCTTGTCCGGAGTTTGAGTAAACGTACACTGTAATACAGGCTGTATTAGCGGATGTTCACGAGGCGTAATCGCCATAGTGCCTTGTCTGGTGACGTCACCTTGTTGGCTCACGTTTGGTTAGCGATTCGCGCGATGAGAGCGTGGGTCAAGCGTGGGTAACGCAGGCTGCTTCTGAAGAATGCAGTCCTCGCAAACAAATGGTTTTCACCCCTACAGGAGGTTTTGGGGCACTCCAGTATTATTGCTACGGCTTGCAAGAGGGGAAGAAAAAACTACTTCGCGCTGCTGAAATTGATTTCTTTATGTTTTAGAACTAACGGGTGAAGGTCTACGTGCGACACAGCGCATGCCGGCACCCGTGTATTCTCAAATCTGTTGCTTTTTACGGCACACATGCTCCCACTACAATCAAGCAGGCATGTAGAAGTGGAATTTCTGTTCCAACCTTCCTCACTTGTCTTCATGTTTTCTTCATCCGTGTTTTCATTTTTTATAGCTAACATTCACTCATCAGGGTTACAAGATTAACCAGCCCAATATTGGTTCCTCATCGGCTGGAAAGCACACCGTAATTCAAATTTGGCGTGATATATGTCTCTGTATATATTTGTGAGCTTGTTTGAAAGTTGTGCACAAGGCGTCTGTTTATGTGGGCGCTTGCTTTCGCCTCTGCATTTCACCGTCAGGATAGGGCGTGAACTGAGCAAGATGTTGCATATCTTCCCTTAACGCGTTAGAGACCAGGATTTGAGGAACGTCGTCCTTACATGCACATATTTCGTTTCCGATGGTTTTTCCGCGTGAGCCAGTTTTACGCAAGAATTTTTTACTTGCAGGGCAGGTTCAACTTCATCGCTTAATTGTTGACCTGCAGTACACTTCTACCGTATAGATTTTTGACATTGGCCGTCTATGGCAGTCTTGAGGAGAGGCGAATATATGTTTTCTTGACACTTTCAATTTTGTTGAGCTCATTTGGCGTTGGTCAGCAACCATTGTGGGTGGCAGAGGAACGTTGAATGCACTAGTGCTTCTGACAGCCTGTTAATTTCATCTGATGAAGCGTTTTCTAAACGGATTCTGAGAGACTTTGCGCTGTGTTGGTAGAAGAATCATGAAATTTTCATGTGCTCTTTGCTCTGGATGATAGTATTCGGAACGGGATTTCGGATTTGGCTGCGGAAATTGTAGCTTTCTGTACCTTGTAGGCTTCAGAACCGCTACAAACTCAAACATTCTGTGTAAATCTGGAGGCACTGTTTGTCAAGAAAATGTGCAATCACATCTAACCTTAGAGTGAGCTGCACCTGTTGCAGAGAGATATATCGTGCATTAGATCAAATCGTAATGTCGCCTTTGTGGAGTCCCACTGAGATGCATTGTACTTCCTTTAAATATGGGCAAGTAGGGGTATTCCTACATTAAACGGTATTGTGCAGATTGTGCTCCCTAGGTGACTCCTACATGATCTTACGTAATAGTTCTGCAGAAACGCGCAAGGGGGAGAGAAGTAGCTAATTAAGGCAAATGAGACATCCACCGAAGCGTAGCTTATTGCTACAACGGAAACTCATATGGGTTCCTCGAGAGAAAAGCCTCGCAGTTGAAGAAAAATGCGTCCTGGTCTGGGACTCGAACCCGGGGCCACGGCCGTTCCGGGGCAGCCTATCCACCTTCTGAGATAACCAGGGTCCATCACAGGTGGACTGCAGAACAGGGGAATCAGTGATTCAACATGACACAAGCTTGCTGGCTACCCGCAGCGGTCGAGGGGTGTGCAAGTGCTGCAGTATTAGGCCACTACACCCAAAGAGACTGATCGCCAGACACTATTCACATATTCACAGGCTCTAAGCAAGTCATTGAAATGCTACAGTTTCATTCTAGGCTGCTGGCAGCTGTGTACGTGTATCCTTAGCCAAGTCTCGCAACTCCACCAACGATCCACTCGGGTGAGAATCCATTATATTCCTTAACCTACCTACAATCTTGGGAGACAACTCGTTACTCAGCGTGATTTTCAGCATCAAAGCAAGAAACAGCCTCGAGGTGCCAGTTGGAAGCAGACCGCAATGTTAATCCAAAGCGCCGCCTATGAAACCAACGATCAAGCCAAACTGTAGCCCGTGCGAAAGCTAAAAACTAATAAAAAAGAAGCCACAAAACACGACGCCCTACCACCAAGATGCTTCCGCTTCTGCACGGACATATCAAGAATTGTACAAAAGCACAGCCTTATGATGATTCCAGTTACCACGTCAACGCTGTCAATGAAGTTCTGGGTGCTGCTGTGCACTACAACTTGAAGTACAGCGATCACCGTAGGACACCGATTTCGAGTCAAGCGCTGTGGCGTTCTCTCACGCTCACTTTCTCTGTGTGAAACGATTGTCCACATATTGTTATACCGGTGAATTGCAAGTATAATCAAATTATTATAAAGACATTTCATTGGGGGCCCGTGACCGCGGCAAACTTTGCTTCTCCGTTAGCCTCGCAGCAACTCTGGCTTCATGTCGGCTTGAACCCTCTCGTTGGCACACTTTGCGTCTTTAGTTGACGGCCGTCGTTCGTTTATGGTTAAACGCTTCAGAGGAAGTGGCCACCCAGTTACCTACGTGCAAGGGTTCTTAAGTACGAGCGGGCCGCTGCAACTGGAAATACAGTGTTGTAGTTGACCGTTTGCGGCTTGCTCAGCTCCGACCAGGACCTTGAAAAGGGGACGCTGGTGCGTTTGTCTACAACTATCATGCCGACAGTGGCATGAGGATCGCTTCCCTTGCTTCTACTTTGATTCTCAGTCATGTTGCATCGTAACGGACCGCACATCGGTCACATCACGGCAAGACACGTTTATGAGATGCGAAATCTACGAAGTTTTCCGCACCGTCTCCTCGTGTGGAATCTTTGCTAAGTGGGGCGTAAGTAGTGCTAAACAAAGTCGAAACCCGAGCTGTAAAATAAAGAAATCAAAATACACCGTGCAAGATACAATTATAAGACCTATGGAGTTCTATCGTGAGAGGTGAGACTACCGAATGCCATAGGTCTGAAAATCTTATGTTGCATCTCGTATCTTTAAAAGAAATCAGGAAAAGAATAAAAAACTTTTCTCCAAGCTACCGAAAGACGTTAGTGGCGTCCTTTTGCCTAAGACTGAAGTTTGTGAGCAGTTTGGGATAAGCAAATGCAACCAATTATCAAACGATGATGGTTTTCGTGTGCTACGTTTTGGTTGTGTTGTCTCCTCTTACCCTGGCCCTTTTAGTGGTTTTGGCATGCATAACGAAGAGTAGTGGAGCTCTTAGGAGAGTTTTGAGTACATATGGCACGGAAACGCAGAGAAATTGGAATCGCGCCGAACTTTTTTCTGAGTACGGCTTTAGGAAGTAAATTTATTTGTGTAGAATCGAATATTGGTCTCCACTGAAATAGTCCCGTGCGCATCAATACAGCGCTTTCAGCAGTCCTGCCACTTTGCACGTCTTCTTTCCGGAAGGAGCCACGTTTCAAGCTTGATTAAGGAAAACGTGGGATAATGTCGTGTATTTTTTAATAGGTTTACGGCAACGTGAATAAAAAACGGTACAATACAAGATACACATAGACACACTGCGCTAGAGAGCCACACTTCCAGCGGCACACACATAGTGACCTAAGTTATCGTCAGAGGTATTGATTGAAGAGCGGCATACAACTACTGCACCGTCCCTGGCGACTAGAGTTGCCATCAAAGAGATAAACTGAAGACGGGTACAGACCGAGTGGAACATGCTCAGTGCTCCAATCGGCATCAAAGAGTTTCATTGAGCCGCAGCACCTGCCCAATCCCGCTTCCACTGTGACCCATGTCAGCGTGAAAGGTGTTCGATGAAGAACGGCACGTATGTGCACATTGCCACGCACCCCCTGACCCGAGTTTTTTCGATGGTTATTTTTCAAACCTCTTCGCTAAGCACAGCAGCCCGATGCGCTGCTCACTGAACCGTGGACTGCCCAGTGATTCCGGTAGGCGGAAAATGGTTAGAGACGTACAAACATATGTGGACACGTGCGAACATACAACATACGTAGCCTCCGCAAAGGGCGTGAAGTAGGCTATTTATTATTGCTAACGGAATAGAATACGCTGGTTTTCGGCGATACTGGGATTTAAGTCCAGCAACCCCCACAATCAATCAATCAATCAATCAATCAATCAATCAATCAATCAATCAATCAATCAATCAATCAATCAATCAATCAATCAATCAACCAATCAATCAATCAAGGTTTATTTAACCAGAAAATTCTGGAAGTCTCAAATTCTGAAAAGCTGTTCGATGCAGCTTGACTGAGTCCCTGAAGACCCTTACATCGGTAGCATGTGCCGTTTACAGCAGATATATGCATATTTGATCATAATTATAACGTGTGAGTAATACTGTAAGAAGTTGACGTAAGGATTACTTGAAGTTAATATTCAGTGTTACAGCATGATTCACATCAATTTTTAATACAGCGTAAACATCATCGTGTGAAGACTGTTGACTGCACAAAATAAAATGAAAGTAAATAAGGATAATTTTCTGGTAATTCAACAGGTTTCACAAACAATAAAGAGTAAAAATAGCTGTGAAAACATACATCGCGCAACGATAACAGTACCACAACAGAATACAATAAGTACAGGTTGGGCAAAAGCCACGTAAACAAGACACATGCACACCATTCCAAAGATAACTATGCGACCTCTATTTACAACATTGATGTGAAGAACTGACATAGCTGCTTTTGTGTAGCAGTAGTCAGTTCAGGAAATTCGTTTAGAATTCATGGTAAATGGAAGTAAATGGAATGGATGGAAAGCATGACCGGGGTTGTTGGAGAAGCATGGGAGAGGCCTTTGCCCTGCAGTGGGCGTAACCAGGATGATGATGATGATCATGGTAAATTGAAGTGGAGTGCCTGTGAGTTGTAGGTGGTCCGGCAACGAGGAACAGACCATGTTAAGGTATGTCGCGTACGCCTTTTAGGGTAATTAGGTGTAAGGTTTGATATAGTTACAAGGAATTCTTTATAAGTGTTTGAAAAGAAGAAGGATTGCAAAATACGAAATTTGTATAATATTCCGGAAACACTGTTTCAGTTGAAGCCAGGTAGAAAATGTTTGCAACATGGCGAAGAATCTTCTTTTGTAAAAGCAAGGTTTTATTTAAGTTCCGTTTAGTTGTGGTAGCCCAGACTAGACTACAGTAGTTAATGTAGGACGCGAATAGTGCGTGATACACTTGAAGTTTGACCTTTGAGGGGAGTAAGCGTTCACATCGTGATAATGCCCCAGTAGTTGACGACAGTTTCCTACATAGTTCTTCCATTTGCGAGTTCCAACTAAGGTGAGCGGAAAACGTAACGCCGAGTATCTTGTGTTTGTTTACTACAGCGATGTTCAGACCTTCATATACAATAGGGCTTAACCGTGGAACTACTTTACTCCTTGCACGAAATATAATAATTTTACTTTTTAGGGGATTATACTTTATTTCGTTAAGGCTTGACCATGTGGATAGCTTTGAAAGTGTGTTATCACATTGAAGGACTAGATCATTTATGTTTGGCCCAGAAAATAGTATGCTACTGTCATCGGCATATATGACAAATTTTGCTGATTTTTCAATATTTACGAGGTCATTGATATACACATTGAACAAGAGGGGACCCAGAATGCTCCCTTGTGGCACACCTCTTGAAATATGACGGAAAGATGATTGGAAACTCTGGAAACATACGTTCTGCTGGCGGTTTTTTAAGTAAGATTTCAACAAATCCAAAGGTTTCCAACGAATTCCACATGCGGACAACTTGTCCGCAAGAATCACATGACTGAGAGACTCGAACGCCTTGGAAAAGTCAATAAAGAGGCCTAACGTGTGAAGTCTGTTATCTATGTTGGAAGCTGTAATTTCTTTCATTGTTAGTAGGGCTGTTTCTGTCCACCTTCCCTTTCGAAAGCCGAATTGCGCATCGGATATGATATGTTTGTTAGAGAAAAAAAAACAGTTATACGCGTACAGATGCTTTTTTTCTAAGCCTTTGGAAAAAATTGGGAGAACTGATATTGGCCTGTAGTTTTTGATGGACTGATGATCACCTCATTTATGTGTTACAGAAACCCTTGCTATCTTCATTTCTTCGGGGAAAGCGGCTGAAGTTAGTGCAAGGTTGAATATATGCTTTAGTACGGAAGAGATACATGCAATGACGTATTTTACTGGTTTTATCTGCACGTCATTTATATCTAAGGCCCTGCTTTTTTTCAGGTTCATGAAGGTTCTGTAGATTTCAGATTCATCGGTTGGAGCTAAAAACAAGCTGTCACTAATGTTGTAGTTCAAAAATCGCGTATATGACATATTAGTAGGTCTCTTGTAATCAGGCACGCCAGCATTCACAAAGTATGCTTTGAAGTGTTCAGCTAAATTTGTGCCAGTAATATGCTGACCATTGACTTCGATACTATCTGGAGTGGTATTCTTCTTGTCGCAACCTAAGACAGAGTTCATCACCCTCCAACAGCCTCTGGGCGTTTCTTAGTGATATCAGAGAAAAGTGAATGATAATAAATAATTTTAGCACGTTTTAGCTCACTGTATAGCTTATTTCGTAGTGCCTTGAATTCTTTCAGCTGTGACGGGCATCCTGTGCGTAGAAATAGATGATACAGTTTATTTTTATTTTTTATCATTACTAGGTGGTCGCGTGTAACCCATGGCTTCCTTAACTCTTTAGATTGTTTAAGAGTTTTAAACGGAAAATGCTTAGCGTACACGCGAAGAAAGGTTTCAAGAAATCTGCAATAGGCTTTATTTACGTCTTTTGTAGGCGTAACATGTGACCAATCGCACTTACTTATTTCATGTTTGAATGACTGAACGGCTGTTTCAGATAAGTGCTGAACAGCGGGAGGCTCAGGTTCGCATCTTTTGTGAATTATAATACTAGTAAATACAGGAAATATGGGGCAGTGGTCGCTGAGACCTGATGCTAATGTTCCCGCATGTAGTACACTGGTTTCTGCGTTCGTAATTATTAAGTCGAGAATTGACGCAGTAGTAAGTGTCACGCGTGTCGCAGTACTGATTAAATTAGTGAAACCAGTAGAGCTAAGAATATTTTTGAAGGCGGTCGTTTCGCGTGTGTTCTCCGAGATATTTATATTGAAGTCACCACCGCTAATAAGGTTAAAATTGTTTACTGAGATGTAGTCTAGGAAGGATTCAAGGTAAGTAAAAAATGTATGCGTATTGCCACGTGGTTGGATGTATACGACAGCTATGAACTCTGTGTGTTCCCACAGTGTTAGTACTTCGTAGTCATCAGTAACCCTGCAAAACTCTGGCACTAAGACATACGTTGGTCCTTTTTTAACATACATAGCGACGCCTCCACCTCGTTATTGAGGCCTATTTAGAAAGAAATTATTATAACCAGGTAAATTTAGCATAGTGCATCCATCATTATACTAAGTTTCTGTGATTAGTAAAGCAGAAAATTGGAAAGGAAATGCAGTTACAAAATCACATATTTCTACATGCTTTGAAGAAGCTGAGCGTGCATTCATGTGCAGAACTGAGCGACGATATGCGTTTGCTGGGTTAATGTGACGTGGCAAGACAAATTCGTGATAATCCATTTTTGGAGGTTTTCTTTTTCTAAGCAGCAACCAACGGATGTAACGCTTACAATCTAGCGTATTTTGTCAAGGTCAGCCTCGTCTGTGATCTGAATCATTACTGAGTCATCAAATTGCCTCGCAAATATCCTGCCACCGAATGTCCACACAGAGTTCCACTTGTGTTCATGTTTAGGTCCTATAGCCATGCCCAGAAGCCGGTTCAGAGTAGGGCACAACTGCTCATTAACGAAAACGGCATTCGCGCTATTAAGCCCCGTCTGCAAGTTAGTTAGCTTTGTCTTTTTGGCCTTTTTTTAGCCTTATGTCACGTTTCGCGCGTGATTTAAACTGGACAATAATGTTTGTCTTATCAGGGTTTCTTGTCGGCACACGATGACAGGAATCGATATCGGAAAGTGCTATTGGTTCACCAATAGCAGTACCAATCTTTGAAACAATGTCGATGACCTCTTCGTTTTCGCCTTTTTCGAGCGGACAAAGCGGACGTTGTGAAACTAGTCGATCGCAGCGGCTTAAAGGAATCTGACGCTTTCATGCTGGCAACCTGCCCTCCGACGACTGCTATTTAAGACTGCTAAACACCCATCGCAGAATGTCCTTCTTACTTATTGCAGCGGCGACGGTTCTAGGGCTAACAGTATCTAGATTTATAATGATGCGACCGAAAACAACACAGAAACTAATTGAAGAGTTTCATGGCACGGGGGCACTCAGAGCGAGCGGCAGCAGAGGCGCAGAAATTAATCTATTCCTGCCAGAATTTAGCAGAGGACGAAGGCAAGTCCCGCTCCTTAGATAATAGGAGCGCTGTTCGCAGCGCCTTCATCGTTCTCGCCCGAGGCCTATATATTTAAAACGCTTCTTGCCCTTCAGCGGTAACAGTTATAATTGTTTCTGAGCTAAGTTTGAGTCTTGGTTTTCGCTGTTCAGTTCCAGTTGGAATAAGGAACGTTGTAAAAAAAAATACAGCTCCACGCAGATTCGCCCGTTTTCTAGTAAACTGGTGGCGCGCATGAGTTCTGTTCAATACTTCGGTTTTCTTTTCTTGAAATTTCATGCTGACAAAAAGAGAAAAATGAATAACAACCCAATCAATTTTTATTGCTGATGTACCAACCGGCCGCAGTCAACACTTTATTTTAGTCCTCACGAGGCGCGCAGCAGCATCTAACTTTGGTCCATAAACAATGACAACACTACCTGCATCTGGTCACATGCTGTTTGCTCACCCATTTATCTTTATTGAAATGGTGTGCCAAGAAAAAACTGAAAACTCAAATAAAGATGCAGTGCTGTGCCTTCGTCAGCTTGATGGTCCTTGCACGCCCTTTCGCGCTATATCTCAAGTTATGCAGTACAAACTAGCCCACCAGACCGTTCTTTCGAGAACTGTTATTTCGCATTCGAAAGCTTCCTAGCTTACCAGACGTCCAGTTGTGAACGACAATACATGCGTCTTACTTTCCTTGTACGCGACATTTACATTTCACCTTCTTTGGAAATGGGAAAATTTATGCTATTCTACTCGATGGCAAAGGGTAGTTTTTCTCGAATATTCTTATTTGTTTAGACCTAGAAAGACGAATATTCCAATAGAGCAATTGTGCTACATCGGTTTTCTCTAAAATCAGTGTTCTCTAATATCTACAACGGATAACCAGAAAGTGTTTGCGTCTATTTATTTTAGCCGACTTACGGCTGCAAATGCGAACTGAACACACTTATTCTCAACGGTGGTCCTTTCTTGGAGCGTCCCGGCCTTATCTGCTGGTGGCTCCGCGACACGGCGCTGCTCTCAGTTGTCGAAGATGGCGGTTGTCCTTCACACGTCCACGGCGTACAAGCAACGAAGTGCGATTCGTTTTCTGCGAAGCAAGGGACGAACGTCCATCGAAATCCACAGGGAAATACAGCCCACGTATAGGGAAAGGTGTGTCAATTTGAGAAGTGTGAGGTTTGGATTTGTAAGTTTGCAAAAGCCCGTGATGACTCGCATGACAATGAGCGTTCGGGTAGACCACATGTGCCACTGACTGACCACAGGGGCATTTCAATCTCAGTGCTGCCATGGCACAAATGGTCTGAACCGGTGCGTCGACTATGTGGAAAAATTGTGTAAGACTTGTAGAATAGTAAGTATATTTGTAAATACCTGTGTGTACCACATCTTCGATAATAAAAGTAGGGGCAGAAACTTGGTGATTCGCCCTCGTCTATTATTATTTGTGTATTTTTAATTTTAATACACGCTCAATAATCTCATTTGAGACTTAAGTATTAACGGTGTAAGCTCTTCATAGTATTGAACACAATTGTGCATATTGCCGAATTGAACTGCACAACAGAGGATTTTAGCGCACGAAAAGGGACGAACACCGTGGCAAGACACGGACACAGCGCTAACTTCCAACAATTGTTTTATTCCACGAAGCGGTACACATATATACAGGTACCACACACCACCGTACGCATGCGCATATGTACTGATTTTTAATCAAAAGAGACAGCACCGAGATATGTGTAATGGAAAGTTAAGATGATATCAAAGATGAAAGAACGAGCATGCACAGCCAAAAAAATTTTTTTAGAGCGCAGCTCTTTGGCGTCCGTTCCTGGGTTTCGCGTCGTCGTCGGCGTCGTCGTCGGCCTCGTAACCAGCTCCGCCCCCCTTTCATCCCCCCAGCGCTAGCAGCGACCGACTGATACCGCTGGATGCCGCTGACGCCGCTAGAGAGTCAAGATAACGTGACTGCATAGAACACCGTCGCCGCCATGCAGAAAGAGGAGGAAAGGGTCCCCCCCCCCCCCTGTTCTTGTGTGGCGGATAGCTGGGGTTGACTCACTATCGCCGTCTGCGGCATCAGTCAGTCGCTGCTATCTCTTCCCTCCTCCCTTTATCGTGTTGTCCGCTTGCTGCGCGCGCTTCTGCCCCCATCGTTTGCCGCTGGGTGTACACGCCGCCCCCCTCCGCTTCCGCTTACTGCTGGTTGCTCTCGACGGCGGCGATGAGCCTCCGCTTCGGCGGCGCGAACTGCAGGGTCTTCTCGGCGGCGGCGATGAGCTTCTGCTTCAGCCTCGCTTACTGCTGGTTGCTCTCGACGGCGGCGATGAGCCTCCGCTTCGGCGGCGCGAACGGCAGGGTCTTCTCGGCGGCGGCGCTTAGCCTCTGCTTCCCCCACGGCTGTGACAACCTCGCGAGGCACTTGTATAGATCTCGTCTTTGAGAATCAAGCATTGGTGTACCAAGTCGAACATATATCAGTCTATTTCTCCGACCACAAAGCTTCCTTCATGACTGTCAAGAACTGTTAGTGGAGTCTTTGTTAAAGGAATACGTGTGAAAAATAAAAAAAAATTATGTGATAGCGCATACATGTGTTGCTCGATTTCTTTGCCTCAATCTATCCAAAAGGTGAAACAGCTTATTTGCTGCGCTCACATTTCGCATTAGGAAGTAACGTAATCGTCTGTAATTTTTTTTTGTTATCGCAAGATTAAAATGTCATATCGATCAGACCACCCTCTGCATCACGTTTAAAAAATAGCATTCTTTTTTTGAAAGATCGATTGAAGGCGCGCTAACACATGCGCTGCCTAAACTTGCGATCTTCGCACGCTTCAATAATCTCACGTGTTGTTTGCGCTGCGCTGCTTCCTATCACCGCGCATTGTTTATAAATGGGACTGCACTCATTCTTTCTGCAGTAAAAAGCCAGATGCCCCAATCCTCTAGTTCGCCCATTATTTGCATGTTCACGCAACCTGTCGCGTTCGTACACAAGTGTAATGTGTGCATTTTGATAGTGCATGGCAGATAAAAATGTGTTTATCGCTTTAATATATTTAGTAGAGAAATGAAATATCAAAATAAAACGTTGCTTTAATTCTGTGTTACCAGTCATCTGTCGTACACAAAAAAAGAGTTGGTCTAAAAGACTAATAACTGCCGTCTATAACAGCAACTTTTACATGCCTTCAAGAATGTAAAATGCCAGATTTCAAACTGCAGCAGTAGTTGAGCCTGTCAAAATGAACTCCATTGCATGCCTCATAAATGAAAATAAGTTCATGCCTTTTAGTAAGCTTAGATGAGGGCCGCAGTGAACTTTCTTGTAATTTTTGAAGTGTGGGTAAGCTTGCCATAACAAGCCTTGTTGCCCTTTATTACAGGCACGTCAGGTCATATCCATCGAACTGGAGGACTATATTTTCATCCCTGTTGAGCATCATGTTTGCAGATATGATCCTCAAATTATGGATTGAGCAGAGATTGTGCGGGGCACACTGGGCACATGCTTAGGATGCGTCACAAGTGGTGTTTGCGACACACCAGACTTATGACGGACCTCTGACATCTGACAATGACCCATATTCTATTGATTAGCAGGAGTATTTTAACATTGGTGCCGAACGAGAATGAACTGTCCGTTATTTCTTTTTTTTGTTTAAACCTAAAAATTGAAGTTAGTTTAGTAGTTGACTGTAGCAGTCATTTAGATATTTCGCATGTATTTCAGTAGGAACACTAAGAGCTAAGGCTTTCTTTTAGTGCCATGCCCTTGACAGTCTTGGTGTTGTTTACCACATGTGCTCGTGTTGACTTTTGCAAACAATATTTTTCAGGAACCCGCTTCATATAACGCAAGAAGGCAGCTGCAAGGACACAAGGATGCCAAAGCGCCAGCCCAGCGCGACTTGACGAAGTACAGAGGAGCGCACGCCAAAGAAACAAAATGCATTGCCATGCAATTTGGACAAGAAAACTAGACTGTGGGTATATTGGGTGTACGGTTTGACTAAATGTGAACAAAATCAAAATACAGTATGTCCCACCAAGATAAAAATTCTCACGTGCTCTAGGCAGTCATCTTAACATGGTATATTTATGTAATGTCTCTGAAGGGAAAGTCAAAATCAAGTATGCCCTCTGGAGACACATAGTAGTAAGTGCCACTAAAAAGTTAGAAATGTGTTTAAAAAAAAGCTTATTAGTTGTGAGAAGTCACTGCCTTTTGTCTTGCCTCTCAACAGATGTATCCACGTGATAAAAAATAGTGGTACAATGAAACGGTATATTTGCTTAGTGACCTGATACATACTTGCAAGGAGCATGGTACCTATGTGCACTGTAAAAAGCAGCACTTTAGAGAGACAGTTAAGTCCTAGTGACTGTTGGAAGCGGAATTTCGATTTAGGGCCTGAATTTTACTAAACGGATTTTAAAAAATCCGAAAATTTCAAAAAGTAGACGCACGAAGTTTATAGATTAATGACTCTCGATCAAAATCAGATATCGCGGTTCTGTACACGGCATCCATTAGATCATTCAGAGCGGACAAATCCTATATGTCATTTTATATCTTGCGTGAATCCGGTACATTCTGTACGAGGGTCACGCAATATCTGTATTTACAGAATACTAAATGTTTTATATTATTGCGTAACATATCAATTTGTCCGCTTTAGATGTACTGTCATATACAATTCCCAGAATTGGGATATCAATTTTGTTTGATGAGTTGCAGTGCTGTCATCTTGATAACATTGTTTTCAGAAAATTTTCCATTTTCGCTAATATTTAATAATAAATAGACCACATAAATAAAAGATTCGAAACAAATAGTCATTAGATTTCAATTTTTCACTTAAATGCAATACACCTCGTCAAATTTGGTGCAGTGGTTGCCGAAAAAAAAACGAATTCTCCTTTTACATGTATTTAGATAGGCTCACCCGAGCTAAAGCTTCCTCTTAATTTGGAATTTGGAGAAAATTTGGATATGAAGGGAAGTTGCTGAAGCTCACGTTCTGAGTACGAGGAACCATTGTTCTTGAAAACGAAGGCTAACGGCTGTGGTCGGTCAGAATCTAGAAGTTATAGGCTTCAACAAAAAAAATGGAAATGTTTGACAGCGTAATACGACGCCAACATCTTCCTCCCGAAATTGCTGTAGCGAGCGTCTGTAGTTTTGAGTCGCTTTAAAAAGAAGACCAGCGGCCTACCGTCTGTGCCATCGCGATGCTGCAGTACTGCACCCACTGCCGTGGTCAAGGCGTCTACCATAAGGAGAGTTGGCGCGTCACGCAACGGATGAATCAGGAGCACCGCAGACGCCAACCGCGATTCGGGTTCCTGGAACCAGCGTTCGTGCTTCGAGGACCAGTGGAAGGGAGGTGCTTTCTGGAGTCGCGACAATGCAGGTAAGTAAACGGTTGAAGAACTTGCGCACTGGATGGTGTGAACTGCCTGTGAAAACTTATAAGCACCACAAGCACGGAAAGCTTTCGGAATATGGGTTGAGATAGAAAGTCCTGGATTGCGCGTACCTGTCATTTCAGTGGTTAGATGCCTTGGGGTGAAATAGCCTGGCCGAGAAAATTCAGAGTTTCAACTGCGAAAATGTATTTATGTGACTTTAGAACCAGGCCGTGTTCACCCAGTCTCTCAAATGAAAGGCGAAGGCGCTTTTCCTGTTGTTTGTTTGCGCGACAGGCAAAGAGCATGTCCTCAAGATAGGCGGGAATGAACGGGAGTACACGCGTAACCTCGCCTATGAATCTTTGAATAGTTTGGTTCTTATTATTCAAACCGCGAGACATACGCACAAACATCAATAGGCCAAACGAAGTAGTGATTGCTGTCTTCGGAGTGTCGGTGGTGTCGACAGGTATTTGGTAGTACCGACTCGTCAAATCGATCTTGCTCTATATTTTGGTTCCCGCACGACAAGCGCCGAAATAATGTATGTGAGGAACGGGATATTTATCCAGAGCAGTGACGGCATTCAAAGCTCCCTAATAACCGCAATACCGCCATTTTCCCCTCTCCTCCTTTGAAATCAGATGTAGAGGTGAAGACCAATTGCTGAATGAAGGACGAATAACGCCGAGCTGAAGTATGTGTTCAAACTGCCGGCTGGTGACTTCCAACCTCCGTACAGCGAGACTTCCTTGGCGTGCTGCGACAGGTGGGCTGGAGGTCGTGATATGATGTGACACCTTGCGTTTCACGGGCAGCGCATCGTTGCGGGGCTTCATGAGTTGCCGGCGCTCAGCGAGTGTCTTGTGTGTTGAAACCGGCCGAAACGCACGGACGCCAAATAAGCTGAGGTCTCAATGCAGGCCAAGCAAATCAAGGGATGTGAAGTTATCTTTCAGGCGTCGATCGCGAACGCGCGCTTCAAGGTGGAAATGGCTGAGGAAGTCCGCTCCAAATATGACAAAGCTGACGTCGGCGATCACAACAACCCATCTGTGCAAGCACCGGAGTCCGATGTCGAGTGTCATCGACCGGAGCACATTCGACACGATGGAAGTGTAGTCCACTGCGTGGACCATGGGTGTTGACTCGCTGCGCTGGCAATCTACGGCCGTGGCGGGAACGATAGACAGCTCGGTTTCGGTGTAGACGAGGAGGCGGGTGGCGGCGATGTGGTAGACTACTAAGAGTAGGCGGCTTGCACGATGGCCGATGTCGCATGCTGCCGTTACCGACTGGTAAGCGGGTTTCCCGTCCACGAAATAAGCCGGGTGCAGCGGCTTGCTTGTTCGTGATAGCGAAGGTGGTACCAGCGCAACTGCCGCGGCGAGTCTCTAGGTGCACTGCGGGACTGTGAAGGCGAATGGTTGCGCCGAGATTGGTCGCCATTGTTGCCACCCGTCCTCAGCTTCTCCAGTGCTCTGGTAAGGCAGTCGACTGTTTCCTCCAGGCGCGAGAGTAGGTCTCCTGGCTCTGAGACTCTCACAGCGGTGATAGGTAGCTGTGCCGCAGACGAGCTGTCGCATATGCGGTCAGCGAGGGCAGATGGGTTATCGGCACTTATCTCGTCGGTGCTCGCCAATATCGTGCTTGAGGACTGTGAGAGGTGTTGCAAGAACAGCTCTTTCAAGATTAGAAGCTGGCGCTCATTCGCGTAGTGCTTTTCTAGAAACTGGAGCAACCATTGCAGGCGGTGTGACAGCCTTTGGACGTCGACTTACTCGGAGACGAGTTGTTTGAGCAGCTCCATTGCGATGGCCCGAGGCACCGCAGTATGCTACCACTGTATGGTTTCTGTATACTATCACTAATAGAACCAAGATTCAACGTGCACAAAGGAAGGTGATTAGGATTGTTCATAACAAATGACCACCTACGGTAGAGACAAGAGAAAAACTGGTACGTCTGAAGTTCCAGCACCAACTCCTAAGTACAGCTTTATCGATGCGTCAAGATGCATCTTTCTTGCAAAATCTCGAACACTAAGAAACAAGCATGTATGCACTCTCAGAGAATAGGCTTATACTGACGATTACTTCAGACAGATAGTCAACGAACTTTATTTGACCATGAGGAGCAACTGTTAGGGCCCCCTATCGTGAGGCAGTTGCAACCGCTGGCCTTGCCCATCCGTTACTAACAAAAGATATATTGCGGATTTCAACTAGAAAATTGAAAGGATGTTTAGCAGCTAGTGCTGAGTTTGTTTCTTTATTTTTCAGCTTTTTCTAGCAATAATCCAATTTGCTGCTTTCAAAGTGCGTGTATATATTGTGGTGCATAGTTTGGTCCGCTGTCCAGTTTGCTTGTAACTAGCGATGTTATTATTTGCTTAAAAATGAGTAGTGTTTTCCTATGCCACTTGTAAAAATATATTGAAGTTATGTTCACAGCATTCTATGTTAATACCCTCGTGTATTGGTTCTGTAAGAGGCAGGTAGTATTAGGAATAAATAAAGATCATCCTTATGTAAACTGTGCTAATTATCTAGTGCTCCCATGATGTCAATAAAACACCCACATAGCCTGTTTCAGTGCTTCCAGCCGCATCAAATCATTTACTTAAATGTACAAAGTGGCGAGAATTATATGCATACCGAGCTTCAATATAGGAGACATTTTTGATAAAGAATAAGGCTCGAGACGCAATAGTACCAATGCGGGAATTAACCCGGATCCTGGAACACCAACAAATACAAGTAGTGCTTCCACTGTTTTGATGTTCTAATATCGCACCTCAATATTCGAGCACGCGCAAAGGCACGCAACAGTTGCGTCTTGCGCCAGAGCCATTGTACACATCGGCCACCGTGCTGATGTACTACCGTCGCTTCCTTGCGTTTCTGCTTCGCTTCTCTGCGCTGCCTTTGTCAGCTATGCGAAACCATGCTTAAACCACGCCGTTAAGGAACCAGAACTTGCGCAACGCGTGCTCGCGCTGCTTATCGGCGGAAGCGAGTCGTCGCATTTGAGCACGATCGATGTAACAGCCCCGTCATTATATGTGGGTGGCCACTAGGCTGTATGGTTTCATCTCTTACTGCCTGTTCGTATAGTCGTGTTGTTTGTAAGATTATAAATGAGCTCGCGATAGAATGCGGTTGTACTTCACCAAATGTAGGCTTCATTTGTATATTCAAAAAGAAGAAAAAGCGTATGGTGATGCTAGAGGAATTCAAAAATAAATAGCTTTTTCGAGGGATCACCTTCACCGCAGTCGTGGCCGAGTGTACAGGGCGTCCAGCACGGCCGCGGTAGGTGGACTGTTCGAAACCCACCGCCGGCACCCGCCGATAAAAAAGATGGGTACAGGCGCCCCCGCACCCGGTAGTGTGTGGGGTGTACCGCCTGGGGAGTGCAACCGGCTACCGACTTCCCAAGTTTCGACATGTAGCCCGAAAGGGTGGATACGTTCTCTGGCCGTAATGCGGACATGGCTGCATTAATCAGTATCACGCAGATTGTGTAGCGCACGGCTGTTCGCAACTGCCAGCCGCACAATTCCGGGAGCCTATTTTTTTTTCTGCCAAACTGTTATAGTCTGCGTCACTAATTCACCTTTCCAAACTGTAGCCAAAGATACGTGATAAAAATACGCTTTTGCAGAAATATTTATTGCTGAAAGAATGTTTTGGTCTCCTTATATTCTACAGACATTGAATGCGTGACTGATATCTCGCTTTAAGTGCTATTGCAATATACAAACAAATTTGATATGTTTTTACGTTACTTTCGAGAATTCATTATTTTACCTCTCCAATATGCGCTTTTGTTCGAATATAATGGAAAGCAACACATATGAAAGTCTCTGTTTACATTGCAGGGACGCCAATCTCTAATGCATCAGCCGCTGTTGTGGTTAAGTGGCGCCCCATTCCCTCATAGAACGTACGTGGAAGGGGGAATTACTGTTGAACATTTTCCCCGAATTTATTCTGAATTCCTAGTTTTAAGAAAGAAATATTCAAGTTATTTTTTCTTTCATTGTGTAATTCGTTTCGATATTTAGCCAATCTATCCATATTCGTTTCCCTTAAAAGATTATGTGGAATAGAAGCTCATCACTATATTAATGAGCTTCCATTTTGCATAATCCTTTAAGGGAAGCGATGTATTTACTAATGCAATCCAGGCAGTTATCGTGTGCATAATCATAACGCAAGCTGCGAGGCAGAGCAACCAAAAATCACCCTAGGTTGAAGGCTGGATGCACGCGATAACTGCCTTGATTGCATTAGTAATCATAGTTCGACCACACGGTTGGACTCATCATAGTTTGGGTGTTACTTTGCTTTAAGATAGACTAGGAAGGCAACGGTGCGCGCTAGCATACGGGTTCCCCGAGATGGAAATCGCTGACGATGGAAATGTTGTCGAGTCGAAAGGTCCCTAAAGAGTGCATGAAAATGAACGGGCACTTATTGAGCATGTTCCTGAACAGTCTTGACGAGTTTCCTTGGAGGCTGATGAGCGCAGTTGAAGGGCTTATCCCGTACCGGAGAGAGCCCAAGTTCAGATTGCTCGTAGTCGAGCACGGCATTCATACGAGAGAGAAACAGCCACTGAAGTATGATATCGCCACAGCAGTGTGCAAGAGCGATGAACAATGTACAGATTGTACTCAATATAGAAAGTGGCAGTACAGGCATTCTGAGGTTGAAAAGGTTCGACGTTTGCTGTGTGCACGACAGCCCAATAAGCGAAGGGAAGTTACATTTAGGAGAGTACGATAAAACGTTGCGACACTCGAGAGATTTAGCTTGTCCGGAGTTTGAGTAAACGTAGGCTGTATTACAGGCTGTATTAGCAGATGTTCACGAGGCGTAATCGCCATAGTGCCTGGTCTGGTGACGTCACCTTGTTGGCTCACGTTTGGTTAGCGATTCGCACGATGAGAGCGTAAGTCAAGCGTGGGTGACGCAGGCTGCTTCTGAACAATGCAGTGCTCGCAAGCAAATGGTTTTCACCCCTGCAGGAGGTTTTGGGGCAATCCAGTACTATTGCTACGACTTGCAAGAGGGGAAGAAAAAACTACTTGGCGCTGCTGAAATTGATTTCTTTATGATTTAGAAATGACCGGTGAAGGTCTACGTGCGACACAGTGCATGCCGGCACCCGTGTATTCTCAAATCTGTTTCTTTTTACGGCACATATGCTTCCACTACAATCAAGTAGGCATGTAGAAGTGGAATTTCTGTTCCAACCTTCCTCACTTGTCTTGATGTTTTCTTCATCCGTGTTTTCATTTTTTATAGCTAAGGTTCACTCATCAGGAATACAAGACCAACCAGCCCAATATTTGTTCCTCATCGGCTGGAAAGCACACCGTAATTCAAATTTTGCGTGATATATGTCTCTGTATATATTTGTGAGCTTGTTTGAAAGTTGTGCACAAGGCGTCTGTTTATGTGGGCGCTTGCTTTCGCCTCTGCATTTCACCGTCAGGATAGGGCGTGAACTGAGCAAGATGTTGCATATCTTCCCATAACGCGTTAGAGACCAGGATTTGAGGAACGTCGTCCATCTGGAGGCACTGTTTGTCAAATCTGGAGGCACTGTTTGTCAAGAAAATGTGCAATCACATCTAACCTTAGAGTGAGCTACACCTGTTGCAGAGAGATATATCGTGCATTAGATCAAATCGTAATGTCGCCTTTGTGGAGTCCCACTGAGATGCATTGTACTTCCTTTAAATACGGGCAAGTATGCGTATTCTTACATTAAACGGTATTGTGCAGATAACGCGCAAGGGGGAGAGAAGTAGTTAATTAAGGCAAATGAGACATCCACCGAAACGTAGCTTATTGCTAAAATGGAAACTCATATGGGTTCCTCGAGAGAAAAGCCTCGAAGTTGAAGAAAAATGCGTCCTGGTCTGGGACTCGAACCCGGGGCCACAGCCGTTCCGGGGCAGCCTATCTACCATCTGAGATAACCAGGGTCCGTCACGGGGGAACTTCAGAACAGGGGAATCAGTAATTCAACATGACACAATCTTGCTGGCTACGCGCAGCGGTCGAGGGGTGTGCAAGTGCTGAAGCATTAGGCCACTACACCCAAAGAGACTGATCGCCAGACACTATTGACATATTCACAGGCTCTAAGCAAGTCATAGAAATGCTCCAATTTCACTTTAGGCTGCTGGCAGCTGTGTACGTGTATCCTTAGCCAAGTCTCGCAACTCCACCAACGATCCACTCGGGTGAGAATCCATTATATTCCTTAACCTACCGACAATCTTGGGAGAGAACTAGGTACTCAGCGTGATTTTCAGCATCAAAGCAAGAAACTGCTTCGAGGTGCCAGTTGGAAACACACCGCAATGCTAATCCAAAGCGCCTCCTATGAAGCCAATGATCAAGCCAAACTGTAGCTCGTGCGAAAGCTAAAAACTAATAAACAAGAAGCCACAAAACACGACGCCCTACCACCAAGATGCTTCCGCTTCTGCAAGGACATATCAAGAATTGTACAAAAGCGAAGCCTTACGATGATTCCAGTAACCACGTCTACGCTGTCAATGAAGTTCTGGGTGTTGCTGTGCACTGCAACTTGAAGTACAGCGAGCACCGTAGGACACCGATTTCAAGGCAAGTGCTGTGGCGTTCTCTCACGCTCACTTTCTCTGTGTGAAGCGATTGTCCACATATTGTTATACCGGTGAATTGCAAGTATAATCAAATTATTATAAAGACATTTCATTGGGGGCCCGTGAACCCGGCAAACTTTGCTTCTCCGTTAGCCTCGCAGCAACGCTGGCTTCATGTCGGCTGGAACCATCTCGTTGGCATACTTTGCGTCTTTAGTTGACGGCCGTCGTTCGTTTATGGTTAAACGCTTGAGAGGATGTTGGCCACGGAGGTACGTACGTGCAAGTGTTCTTAAGTACGAGCGGGCCGCTGCAACTGGAAATACAGTGTTGTAGTTGACCGTTTACGGCTTGCTCAGCTCCGACCAGGACCTTGAAAAGGGGACGCTGGTGCGCTTGTCTACAACTATCATGCCGACAGCGGCATAAGGATCGCTTCCCTTGCTTCTACTTTGATTCTCAGTCATTTTGCATCGTAGGTGACAGCATATCGCTCACATCACGGCAAGACACGCTTATGAGATGCGAAATCTACGTAGTTCTCCGCAGTGTTTCAGCGTGTGAAATCTAAACTGAGTGGGGCGTAAGCAGTACTGAACGAAGTCGTTAGCCGAGAGTATAATAAAGAAATCAAAATACACCGTGCAAGATACAATTATAACACCTATGGTGTTCTGTCGTGAGAGGTGTGACTACTGAATGCCATAGGTCCGTATGATACCATATTTCTGAAACACGGTTTCAGTTGAAGCCAGGTAGGAAATGTTTGCAACATGGCGAAGAATCTTCTTTTGTAAAAGCAAGATTTTATTTAAGTTCCGTTTAGTTGTGGTAGCCAAAGCTAGACTACAGTAGTTAATGTAGGACGCGAATAGTGCGTTATACACTTGAACTTGGATCTTTGAGGGGAGTAGGCATTCACATCGTGATTATGCCCCAGTAGTTGACGACAGTTTCCTACATAGTTCTTCATATGCGAGTTCCAACTAAGGTGAGAGGAAAACGTAACGCCGAGTATCTTGTGTTTGTTTACTACAGCGATGTTCAGACCTTCTTATACAATAGACCTTAACCGTGGAACTACTTTACTCCTTGCACTCCATATAATAATTTTAGTTTTTAGGGCATTAATCTTTATTTCGTTAAGGCTTGACCATGTGGATAGCTTTGAAAGCGTGTTACTACATGGAAGGACTAGATCATTTATGTTTGGCCCAGAAAATAGTATGCTACTGTCATCGGCATATATGACAAATTTTGCTGATTTTTCAATATTTATGAGGTCATTGATATACACATTGAACAAGAGGGGACCCAGCATGCTCCCTTGTGGCACACCTCTTGAAATATGACGGAAAGATGATTGGAAACTATGCAAACATACGTTCTGCTGGCGGTTTTTTAAGTAAGATTTCAACAAATCCAAAGGTTTCCCACGAATTCCACATGCGAACAACTTGAACGCAAGAATCTCATGACTGAGAGACTCGAACGCCTAGGAAAAGTCAATAAAGAGGCCTAACGTGTAAAGTTTGTTATCTATATTGGAAGCTGTAATTTCTTTCATTGTTAGTAGGGCTGTTTCTGTCGACCTTCTCTTTCGAAAGCCGAATGGCGCATCGGATATGATATGTTTGTTAGAGAAAGAAACCAGTTATACGCGTACAGATGGTTTTTTCTAAGCCTTTGCAAAAGATTGGGAGAACGGATATTGGCCTGTAGTTTTTCATGGACTGATGATCACCTCCTTTATGTAATACAGAAACCCTTGCTATCTTCATTTCTTCGGGGAAAGCGGCTGAAATTAGTGCAAGGTTGAATATATGCTTTAGAACGGAAGAGATACGTGCAATGACGTATTTTACTGGTTTTATCTGCACGTCATTTATATCTACGTCCCTGCTTTTTTTCAGGTTCATGAAGGTTCTGAAGATTTCAGATTCATCTGTTGGAGCTAAAAACAAGCTGTCAGTAATGTTGTAGTTGAAAAATTGCGTATGTGACATATTAGTAGGTCTCTTGTTGTAATCACGCACGCCAGCATTCACAAAGTATTCATTGAAGAGTTCAGCTAGATTTGTGCCAGTAATATGCATTGACGGTGATACTATCTGGAGTGGTATTGTTCTTGTTGCGACCAAAGACAGAGTTCATCACCCTCCAACAGCCTCTGGGCGTTTCTTAGTGATATCAGAGAAAAGTGAATGATAATAAATAATTTTAGCACGTTTTAGCTCACTGTATAGCTTATTTCGTAGTGCCGTGAATTCTTTCAGCTGTGACGGGCCGCGTGTGCGTAGAAATAGATGATACAGTTTTTTTTTTATTTTTTATCATTACTAGGTGGTCGCGTGTAACCCATGGCTTCCTTAACTCTTTAGATTGTTTAAGAGTTTTAAACGGAAAATGCTTAGCGTACACGCGAAGTAAGGTTTCAAGAAATGCGCAATAGGCTTCATTTACGTCTTTTGTAGGCGTAACATGTGACCAATCGCACTTTATTATTTCATTTTTGAACGACTGAAAGGCTGTTTCAGATAAGTGCTGCACAGCGGGAGGCTCAGGTTCGCATCTTTTGTGACTTATAATACTAATAAATACAGCAAATATGGGGCAGAGGTCGCTGAGACCTGATGCTAATGTTCCCGCATGTAGTACACTGGTTTCGACGTTCGTAATTATTAAGTCGAGAGTTGACGCAGTAGTAAGTGTCACGCGTGTCGCAGTACTGATTAAATTAGTGAAACCAGTAGAGCTAAAAATATTTTTGAAGGCGGTCGTTTCGCGTGTGTTCTCCGAGATATTTATATTAAAGTCACCACCGCTAATAAGGTTAAAATTGTTTACTGAGATGTAGCCTAGGAAGCTTTCAAGGTAAGTAAAAATTGTATGCGTATTGCCACGTGGTGGGCGGTATACGACAGCTATGAACTCTGTGTTGTCCCGCAGTGTTAGTATTTCGAAGTCATCAGTAACCCTGCAAAACTCTGGTACTAAGACATACGTTGGTCGTTTTTTAAATATATAGCGACGCCTCCACCTCGTTGTTGAGGCCTATTTGGAAAGAAATTATTATAACCAGGTAAATTTAGCATAGTGCATCCATCATTATACTAAGTTTCTGTGATTAGTACAGCAGAAAATTGGAAACTAAATGCAGTTACAAAATCCCATATTTCTTCATGCTTAGCAGAAGCTGAGCGTGCATTCATGTGCAGAACAGAGCGACGATATGCGTTTGCTGGGTTAATGTGACGTGGCAAGACAAATTCGTGATAATCCATTTTTGGAGGTTTTCTTTTTCTGAGTAGCAACCAACAGATGTAACCTTATAACCTAGCGTATTTTGTCAAGGTCAACCTCGTCTGTGATCTCAATCATTACTGAGTCATCAAATTGCCTCGCAAATAACCTGCCACCGGATGTCCGCGCAGACTTCCACTTGTGTTCATGTTTACGTCTTATAGCCATGCCCAGAAGCCGCTTCAGAGTAGGGCACAAATGCTCATTTGTGCCCTACTTTGGTTTGGTTTCAGGTAGTTGGTTCATTGTGCAAGTATATGCCTAGTCACACGCAAAATCCACGTGCATGGAAGGGATATATTGACACGTGTACTTTATCGGGTGACCACGTTTCGCCGCTTAACAACTGTAATCGCACAGCGAGGGATGCATCCGACGTTTCTGGAAAGTTATCGATGCTTCTACCCGGCTGTCTGTTGTCGCCGAACCTTGTGTTATCTGATTTCATCGCGTAACGCGAATGGTGTAGAACTTTGTGGAAGGCACGCGGGTCCGAACGATTAGACTGGAACATTCGGGGATTGCTGTATAAAAGCCGACGCGCTTGAACCGCTGATCAGATTTTCGACGATCGCCGACTGTGTTCGCCGCTATCGTTGTGCTATAAGTGTAGCCTGTTTTGCGGGCACAGGTTCGCCCAATAAAAGTTAGTGTTGTATTTCACAGTATTGCTACTGTGTTCTTACGTCACCACCACGTGACTTCTGGTGGAGGTGCTTGTGCGTTCATGTACCGAACGCCCCCGCAAAGCGGCGAACCAAGCCCGAAGCCCGAGGACAGAACCAACATCGCCCAAGACCAGCGTGCTAGCCGCAGTCTGCAAGGACTGCCCCCAGAGCACGGACTTCTACCTGAGACGACAAAGAAGATCGTGGTCAAGACAACCCCAATGGCTGCCCCAGCGTCCCCTGTTATCCTACAACAACGTCGGGACCCACCAACCTTCCGTGGAGCAGCGACTGAAGACCCGGAATCATGGCTGGAGACCTACGAACGAATCGCAACATTCAACAACTGGGACTCCGACGAGAAGCTGCGGCATGTCTACTTCGCCTTAGAAGACACCGCCAGAACTTGGTTTGAGAACCGGGAATCGACCTTGACAACGTGGGACCTGTTCCGTAGCGGCTTCCTACGCACCTTTACAAGCGTCGTGCGCAAGGAAAGGGCTGAAGCTATGCTGGACGCCCGAGTGCAGCTACCAAACGAGAACGTTGCCATTTTTACGGAAGAAATGAGCCGTTTGTTCCGCCACGCCGACGCGGATATGGCCGAAAAGAAGAAAGTCCGCCTACTGATGAGTGGTGTAAAGGAGGAACTTTTCGCCGGGATGGTAAGAAGCCCACCGAAGACCGTCGAAGAGTTTCTTCGTGAGGCGACGAACATCGAGAAAACACTCGAAATGCGGAACCGGCAATTCAACCGCCGTACAAGCTCTACCCACTACGCAGGAATTCAATCACTGGCCACGGACGATCTGCGCGAGACCATCAGGGCCATTGTGCGCGAAGAACTGCGCAAGGTATTGCCTTCGTCGCAGCCTCAAGTGGCCTCGATCGCCGACATCGTAAAAGAAGAGGTGCACCGATCGCTTGGAGTTCCTGAGGTGCAACCAGAACCACCGCAGCCTCAGCCGCAAGCGATGAGCTACGCCGCCGTCGCCCGCCGTCAAGGTCGCCTTCCACGACCGCGCCAGGGCCCCGTAACGCCGCAATTCCGTCGACCACCACCGCCGCCGCCAGCACGCCCACCCGTCGCCCAGCGCAGCTACCCGAGGAAGACAGACGTTTGGCGCGCTCCTGACCACCGCCCGCTCTGCTACCACTGCGGAGAAGCAGGTCACGTCTACCGACGATGCCCATACCGAGAGATGGGACTGCGAGGTTTCGCCGTCAACGCGCCGCGTCCACAGCTTGGAGAGCGCCCACGCGATATCGCCGACTACCTCGCCGCTACTCAGTGGAGCTCTCGACGACCATCGCGTTCGCCATCACCAGGCCGCTACCTGTCGCCGCAGCGCCGACCATACACTGGCCCAGCCCGGGGCCGGTCAGCGAGCCCATATCCGGAAAACTAAAAGCAGCAACTGATGGAGGTGCGGTTGCTCGGGAAGCCAAGACTACACCAATGAAAGACGACTTGACGACGCGACGTTCCAACTTCAGTTCAACACGACTCAGCCGTGATCCGACGCCAAGACCTAACTGTAACGCAAGACAAAGAACCACCGACCTCGACGTGCTTCTCGACGGCCACGCAGTCACCACCTTAGTAGACACAGGAGCCGATTACTCCGTCATGAGTGGACCCATCGCCGCCCAGTTGAAGAAGGTTAAGACTGCATGGGAAGGCCCTCAAATTCGGACCGCTGGAGGACGCCTGATTACGCCGACAGGGATCTGCACGGCAAGAATTACCGTTCATGACCGGACTTACCCTGCCACCTTCATTGTCCTCCAACAGTGTTTACGAGACGTCATTCTCGGCATGGACTTCTTGAATCAACATGGCGCAGTCATCGACCTGAAGTCGAAATCGATAATGCTGTCACAAGATCAAGCGATAACGCCGGAGACCTGTCGTAGTCACCACGCCTTGAGTGTGCTCGAAGATCAAGTGAGCAACCCGCCGCGCTCCAGCATTATTATTTCCGTCGCCACTGAAACACCCGCTGACGTAGAAGGCGTCATCGAGGGCGACCAACATCTATTGCTCGACCGTGAAATTTGCGTCGCAAGAGGGATCGCTCGACTCCACGGAGGGCAAGTGGAAGTTATGCTAACCAACTTCAGCCAAGAGTTCAAGCACATCAACAAGGGCACGACAATCGCATATATCGAGGAAATTGTGGAAACCAGCAATGCCTTTGTCCTCTCGGATTCAGCCGCATCTACCCCGATGAGCATAGTCCCCAAACCAGACTTCGACGTGAATCCAAGTCTTCCTATGAGTAAGCAGCAACAGATCAGAAGTCTTCTCCGACGATACAAAGACTGCTTTTCGACGTCATCGAGGATTCGAAAAACACCAGTTGCAAAGCATCGCATAATAACCGAAGAGAGCGCTCGACCACTCCGCCAGAGCCCTTACCGAGTTTCGACGCGAGAACGTGAAGCTATTAGGCAACAAGTCGACGAAATGCTGCGCGACGACATCATCCAGCCGTCGAAAAGCCCGTGGGCCTCTCCTGTTGTCCTGGTAAAGAAAAAGGATGGAACCCTACGCTTCTGCGTCGATTATCGTCGACTGAACAAGATCACGAAGAAGGATGTGTAACCCCTTCCACGGATAGACGACGCATTGGATCGGCTCTGCAACGCTAAATACTTCTCGTCGATGGACCTCAAGTCTGGCTACTGGCAAATAGAAGTCGACGAGAGAGATCGCGAAAAGACTGCCTTCATCACGCCAGACGGCCTCTACGAGTTCAAGGTCATGCCATTCGGACTGTGCTCGGCGCCTGCAACGTTTCAGCGCGCCATGGACACGGTGTTAGCCGGAATGAAGTGGCAGACGTGCCTTGTTTACCTGGATGACGTCGTTGTCTTCGCCGGAAATTTCGACGATCACCTTAGGCGGCTTGCGACAGTGTTAGAAGTCAAGTTATCAGGGCTCACTCTGAAGCCAGAAAAGTGCCGTTTCGCTTACGATGAACTTTTGTTCCTAGGCCACGTGATCAGCAAATCAGAAGTACGCCCTGACCCACAGAAGACAGCTGCCATCGCAAAGTTCCCGCAGCCAACCGACAAGAAGGCAGTGCGCAGATTCCTAGGCATGTGTGCCTACTATAGGCGCTTTGTCAAGGACTTTTCACGCATCGCGGAGCCGCTAACACATCTAACCAAATGTGATGTCGCGTTCAAGTGGGAAACGCCGCAGGCCAAGGCATTTCAAGAACTCAAACGACGCATGCAGACGCCGCCGCTACTTGAACACTTCGACGAGGACGCCGATACCGAAATCCACACTGACGCCAGTAGCCTAGGCCTCGGTGCCGTCCTAGTCCAGAGGAAAGAAGGACATGAAAGGGTGATATCGTATGCTAGCCGGTCGCTGTCAAAAGCGGAAATCAACTATTCTATGACTGAAAAAGAATGCCTCGCCATCACTTGGCTACAGCTAAATTCCGCCCTTACCTCTATGGCAGGCCATTCAAATTCGTCAGTGACCATCACGCATTGTGTTGGCTAGCTAACTTAAAGGACCCTTCAGGACGGCTGGCGCGGTGGAGCCTCAGACTACAAGAATATGACGTCACGGTATTATACAAGTCCGGAAGAAAACACTCCGACGCCGACTGCTTATCGCGCGCCCCCATCGATCCCCCGCCGCAAGACGACGAGGACGACGCCGCCTTCCTTGGGATAATAAGCGCGGAAGACTTCACTAAACAGCAACGAGCCGACCCGGAGCTAAAAGGCCTCATCGAGTATTTGGAAAGGAACACCGACGTTGTCCCTAGGGCATTTAAGCGCGGGTTATCTTCGTTCACGCTACAAAACAACCTGCTCGTGAAGAAGAACTTCTCACCAGTCCGCGCCAGCTACCTTCTTGTTGTACCGTCAGCGCTGCGTCCAGAAATACTGCACGCCCTACACGACGATCCAACCGCTGGGCACCTCGGATTCTCCCGGATGCTGTCGAGAATACAGGAAAGGTATTACTGGCCGCGTCTGACCGCCGACGTCGCCCGTTACGTCAAGACATGCCGAGACTGACAACGACGCAAGACACCACCGACAAAGCCAGCAGGATTACTACAGCCGATCGAACCTTCTCGCCGACCATTCCAGCAGATTGGGATGGATTTGTTGGGGCCGTTTCCGATATCAACATCCGGAAATAAGTGGATCGTCGTGGCGACAGACTATCTCACCCGTTTTGCTGAAACTAAAGCTCTACCAAAAGGCAGCGCAGCCGAAGTGGCACAATTTTTCGTCGAGAACATCCTGCTGCGACATGGTGCCCCAGAAGTCCTCATCACCGACAGAGGAACGGCTTTTACAGCAGAGCTCACCCAAGCCATTCTGCAGTACAGCCAGACAAGCCACAGGAGGGCAACTGCCTACCATCCGCAGACGAATGGTCTCACGGAGCGCCTGAACAAGACGCTTGCCGACATGCTAGCAATGTACGTCAACGTCGAACACAAGACGTGGGACGCGGTCCTGCCGTACGTAACCTTTGCGTACAACACGGCGGTGCAAGAAACAACACAGATCACGCCGTTTAAGCTGGTTTACGGCAGGAACCCGACGACGACGCTTGACGCCATGCTGCCGCACGTAACTGACGAAGAGAATGTTGACGTCGCTAGCTATCTCCAGCGAGCCGAAGAAGCCCGACAGCTCGCCCGCTTGCGAATCAAGAGCCAGCAGAGGACCGACAGCCGACACTACAACCTCCGACGACGCTTCGTCGAGTACCAGCCTGGCGACCGTGTTTGGGTCAGGACCCCGATACGCCGACGAGGACTCAGTGAGAAACTACTCCGACGCTATTTCGGACCCTACAAGGTCATCCGACGTATTGGCGCTCTGGACTATGAGGTCGTGCTAGACGGCACTTCGCATTCACAGCGGCGCCGCGCACGGTCTGAAGTGGTCCACGTGGTGCGCCTTAAACCCTTTTACGGACGCTGACGAACTTCCTTATTTTTGTTTTCTTTGCTACGAGTGCTTTTGTTTATTACTTTCGTTTGTTTGCAGCATCGGGTCGATGCTTTTTTTTAAGAGGGGGGTATAGACACGTGTACTTTATCGGGCGACCACGTTTCGCCGCTTAACAACTGTAATCGCACAGCGATGGATGCATCCGACGTTTCCGGAAAGTTATCGATGCTTCTACCCGGCTGTCTGTTGTCGCCGAGCCTTGTGTTATCTGATTTCATCGCGTAACGCGAATGGTGTAGTACTTTATGGAAGGCACGCGGGTCCGAACGATTAGACTGGAACATTCGGGGATTGCTGTATAAAAGCCGACGCGCTTGACCCGCTGATCAGATTTTCGACGATCGCCGACCGTGTTCGCCGCTATCGTTGTGCTATAAGTGTAGCCTGTTTTGCGGGCACAGGTTCGCCCAATAAAAGTTAGTGTTGTATTTCACAGTATTGCTACTGTGTTCTTACGTCACCACCACGTGACAATATGAAACAGGATGGTGCCATTCTCGGTTTGTTTTGCTTCTTTGTTTTTTCACGCACTTCCCTGAATGACCAATGCTTATATCACCTTTGATGCAACATATTCATTCCATCTGATTTTTGGTTCACATCTGAAGCCATGCTATACTTCAGTTAGATTGCACATTCAGCGAGGCACAATAATTGATCATGTAATTATGCAAGCTGCTCCTCAGAATACAGCATTTTTACCGTAATGGGAATGAAAAGCTACCATATATGACCAGAAGTTTGATGCGCAAGATTTTAATGCCAATGCTCCTTGCAGTTTCATACTCATTTTCTGCACACTAGATAATATTGCGAATTTATTTCTATTTATTTGTGAGAAACTGTAACGGATTAATTCCAAGAGCACTAGGAAACTACTTTCGTGAGGAGGCCAACCGAATAGGTAACATAATAAGCCTCTGTACTGGTTTGAGACCGGGCAGGATATTGCTGCAAAACCACGACAAGACTCACTTATAAACAATGGGGTGCAGCGTATACATCAATAACTTTATGTAAAATATAAGGAAAGCGAGCTAGACCTGCTCCCTTACATTAGAATATACGAAAGATTTCTAAATGCACTTTACTCTCAGTCAGGAACATCCATATGCTGTACAGGATGTAATCAAATGAGCTGCAGTCTTAGAATATGGCACGCAAAAAAAGTTTCTTGCACAATTTATGAACATTACCAGCCCCATGCATAGCAGCTCATCTGGTAACCTCCGCCATGTAAGTGCACGCGTTTTGTGCCAGAAATGCGTTTGCTGGCCAGTAATGTGGCGTAGATTTCTCTTCAATCACAGTATCAATACTTTGTGAGTTTGCACATGTTTGTATTCTGTTTAAGTTTAAATTATAGACTTTATTTTTGAAAAGATGGCACCAATTTAAATTAATAGACAATTAGAGACTGTAATACTGATATAACTACAGAATATACTTACGTTTTACTACAAGATGTGTTCTAAATTTCATGGGAATCATTGTAATATGATTTTATGTGTTTGTTAGTGTGCTTCTCAAATTAGTATTCAGTTTGCTTTGTGACTGATCAATAAATATTTTAACCTTTTATGAGAGAATGTTTCATGTGAATAACTCAGCGACTACAGATTACATCCCATTCACCAAGCATAGTTGCTGAAGCTGCTTATGAAGGATTAAAATATTCCCCGCATGGAAGTATTGCGAATCCCTTCAAACGTGACCATGGATCTACATCATGCTTTCACACTATTGGAATGAGTGTTAGAACTTTGTTTTGAAGGAGTACAAACGCTCTGTTTGGGAGAGTAGAAACACTCGCCTTGGAGGAGTAGAAGTACTCGGTTTGTAGGAGTAAAAGCACTCGATTAGCGGCAGTACTATTACCCCTGCGGGGAGAGTATTGGCACTCTACGGAAGAGTACTAGCACTCCCTTGCGGTGGAGTAACAAAAATGTCAGGAGGAGTTGCCCTACTCTCTCTCAAAGAGGGTCGATCTACTCTCGAAAAGAAAGTGACATATGGGACAAGCTGTTACTCCCTCAAAGAGAGTGCCCGGAACTCTGTTGTTAGAGTGTATGCGCAGATGTTCCATAGCATATATGGCTACGAACCCTCATGCTACCGTGCGGGACGTGGCCGCCCAGGCACGAATTTCGAAGTTGTCACTACGGAGAATTCTGAATAAGTCGGCCTTTCACCCGTACCACCCTAGCCTGCACCAATGATTGGAAGATAGGGACATGTAGAATCGTCCAGATTTCTAGAACTGGGCGATCACAAATGCCGAAGAGTCACCAGAATTTTTGAATGACATAACGAGCACAGATGTAGCCAATTTTTCCAGAAACCACCAAGTAAATTAGCATAATGCACACTGCTGGAGTTTCTCCAATCCACGCTGTGTAAAGCCCACTCGGCACCATCAGCAGCGGTCGTTCAATGTGTGCACCTGAATGTACGCCGGTGCTATAATCTGTCCCATTTTCCTCGATCACACACTGATTGGACAGCGTTACGTGAACAAAAGGCGCGAAGGAGTGGTGGATGAGTTTCTCAGCGAAGTCACGCTCTCACGTCTTCCACTTCTGTGGTATCACCAAGTGTGGGTGGCATCAGCACATAGCAGCAGCCGAGCACGAAACTGGCTGGATGTGACTTTTCATGTGCCATAGATTGGAAGGCACGGGCCTGTAAACTGGCTGGCTTGGTCACCTGACCTACCTCTACTCGATTTCTTTCTTTGGGGTTACGTGAAAGATCGTGTTTACATGATCCAGAGGGACGTCCGATGAGCTAAAGGCAAGGATAACAGATGTCTGCCATAGAATTGAAGCGTCTGCCATAAATAACGCAACAGAAGATGTGGTAAAGCGAACTCAGTATTGCGCAGCTGCTGAAGGAGACCAATTCAAGCACGTGCTCTAGGCAGCAGTTGGTGTCGACTGGAGCATACGAATTCATAGATAACGAGGGCTCACTGCAATTTGATGGCTTACAATGGGCAATTATTTCTATCCTTGCCCAACGGAAAATCGGTCCCTCCGTCCGTCCCGTAAGACGATCGCTTTCAACATAGCTCCCGCAGCAGCGAGCGAATTCACCTGCGCGCTGCCTCTCCCTTCAACGACATTCAACGCTTCTCGAGTTACTTCTCGAGTTAGATAACTATTTATAGTTAACCAGTTACATCTCAGTAAGAAAAAAATACTTTTGGCTGCTCCATTTTACTGGAAACCATATGCACTAGGTTTTCTTCAGGGAACACAATTGCTATTTATTATAAAGCATTTGTGCGTGATAGTTGGGACACGCTGTATAATTCACACAGTAACCAAAACGAGCTCAAAACCTGAACATGCAGAAGCCATGGGGAGCAGCCCTTACACTTGGACTCAAAGAAAAAAAATTGAGAGAGAGATGCTACAGGATCTCCTTAAAGGCGAGCAGTATTACTAATAGCGAAATATAAAATAATTTTACGAAGGTAGATTACACTATCGAGAGACGCCAGGTTTTTGGTGGTGCGAGAGGACTCAGGCTGTGAAAATGAACTGTCTCCTACTATCAGATATTGTACGTACTTTTGTAAGGCCGTCACTTCAGTGAACAATTATTGGAGGTCACACGAAGTTTCTTCAAGTACAAGAAATGTATACATATGGGGTTCGTAAAGGCTGGTCGGGCGGGCCGCCTGTGGTTGCTTGCCACAGTGGCCGCGGTAGTCGGTATCGAACTTATAACCTCGAGTAACGCCAAAGCTGCAAAGCTACCACGGTGGGCACAGAAGTATTTATTTGACGTGCGATCACTTCCATAGCGTCGCCTAGACGTAGGCTACGGTGTATTAATGCGGCTGTGTGTCTGCACACCCTGCGTCAGTCGTAAAGTTGACCAATTTCCACAGTGGTTATATCCAGAAATGGCGGAAACGTATCGTACGGTACCTTGAATTTGAATTTATTCATTTTGCACGCAACTGCTGTCGTGTCTATCAGCAGCGTTTCCTCGCCTTCTTACATCGTCTTTTCCCTCCTCAACCCTCCCCATCCATGCATTAGAGGTTCTACCCATTCTCTGCCTGCTCTCTATATCTCTTCTCGACCGTTCCAATTCCTCTCTCAATTGTTGCACATTAGTAGAAAGGTAAGCGTTGCGGTTTGTGCAGTGCTTTTGTCGGGGGGGTGCACGATCAATTAGAGATGTCAAGAGGGTATTATGGTGACGCCCAGGGCGACCACAGGGCATTGTGGGAGCGCGATTGAAAGGACCAAATAGGTTTCTGGCGTTCTTTTTCCTTTTCGCTGCGCTCTTGTTTTGTGTGCGCACGCTATGAACCACCTGGAAACACGGCGCGCAAGGTAGCGACAGGAGCAGCTGCAACAGCAGTGGGAAAGTGTTCTGTCCTCAAACCTCTGGCGTTGGAACAGCAACTTCTGCGGCAGCATGGCTGGCTCGCCTCAAGAAACCGTGACCGGGGGGTACACAACATCTCTCAGCCTAGCACAATTTCGTTACCCAGACGACCGAGCCCAGCCATACCGGTGCCAACGCACCGTCTCTACCAAGGCGAGAATGTTGTGGCCTCACGCGATCCGGCAGAAGTTCCACTGTTGTAGAAGCTCCAGGAATTCCGCGTTCACATGCCGGACATCTGGTTCATCCAGCTTCACAGCGACTTCCATATCAACAAGGCTCCCGATTCCGGCAGTGTTTTGGACTGCGGCTGCCACCCCCTGGCTCAGAATTCTACGAGGACTTGCGGGCAGCCGTACTTGGCAGCCGTCCTTCCTCTATATGCCACATGAGGCGCTCATTCGAAACAGTTGACGGTTTGACAGTTGAAGACAGCTGCGCCATGACTCTTTCCCAGAAATTCATTGGGCCAAATGCAAGCGCTTTTGGTAACACTACGACCTGCCGCTCTCCGTCCTTGGATAGTTCCGCAAGCTATGCGCTTCACTTACAGTGATCCCTTACTCATCACCGATTCAGTTCACCCACAGGCTCCACTATGCGTTAAGTTGACTCTAGCCGGCACGGCGACGCCGCAAGCAGAACCTTCGCGATGCCTTCAGCAACCAACGCCGCCCTGATGCTCCCGGCATTTTAGATTTTGCTGCAAGCAGTACCGGGCGATCTTTCAAATGTTTTGTGCTCATACGTTCCGTGGATACATGGCCTACCAAAGTTTTGTAGGAGCAGCTCTGCCATTTGGTTTATTTAGCTCGAGAATCACTTCTCCGTACAACATTATCGACCAACAGTTCCTACTTCTACCAGGCTCGGTCATGTGAGAACCTGTGGCACGTGCGATGATTTCGCACTGTGGCATTACTTTTACTGCCCACATATGCTGCCGGTGCTGCCTAATACATTTCTCTTGTGTAGCGTGAACCCCACACTGCCAATCGCGGCAGCATCTGTTCCCGCTGCCCTCTTACAAAGCCCTGGCAAATTATGCAATAAACGAGACGCGGTCGCATTGACTACGCCATCTCGAGGCCAAGGTCTTGCTGGTCGTGACAAATCGCTGTCCTGCACAACCGTACGAGCACCTGAAATGATCACGCAGCATGAGCCAGCAGAGAAAAGAAGGCACAGCGCCAGTCACAGTTCTCCGCCACTACACCACCGCACGCCGTTTGACAATAGCGTCTTCTGCGTTGTTCCCCTTCAACGGCCTGAACTCTTAGAATGTGCCAAGAAACGGCCAATACGCCTCAGCTCTGCTTGCCAAGTTGCACCGAACTCGCCGCGTAGAAGTCGACAACGCAACAAGACGTCCTGTACGTACCCTACAATGCGTCCTGTGTCTAGGCACACTCAGCCACGATCACCAGAGAGCTATTTGCGCCGTTAACCGCAACACGGACTTTACCTCTATTTCTTGACAGACGCGACGAATTGTCACTCATGTACAGAGGTTTGCAGTCTCTATTGTTTGAAAACACGCGCCTTTTGTACATATTTCAGTCACGTTTCGCGCTAGGCTGTGGGCCTTGTAGCGGTGTGACCATCTCTCCCAGAGCTGGCGAAGAAGTAGACGGCTTACGAGCATGAGCGCGAGAAGACGGACAGACAGACAGACAGACAGACAGACAGACAGACAGACAGACAGACAGACAGACAGACAGACAGACAGACAGACAGACAGACAGACAGACAGACAGACAGACAGACAGACAGACAGACAGACAGACAGACAGACAGACAGACAGACAGACAGACAGACAGACAGACAGACAGACAGACAGACAGACAGACAGACAGACAAAGAACTTTACTAATGGTCCTGAGGAATAGCGTTGGAGTACCTCCTTTTTCAGGGAGTCCCCGTAGCCGTCGCGGGTGGCACCCACGTCGGGGTAGGAAGATCGTGGTCCTCCGCCCTGTCGCAGGCCCTCTGCACAACCCATAGTTGCTCTGAGAGGTCGCCGCTTTTAAGGGCTGCCTCCTAGTCGGTTAGAGTGGATAGCGATGAGCTGCGTAACGCAGGGCGTTGCCAGAGAATATGGGATAAGCAGCAGTACCCCTCCCCACAGGCTGGACAGTGGGGTTCTACATTAGGCGCGAAGTTACTGAATCAGCCCACGGACGGGTGTGACCCCGTTTGTAGCCTGCGAAAGGCCGATGATTGTGGTCTAATAATTTTAGGGTGTGGTAGCGGAAAGGCCCGTCGAGCGACTTGATAATGTGCCAAGATTTCATCGAAGGTGAGAAGTGAAACCCTGTACAGTCCTAAGTCGCCGCCCGTGAGTCCACCTGAACCACTGCGGTGTGTAAGACCTCGCACACAGTCATGGGCCAACTCATTGGCGTTATCAACCTCAGAGTGCACACTGTCTCCCATATGGGCCGGGAACCATTTGATGCTATGAAACCGAACAGCACCCTCGCTGCCGCGGATGGCCGCCGCCTCTTTGTAGATCGAGCCGGAGGCGGAAGTCCGGGCTGCGGACCTGGAGTCTGTGAAGATGTTGGAACTTAGAGGGTCATACAGTGCTAGAGCTATTGCAACCTGCTTAGCTACTGTTGTAGAAACCTTCCGCACGGATGCTATGTTATTGAGAGTGCCATTGGAGTCAACTGAAACTACGGCATAGTGATCAGAGCGCTCGTACTGGGCGACGTAAGTAAAACATGCCAGATTCGGAGTGACCGCAGCCGCTTTTAAAAGCGAACGAGCCCTGGATACCCGGCGCCCTACATTGTATTGAGGGTGGACGCTACGTGGCATGGGACCTACCTTGAACGAGTCTCGGACCACGGGTGATAGGGTCCCGTGGCGCTCCTTCATTTCGTGGTGACCGCATCCAACGGATTCGAGGATGCGTCTCCCCGCTCGCGATGATGAGAGTCGTGTTATTTGGGCCACTCGTTGGTCCTCGATCACGTCTGATATGCGATTGTGCATGCCTAGTTACATGAGACGTGCGGTGCTGGTAGAGATTGGTAAACACAGCCCGCGCTTGATGCTTTTGCGCATGAGGGCGTAGATTTTGGCCTCATCCCGTTTAGCTGAGCGCAACGCGGAGGCTACATAGTTAACGTGGCTCATCAGAAACGCGTGGTAGAGTCTGAGGAGATTGATCTCGCTTAACCCCCTCTGCGGTTCGAGATCCTGTGGATAAGCCGAAGCATGCTCTCCGTCTTGGAGGTAATGCGGTCTATAGTCGGTGATTTGCCCCCGCGAGATTCCAGCAAAAGTCCGAGGACACTGGTGGTATACACTCTGTGAATTTGTTGTCCGTCCCCCGTATAGGGAGCTATGGGAACTTGATCTGAGGGAGTGGAGCACTTAACCGCCCGTCGGGTGGGCCTATACAATAGAAGTTCGGACTTGGTTGGTGACAGACTCAGGCCCGCGTCTAGTAGGAAGTGTTCTGTGATGTCGAGCGGCTCTTGGACTCTGCAGCGTCAGACCCTCCCATGAACCACACGGTAATATCATCCGCGTAGAGGGCGTGATCAGTTCCTCCTACTGTGGCCAGTCTGTCCGAGAGGCCCTTCATGGCGATGTTAAACAGTAAGGGAGGGATGACTGCCCCTTGCGGGGTGCCTCTGGCTCCCAATGTAAATTCCTTGGCTTTGATTTGCCCTATTTTGACAGTGGTCTTTCGATGCCTCAGTAAGTGGCTAACGTACGCATGGAATCGTGGCGCCAGGCCCAGGTCCGAGATGGCGTCTAGCACGAACCGGTGCGAGATGTTATCAAATTCCTTCGACAAGTCTAGAGAAAGGATGCCCCGAGTGTCTCTAGTGTCGTCATCAATGATTTGCCTCTTTATGAGTAAGATGACGTCCTGTGTGGAGAGTGCCGGCCGATGCCGACCATGTTGTGAGGGAATAACTCATTAGTTTTTATGTGCCTGGATATACGGTTGTGAATGGCATGTTCGGCCGCGTTACCCACGCAGGATGTAAGCGAGATGGGTCGCATGTTCTCCGGCGCAAGAGGTTTGCCTGGTTTCGGGATGAGCACCACTGAGGCTGTCTTCGAGTAGTCGGGGAGGAGGCCCGTTTCCCAAATTTTATTGACCTCCCCTGTGAGCAGCGCAACTGATTGCTCGTCCAAGTTGCGGAGGAGCTTATTGGAGATGCCATCCGGGCCCGGTGCAGAGCGACCGTTGAGCGTTTCGAGCACTTCACAGATTTCGGATTCCGTGAAGGATGCATCGAGCTCCCCCTTAGCGAGAAGAGACCACGGAAGCGCACTGGACCTGCTCCTGATCGAGATCCGGTGGCACCATGGCTGGCCCGCCTAAATAAATTGTGGTCACGGCGTCTATCTCTTCGCGCCACCTCCCACAGGCTTGCATAATGTTAACTAAGACACAGGGTATATAATCGCCTTAAGATCGAACCCCGGCGACGGCGGCTGCATTTCTGTTTGGGCAAAACGCAAGAACACCGGCTTACTCACATTTAGGAGCACATTAAAGAACTCCAGGGAGTCGAAATTGCCCCGGAATCCCACAAGCTACGGCGTGCCACATAGTCAGATGGCGGCTTTGGCACGTAAAACCCCATAATTTTTTATCGCCGTAAGGCCTCCTCTTGATTGGAAATTCCGGCTGTAGTAGTACTCAGTCTAACTTTCACTACTGTTCTTACCGATTGTCCCTTTGAAAGCGAAGCTGTAGTGGGACAACATGCGCTCGAAAATGCTGTTGGAGCGTGTTTTTTAGTGGTGCTCTCGGACGACTAGAGAATTCAGAGTGTTTCTATTTCGAAGGCATAAAGGGCACACGAGCAGTCAGAACGGGGTAGATTTATACGGAGCTATATGATTTCTGTTAGCTCTTAGCTGTTCGTATGAGGCAACGGTTATGTGACATAACCGTTGCCTTATACGAAATGAAGGTACTTTCGCGCCCAAAGGTTTGCCTCGTTTGTGGAGGTACTTTTCTGTGCCTATGTACACTGCTCGGGTAGCCGATTTTACCTGTCCTCAGGCATGCCGCAAGTGGTGGATCCATGAGATGTTTACTGTTTCCGGCACTTGCGCAAAGCCGGCGCAGTAAGAAACAAACCTTGTGTCTACGCACTCGTTTGTGAGGGAAAGGGTGCCATCGAACGGTCTCTATAGGAAAGCATGCTGTGCATCTGGTATAGACCGAGCACCAACGACATAAGGACGCGCGTTTATTCAACGAGGTGCGGGCAGCTTCCGGTGCTTATTGCGCATCAGGGTCAAGGAAATGCGCCATCCTGACAAGAGCAGCTGAACAGCTGCTCCGTTCACATGAACAGCTTGTTCACCCACTAAGACTGTTTGATAGTGCTGTTCTGTAGGACGGGCGGCTGCCCCTGTTAGATACTATTTTTTCATATTTCATTCGACTTTCTCTGCAGGCCGATCATGTTTAGGTTTTTACGGAATATTAAAAAATAGCCAGCTGATAACATAATTCTAGTCCTTGAGCTGGATTATGCAGAGACGCGGACATTAATTGCACCATCAATCGAAACACATGTTGAACTAAGTTAACAACACCAATTACCTACTGAAGTAATTACTTTACGACCCATATTGCAATTAACAAATCGTAGCTATTCAGCTGGTGTGCGTATCCGCTTGTAATAAATGTCCAGAAAGACGCCACTTTGGAAGTATGCCCCATCGGACTCGTCGTAAAAATGCAGCGATTGCTCACTTATTTAACAAAACGCTCTTTCTGGCTATAGAAGCTCAAAAGTAACTGGAATACCCATGTATCTCGCAGGGGCCATTACAAAATGATCTCGAAATTGCTGTCTTCATTGAAATATTTTTCAAGGGAATTCCACTTGCAAGATCACCGTCTACGATTGGTGAATTGCTATATTCGTCGTAAAGTATAAAATAACCAAGCTATTTATTAAATTTTGTTAATTAGCTGGACATGCGCTTCAATTTCTCGTGCTAGTATTGTCCGCTTCTTCGAATAATCTAACTCAAGGATACAAATTATGCTATCTTCCACAAGCGATATTTAAAATTACGTCTCTCACAAGTACTTTGGCTACGTATTATCTGTTTCTCCCAAAGCAAAGTATCGCATTCACGAGGATGGTGATGCCACCCACGCTCGGAAGGGAATTGTTAACGGTGCTTTTTAATTACTCGTGTTCAATAATGTGGCCAGCAGTAGTGCACTTCTTAGCAGATATCACCGTCTGCAATAAAGAAAATGCCGATGACTCTCCCCAGCCGTTCACAGAATTCCTAATACAGGAACGACGCCGTCCTTCGACGAATTTTCGCAACGCCTCTTCAACTACGGAAACTTCACCAGCATCCGTCATCATGATATCAAAGCTGCATACCCGACGCCCACTGCCTGGCCCTCTGTACACTTAATACCATTGGTGGAAACTTCCAAATTTAGATTCACAGCAGTGCTCTCCGCCGGTGTGTTAACGTAGAGCACTTAATGGGACGGGGCATTATTCGATCTTTTCAAGCAGACGACACAACAGGGCGCTGTAGAATGGTCTTATGATGTTGTTCAATAGAAGTCACTGAACGATTGTAGTAGGTGAATAAACGTGGTCCACTGGCGGGCGACATTTTAGTGGCCGAGAAAAGTCGAGTGAGCCATTTTCCAGCCCTTTGCCACGGACGGAATGTGTGCCAATCTCAAAGACTGCAGACAGAGCTCTTGTTTCACTTTGTCATAGGGAAGGAATGTGGTTACGAGCACCGGTAAACGGCCTAGTGACATGCCAGAGCAGATCCCCATGACAAGGCTGCAACAAGCGCAAATAATGTACATTGAAAGTTGCAGGAATACCCGCATAAACACAGCATCCGGTTAACACATTAGAAAACAAGTGCAAAGAAGAAGGCATGATGTGCCTGTTGCAGGCGTGGAAATAACGAAAACGCAATTGGTTCCACGTATTTGACGATGCATCAACGCTGTCACATTTTACGGCTTATTTCCGAAAAGACAAATGACAAAGGAAGACAGTAGACAAGCATCCATAGAAATTTTGCAACCCGCCGTAGTAGCTCAGTGGCTATGGTGTTGGGCTGCAGAGCACGAGGTCGCGGGACCGAATCCCGGCCGCGGCGGCCGCATTTCGATGGCGGGGAAGTGCGAAAACACCCGTGGTCGTTAAAGAACACCAGGTGGTTGAAATTTGAGGAGTCCTTCACTACGGAGTGCCTCATATTTAGAATGTGGATTTGGCCCGTAAAACCACGTAATTTAATTTTCTTAAATAGTCATCGTCACGCTATTGGTATGATACACTCATTATCATTCCATTGTCTTCTTGTCATCTTCACGCACTCGTAATTGTAGCGTCCTTAGGATGCTTTCGAAGTCATGGTCACCATTGTAACTTCGACGCCAGACTCTCGTCACGGCGTCGTCGCCATACAGTTTTCGTCATTCCATCGTCGTCACGAAATCGTTTTACCAATATCATCACTTCAGTATCGTCATTTCATTGTCGACATGCCGTGCTTTTAATAAAACTGCGTCCTTCTCTGGAAATCGTTCTTAGTGCAATATTCTTGTGTATTCGTGTTGTCAATCAATCGTGAATATGCCGTTTTGTCATGCCATTGTCGTCACTGCGTGGTCGTCACATGTGCGCTATCATGCATCCATCGTCATAGCTCCGTCGATATGCCAGCGCTCGACCTGTTGTTTCTTACTTGCCCTCCTAAGTGTTCATTTTCCTATTAGCGCAACAATGTATTGATCACATGTATTCATTATGCCTTCTTGTGTTTGCAATCTTTCTGTCATTCCCGTGGCTTCGTCCAGCTTTTGTCGCATCGCCGTTCTCACGCCATTGTTGCCATAGTGGTAATCTCGTCCTCATTCCGTCGTCGTCACGTATTTGTAATTGTACCAACGCACATTAGGAGGAAGCTCTAGCTCGGGCCCAACTCCAACGCGGCCTATTCGAATACATGTAAAACGCAAGAACGCTTTTCTAAGAGAACCCCTTGACCAATTTTAATGAAATTTGTTGCACTTTAGAGAGAAAGTTAAGTCCTAGTGACTGCTGGAAGCGGAATTTCGATTTAGGACTTGAATTTTAATAGAAGGATTTTCGAAAATCCGAAAGTTTCAGAAAGCAGACGCACGAAGTTTATAAATTAATGACTCTCGATTAAAAACAGATATCGCGGCTCTGTAAGCGGCATCCATTAGATCATTCAGAGCGGACAAATCCTATATGTCAATATATATCTTGCGTGAATCCGTTCCGTTCTGTACGAGGGTCACCCAAAATCTGTATTTACACAATACTAAATTTTTTATATTATTGCGCAACATATCGATTTGTCCGCTTTAGATGTACTATCAGATACAATTCCCAGAATATGGATATCAATTTTGTTTGTTGAGTTACAGTGCTGTAATCTTGATAATATTGTTTTCAGAAAATTTTTGATTTTTGCTAATATTTAATAAAACATACACCACATAAATAAAAAATTCGAAACAAACTGTCATTAGATTTCAATTTTTCTTTTAAATGCAACAAACCTCGTCAAATTTGGTGCAGTGGTTGCCGAAAAAAACGAATTCTCCTTTTACATGTATTTAGATAGGCTCACCCGAGCTAAAGCTTCCTCTTAATTTGGATTTTGGAGAAAATTTGGATATGAAGGGAAGTTGCTGAAGCTCACGTTCTGAGTACGAGGAACTGTTGTTCTTGAAAACGAAGGCTAACGGTTCTGGTCCGTCAGAATCTAGAAGCTATAGGCTTCAAGAAAGAAAATGGAAATGTTTGACAGTGTAATAGGACGCCAACATCTTCCTCCCGAAAGTGCTGTAGCGAGCGTCTGTAGTTTTGAGTCGCTTTAAGAAGACCAGCACCCTACCGTCTGTGCCATCATGATGCTGCAGTACTCGACCCACTGCCGTGGTCAAGGCGTCTACCATAAGGAGAGTTGGCGCGTCACGCAACGGATGAATCAGGAGCACCGCAGACGTCAACGGCGTTTCGGGTTCCTGGAACCAGCGTTCGTGCTTCGAGGACCAGTGGAATATAATAATAATATTTGGGGTTTTACGTGCCAAAACCACTTTCTGATTATGAGGCACGCCGTAGTGGAGGACTCCGGAAATTTTGACCACCTGGGGTTCCTTAACGTGCACCTAAATCTAAGCACACGAGTGTTTTCGCATTTCGCCCCCATCGAAATGCGGCCGCCGTGTCCGGGATTCGATCCCGCGACCTCGTGCTCAGCAGACCAACACCATAGCCACTGAGCAACCACAGCGGGTACCAGTGGAAGGGAGGTGCATTCTGGAGTCGCGACAATGCAGCTAAGTGAAGGGTTGAAGAACTTGCGCACTGGATGGTATGAACTGCCTGTGAAAACTTAGCACCAGAAACACGCAAACTTTTCGGAATATGGGTGGAGATAGAAAGTCCAGGAGTGCGCGTACCCGTCATTCCAGTGGCTAGATGCCTTGGGGTGAAATAGCCTGGCCGAGAAAATCCAGAGTTTCAACTCCGAAAATGTATTTATGGGGCTTTAGAAACAGGCCGTGTTCACCCAGTCTCTGAAATGAAAGCCGAAGGTGCTTTTCCTGTTGTTTGTTAGCGCGACATGCAAAGAGAAGGTCCTCAAGATAGGTGGGAATGAACGGGAGTACACGCGTAATCTCACCCATGAATCTTTCGATAGTTTGGTTCTTATAATTCAAAGCGTAAGACATACGCACAAACATCAATAGGCCAAACGAAGTAGTGATTGTTGTGTTCGGAGTGTCGGTGGTGTCGACAGGAATTTGATACTACCGACTCGTCAAATTGATCTTGCTCTATATTTTGGTTCCCGCACGACAAGCGCCGAAATAATGTATGTGGGGAACGGGATATTAATCCAGAGTATTGACGGCATTCAAAGCTCGCTAATCACCGCAACACCGCCATTTTCCCCTGTCCTCCTTTGGAATCAGATGGAGAGGTGAAGACCAATTGCTGAATGAAGGACGAATAACGCCGAGCTGAAGTATGTATTCAAACTGCCGGCGGGCGACTTCCAACCTCCGTACAGCGAGCCTTCTTTGCCGTGCTGCGACAGGTGGGCTGGAGGTCGTGATATGATGCGTGACCTTGTGTTTCACGGGCAGCGCATCCTTGCGGTGCTTCATGAGTTGCCGGTGCTGAGCGAGTGTCTTTTGCGTTGAAACCGGCCGAAACGCACGGACTGCAAATAAGCTGAGGTCTGAATGCAGGCCCAGCAAATCAAGGGATGTGAAGTTATCGTTCTGGCGCCGATCGCGAACGCGCGCTTCAAGGTGGAAACGGCTGAGGAAGTCCGCTCAAGGTATGACAAAGCTGACGTCGGCGATCGCAACAACCCATCTGTGCAAGCACTGGAGTCCGATGTCGAATGTCATCGACCGGAGCACATACGACACGATGGCAGTGTAGTCCACTGCGTGGAGCGTGGGTGTTGACTCGCTGCGCTGGCAATCTTCGGCCGTGGCGGGAACGATAGACAGCTCGGTTTCGGTGTAGACGAGGAGGCGGGTGGCGGCGATGTGGTAGACTACTAAGAATAGGCGGCTTGCACGAGGGCCGATGTCGCATGCTGCCGTTACCGACTGGTAAGGGGGTTTCCCGTCCACGAAATAAGCCGGGTGCAGCGGCTTGCTTGTTCGTGATATCGAAGGTGGTACCAGCGCAACTGCCGCGGCGAGTATCTAGATGCACTGCGGGACTGTGAAGGCGAATGGTTGCGCCGAGGTTGGTCGCCATTGTTGCCACCCGTCCTCAGCTTCTCCAGTGCTCTGGTAAGGCAGTCGACTGCTTCCTCCAGGCGCGAGAGTAGGTCTCCTGGCTCTGAGACTCTCGCAGCGGTGACAGGTATCTGTGCCGCAGACGAGCTGTCGCATATGCGGTCAGCGAGTGCAGATGGGTGATCGGCACTTATCTCGTCGGTGCTCGCCAGTATCATGCGTGCGGACTGTGAGAGGTGTTGCAAGAACAGCTCGCTCAAGATTAGAAGCTGGCGCTCATTCGCGTAGTGCTTATCCAGAAACTGCAGCAACCATTGCAGCCGGTATGACAGCCTTTGGACGTCGACTTACTCGGAGACGAGCTGTTTGAGCAGCTCCATTGCGATGGCCCGAGGCACCGCAGTATGCTACCATTGTATGGTTTCTGCATACTGTCACTAATAGAGCCAAGATCTAACGTGCACAAAGGAAGGCCATTAGGATTGTTCATAACAAATACAAGCGAATCGAGAAGCCCAATAACCTTTCAGCATCTTTCGGACTACCTACGGTATAGACAAGTGGAAAACTGGTACGTCTGAAGTTCCAGCACAAACTCCTAAGTACAGCTGTTTCGATGCGTCAACATATATCTTTCTTGCAGGGTCTCCACACTAAGAAACAAGCATGCATGCATGCACTCTAAGAGAATAGGCTTATAACGACGATTATTTCACTCAGACAGTCAACGAACTTTATTTGACCATGAGGAGCAACTGTTAGGGGCCGCTATCGTGAGGCAGTTGCAACCGCTGGCCGTGCCCATCCGTTACTAACAAAAAATATTTTGCGGATTTCAACTAGAAAATTGAAAGAATGTTTAGCAGCTAGTCCTCAGTTTGTTTCTTTATTTTTCAGTATTTTCTAGCAATAATCCAATTTTCTGATATTAAAGTGCGTGTATATTTTGTAGTGCATAGATTGGTCCGCTGTCCAGTTTTCTTGTAACTAACATTGTTATTATTTGCTTAAAGATGAGTAGTGTTTTCCTATGCCACCTGTAAAAATATAATGAATTTATGTTCACAGCATTCTAGAGTTTATGCCCTCTTGTATTGGTTCTGTAAGAGGCAGGTAGTATTAGGAATAAATAAAGATCATCCTTATGTACACTGTGTTAATTATCTAGTGCACCCATGATGCCAATAAAACACCCATATAGCCTGTTTCAGCGCTTCCAGCCGCATCAAATCATTTACTTAAGTGTACAAAGTGGCGAGAATTATAGGCATACGGAACTTTAATATAGGAGACATTTTTGATAAAGAATAAGGCTCGAGACGCAATAGTACTAATGCGGGAATTCACCTGGATCCTGGAAGACCAAACAAATACAAGTAGTGCTTCCATTTTTTTTGATGTTCTAATATCACACCTGAATATTCGAGCACGCGCATAGGCACGCAACAGTTGCGTCTGGCGCTAGAGCCATTGTACACATCGGCCACCGTGCTGATGTACTACCGTCGCTTCCTTGCGTTCCTGCTTCGCTTCTCTGCGCTGCCTTTGTCAGCTACGCGAAAGCATGCTTAAAGCACGCCGTTACGGAACCAGAACTTGCGCAACGCATGCTCGCGCTGCTTATCGGCGGAAGCGAGTCGTCGCATTTGAGCATGATCGATGTAACAGCCCCGTCATTATATGTGGGTGGCCACTAGGCTGTATGGTTTCATCTCTTACTGCCTGTTCGTATAGTCGTGTTGTTTTAAGATTATAAATGAGCTCGCGATAGAATGCGGTTGTACTTCACCAAATGTAGGCTTCATTTGTATATTCAAAAAGAAGAAAAAGCGAATGGTGATGCTCGAGGAATTCAAAGATAAATAGCTTTTTTCGAGGGATCACCTTCACCGCAGTCGTGACCGAGTGTACAGGGTGTCTAGCACGGCTGCGGTAGGTGGACTGTTCGAAACCCACCGCCGGCACCCGCCGATAAAAAAGATGTGTACAGGCGCCCCCGCCGCACCCGGTAGTGTGTGGGGTGTAGCGCCTGGGGAGTGCGCCCGGCTTCCGACTTCCCCAGTTTCGACATGTAACCTGAAAGGGTGGATACGTTCCCTAGCCGTAATGCGGACATGGCTGCATTAATCAGTATCACGTAGATTGTGTAGCGCACGGCTGTTCCCGAGTGCCAGCCGCTCAATTCCGGGAGCCTATTTTTTTTTTCTTTCAAACTGTATTAGTCTGCGTCACTAATTCACCTTTCCAAACTGTAGCCAAAGATACGTGATAAAAATACGCTTTTGCAGAAATATTTATTCCTGAACGAATGTTTTGGTCTCCTTCTATTCTATTGACATGGAATGCGTAACTGATATCTCGCTTTAAGTGCTATTACAATATACAAGCAAATCTAAAATGTTCTTACGCTACTTTCGAGAATTCATTATTTTACATGTCCAATATGCGCTTTTCTTGGAATATAATGGAAAGCAACACATATGCAAGTCTCTGTTTACACCCAGGGACGCCACTCTGCACGAGAGCCGCGGTTGTGGGTAAATGGCGCCCCATTCCCTCATAGAACGTACGTGGAATGGGGAATTACTGTTGAACATTTTCCCCTAATTTATTCTGAATTCCTAGTTTTAAGAAATAAATATTCAAGTTATTTATTCTTTGTTTGTGTAATTCGTTTCGATATTTAGCCAATCTATCCATATTCGCTTCCCTTAAAAGATTATGTGGAATGGAAGCTCATTACTATAGTAATGAGCCTCCATTTTACATAATCATTTAAGGGAAGCGAAGTATTTACTAATGCAATCAAGGCAGTTATCGTGTGCATAATCATAAGGCAAACTACGAGGCACAGCAACCAAAAATCACCCTAGGTTGAAGGCTGGATGCACGCGATAACTGCCTTGATTGCATTAGTAATCTTAGTTCGACCACACCGCTGGACTCATCATAGTTTGGGTGTTACTTTGCGTGAAGATAGGCTAGGAAAGTAACGGTGCGCGGTAGCATACGGGTTCCCCGAGATGGAAATCGCTGACGGTGGAAATGTCGTCGAGTCGAAAGGTCCGTAAAGAGTGCTTGAAAACGAACTGGCACTTATTGAGGATGTTCCTGAACAGTCTTGACGTGTTTCCTTAGAGGTTGATGAGCGCAGTTGAAGGGCTTATGCCGTACCGGAGAGAGCCCAAGTTCATATTGCTCGTAGTCGACAACGGCATTCCTACGAGAAAGAAACAGCCACTGAAGTATGATATCGCCACAGCAGGGTGCAAGAGCGATGAACAATGTACAGATTGTACTCAATATAGAAACTGGCCGTACAGGCATTCTGAAGTTGAAAAGGTTCGATATTTCCTGTGTGCATGACAGCCCAATAAGCGAAGGGAAGTTACAGTTAGGAGCGTACGATAAAAGGTTGCGACACTCGAGAGATTTAGCTTGTCCGGAGTTTGAGTAAACGTAGGCTATATTACAGGCTGTATTAGCGGATGTTCACGAGGCGTAAACGCCATAGTGCCTTGTCTGGTGACGTCACCTTGTTGGCTCACGCTTGGTTGGCGATTCGCACGATGAGAGCGTAAGTCAAGCGTGGGTGACGCAGGCTCCTTCTGAAGAATGCAGTGCTCGCAAACAAATGGTTTTCACCCCTGCAGGAGGTTTTGGGGCACTCCAGTACTATTGCTACGGCTTGCAAGAGGGGAAGAAAAAACTACTTCGGGCTGCTGAAATTGATTTCTTTATGATTAAGAAATGACGGGTGAAGGTCTACGTGCGACACAGTGCATGCCGGCACCCGTGTATTCTCAAATGTGTTTCTTTTTACGGCACACATGCTCCCACTACAATCTAATAGGCAAGTAGAACTAGTATTTCTATTCCAACCTTCCTCACTTGTCTTCATGTTTTCTTCATCCGTGTTTTCATTTTTTATAGCTAAGATTCACTCATCAGGAATACAAGACCAACCAGCCCAATATTTGTTCCTCATCGGCTGGAAAGCACACCATAATTCAAATTTTGCGTGATATGTGTCTGTGTATATATTTCTGATCTTGTTTGAAAGTTGTGCACAAGGCGTCTATTTATGTGGGCGCTTGCTTTCGCCTCTGCATTTCACCGTAATGATAGCGCGTGAACTGAGCAAGCTGTTGCATATCTTCCCATAACGCGTTAGAGACCAGGATTTGAGGAACGTCGTCCTTACATGGACCTATTTCATTTGCGATGGTTTTTCCGCGTGAGCCAGTTTTAGGCAAGAATTTTTCACTTCTAGGGCACGTGCAACTTGATCGCTTAATCGTTGACCTGCAGTAGACTTCTATCGCACAGATTTTTTACATTGGCCGACTATGGTATTCTTGAGGAGATGCGAATATATGTTTTCTTGATACTTTCAGTTTTTTTGAGCTCATTTGGCGTTGTCAGCAAGCATTGTAAGTGGCTGAGGAACGTTGAATGTACTAGTGCTTCTGACAGCCTGTTAATTTCATCTGATGAAGCCTTTTCTAAACCGATTCTGTAAGACTTTGCGCTTTGTTGGTAGAAGAGTCATAAAATTTTCATGTGCTCTTTGCTCTCGATGATAGTATTCGGAACGGGATTTCGGATTTGGCTGCGGAAATTGTAGTTTTCTGTACCTTGTAGGCTTCAGAACCGCTACAAACTCAAACATTCTCGGTAAATCTGGAGGCACTGGTTGTCAAGAAAATGTGCAATCACATCTAACCTTAAAGTGAGCTGCACCTCTTGCAGAGAGATATATCGTGCATTAGATCAAATCGTAATGTCGCCTTTGTAGAGCCCCACTGAGATGCATTGTACTTCCTTTAAATATGGGCAAGTAGGCGTAGTCTTACATTAAACGGTATTGTGAGGATAACAGCTCCTTAGGTGACTCCTACATGATTTTACGTATTAGTTCTGCAGAAACCCGCAAGGGGGAGAGAAGTAGTTAATTAAGGCAAATGAGACATCCACCGAAACGTAGCTTATTGCTACAATGGAAACTCATATGAGTTCCTCGGGAGAAAAGCCTCGCAGTTGAAGAAAAATGCGTCCTGGTCTGGGACTCGAACCCGGGGCGACGGCCGTACCGGGGCAGCCTATCTACCTTCTGAGATAATCAGGGTCCATCACGGGGGAACTTCACAACAGGGGAATCAGTAATTCAACATGACACAATCTTGCTGGCTACCCGCAGCGGTCGAGGGGTGTGCAAGTGCGGAAGCATTAGACCACTACACCCAAAGAGACTGATCGCCAGACACTAGTCACATATTCACAGGCTCCAAGCAAGTGATTGAAATGCTCCAATTTCACTTTAGGCTGCTGGCAGCTGTGTACGTGTATCCCTAGCCAAGTCTCGCAACTCCAGCAACGAGCCACTGGGGTGAGAATCCATTATATTCCTTAACCCACCGACAATCTTGGGAGAGAACTAGTTTCTCAGCGTGATTTTCAGCATCAAAGCAAGAAACAGCTTCGAGGTGCTATTTGGAAGCAGTCCGCAATGCTAATCCAAAGCGCCGCCTATGAACCCAACGATCAAGCCAAACTGCAGCCCGTGCAAAAGCTAAAAACCTAATAAAAAAGAAGCCGCAAAACACGACGCCCTACCACTAAGATGCTTCCGCTTCTAAAAGGACATATAAAGAATTGTACAAAAGCAAAGCCTTACGATGATTCCAGTAACCACGTCTACGCTGTCAATGAAGTTCTGGGTGTTGCTGTGCACTGCAACTCGAAGTACAGCGAGCACCGTAGGACACCGATTTCGATGCAAGTTCTGTGGCGTTCTCCCACGCTCACTTTCTCTGTGTGAAACGATTGTCCACATATTGTTATCTTTCAAAGTGTGTCATTACATTGAAGGACTAGATCATTTATGTTTGGCCCAGAAAATAGTATGCTACTGTATTCGACATATGACAAATTTTGCTGATTTTTCAATATTTACGAGGTCATTGATATACCCATTGAACAAGAGGGGACCCAGTATGCTCCCTTGTGGCACACCTCTTGAAATATGACGGAAAGATGATTGGAAACTCTGCAAACATACGTTCTGCTGGCGGTTTTTTAAGTAAGATTTCCACAAATCCAAAGGTTTCCCAGGAATTCCACATGCGAACAACTTGTCCGCAAGAATCTTATCGCTGAGAAACTCGAAAGCCTAGGAAAAGTCAATAAAGAGGCCTAACGTGTAAAGTCTGTTATCTATGTTTGAAGCTGTAATTTCTTTCATTGTTAGTAGGGCTGTTTCTGTCGACCTTCCCTTTCGAAAGACGAATTGCGCATCGGATATGATATGTTTGTTAGAGAAAAAAACAGTTATACGCGTACAGATGATTTTTTCTAAGCCTTTGGAAAAATGTGGAGAACGGATATTGGCCTGTAGTTTTTCATGGACTGATGATCACCTCTTTTATGTATTGCAGAAACACTTGCTATCTGCATTTCTTCGGGGAAAGCGGCTCAATTTAGTGCAAGGTTGAATATATGCTTTAGAACGGAAGAGATACATGCAATGACGCATTTTACTGATTTTATCTGCACGTCATTTATATCTAAGGCCCTGCTTTTTTTCAGGTTTATGAAGGTTCTGAAGATTTCAGATTCATCGGTTGGAGCTAAAAACAAGCTGTCACTAATGTTGTGTGTGTGTGATAACTTTATTTAGAATCCGGCGATTTGGAGGCCCGGGCCTGGGGCCGCCTAGATGGCCACTGGGAGCTGCTGCTCCCGTGCGGCTTCCTTGGCTCGCTGGAGGGCCCAAAGTTGGTCTTGGAGTTCTGAGCTGAGCAGCACGGCCGACCACCGCGCCCGTAGATTTTCTGGGGAGACTGCCATTTTATTTTGGTATATTTCACATCCCCACAACATGTGTTGAAGGGTGGCTGTAACAGACTTGCATAGCTTGCACATATCGCTCTCGTATATATCGGGGTAGAAATTTTTTTGTTGCACGGGACTCGTATAAGTTTCTGTTTGTAGTCGCCTCCAAGTAACGGACTCAGCTCTGTTCAGTTTAGTGTGAGGCGGTGGTAATACCCGCCTCCGATTTTGATAGAATTTGGTAATATCACTAAATCTTGTTAATACATCTTTTTCTCTCCAGATTTCCTCCTCCTCGTTCTCCTGACCGATGGAAGTCACTCTTTGCTCAGCTCGGCGAGTAAGACCTCGAGCTTCGCGGTGTGCTACCTCGTTGAGGTTGACTGCGGGAATGTCTGGAGTTGTAGTTCAAAAATTGCCTATGTGACATATTAGTAGGTCTCATGTTGTAATCAGGCACGGCAGCATTCACAAAGTGTGCATTGAAGTGTTCAGCTAGATTTGTGCCAGTAATATGCTGACCATTGACTGTGATACTATCTGGAGTGGTATTCTTTATGTCGCTACCCAAGACAGAGTTCATCACCCTCCAACAACCTCTGGGCGTTTTTTAGTGATATCAGAGAAAAGTGAATGATAATAAATAATTTTAGCGCGTTTTAGCTCACTGTATAGCTTATTTCGTAGTGCCTTGAATTCTTTCAGCTGTGACGGGGGCCGTGTGCGTACAAATAGATGATACACTTTATTTTTATTTTTTATCATTACTAGGTGGTCGCGTGTCACCCATGGATTCCTTATCTTTGTAGATTGTTTAAGAGTTTTAAACGGAAAATGCTTAGCGTACACGCGAAGGAAGGTTTCAAAAAATCTGCAATAGGGTTCATTTACGTCTCTTGTAGGCGTAACATGTGACCAATTGCACTTGCTTATTTCATGTTTTAACGACTGGAAGGCTGTATCAGATAAGTGCGGAACAGCGGGAGGCTGAGGTACGCATCTTTTGTGACTTATAATACTAATAAATACAGCAAATATGGGGCAGTGGTCGCTGAGACCTGATGCTAATGTTGCCGCTTGTAGTACACTGGTTTCGACGTTCGTAATTATTAATTCGAGAGTTGACGCAGTAGCAAGTGTCACGCGTGTCGCAGTACTGATTAAATTAGTGAAACCAGTAGAGCTAAGAATATTTTTGGAGGCGGTCGTTTCGCGTGTGTTCTACGACATATTTATATTCAAGTCACTACCGCTAATAAGGTTAAAATTGTTTACTCAGATGTAGTCTAGGAAGCTTTCAAGGTAAGTAAAAAATGCATGCGTAAATCGACGTGGTGGGCGGTATACGATAGCTATGAACTCTGTGTTGTCCCGCAGTGTTAGGATTTCGTAGTCATCAGTAACCCTGGAAAACTCTGGTACTAAGACATACGTTGGTCCTTTTTTAACATATATAGCGACGCCTCCACCTCGTTGTTGAGGCCTATTTAGAAAGAAATTATTATAACCAGGTAAATTTAGCATAGTGCATCCATCATTATACTAAGTTTCTGTGATTAGTACGGCAGAAAATTGGAAACTAAATGCAGTTACAAAATCACATATTTCTACATGCTTAGAAGAAGCTGAGCGTGCATTCATGTGCAGAACAAAGCGACAATATGCGTTTGCTGAGTTAATGTGACGTGGCAAGACAAATTCGTGATAATCCATTTTTGGAGGTTTTCTTTTTCTGAGTAGCAACCAACGGATGTAACCCTTACAATCTAGCGTATTTTGTCAAGGTCAGCCTTGTCTGTGATCTGAATCATTACTGAGTCATCAAATTGCCTCGCAAATATCCTGCCACCGAATGTCCACACAGACTTCCACTTGTGTTCATGTTTGCGTCTTATAGCCATGCCCAGAAGCCGCTTCAGAGTAGGGCACAAATGCTCATTAACGAAAACGGCATTCGCGCTGTTAAGCCCAATCTGGAAGTTAGTTTGCTTTGTCTTTTTGGCTTTTATCAGCATTATGTCACGTTTCGCGCGTGATTTAAACAGGACAATCATGTTTGTCTCATCAGGATTTCTTGTCGGCACACGATGACAGGATTCGATATCGGAAAGTGCTATTGGTTCACCAAAAATAGTACCAATCTTTGAAACAATGTCGATGACGTGTTCGTTTTCGCGTTTTTCGAGCGGACAAAGCGGACGTTCTGCAACTAGTCGATCGCTGCGGCATAAGGGAATCTGACGCTTCCATGCTGGCAACCTGCCGTCCGAAGACTGCTACTTAAGACTGCTAAACACCCATCGCAGAATGTCCTTCTTACTTCTTGCAGCGGCGACGTTTCTAGGGCTAACAGTATCTACATTTATAATGATACGACCGAAAACAACACAGAAACTAATTGAAGAGATTCTTGGCACGGGAGCACTCAGAGTGAGCGGCAGCAGAGGCGCAGAAATAAATCTATTCCTGCCAGAATTTAGCAGAGGACGAAGGTGAGTCCCGCTCCTTAGGTAATAGGAGCGCTGTTCGCAGCGCCTTCATCGTTCACGCACGAGGCCAATATATTTAAAACGCTTCTTGCCATTAAGCGGTAACAGTTTTAATTGTTTCTGAGCTCAGTTTGAGTCTTGGTTTTCGCAGTTCAGTTCGAGTTGGAATAAGGAACATTGTAAAAAAAAATACAGCTTCCACGTAGATTCGCCCGTTTTCTAGTAAACTCGTGGCGCACATGAGTTCTGTTCAATACTTCGCTTTTCTTTTCTTGAAATTTCATGCTGACAAAAAGAGAAAAATGAGTAACAACGCAATCAATTTTTGTTAGTTATGTACCAACCGGCCGCAGTCAACACTTTATTTTGGTCCTCACGAGGCGCGCAGCAGCATCTCACTTTGGTCCATAAACAATGACAACACTACCTCCATCTTGCCACATGCTGTTTGGTCAACCATTTATCTTTATTGAAATGGTGTGCCAAGAAAAAACTGAAAACTCAAAGAAAGACGCAGTGCTGTGCCTTCGTCAGCTTGATGGTCCTTGCACGCCCTTTCGCGCTATATCTCAAGTTATGCAGTACAAACTAGCCCACCAGACCGTTCTTTCGAGAACTGTTATTTCGCATTCGAAAGCTTCCTAGCTTACCAGACGTCCAGTTGTGAACGACATTACATGCGTCTTACTTTCCTTGTACGCGACATTTACATTTCACCTTCTTTGGAAATGGGAAAATTTATGCTATTCTACTCGATGGCAAAGGGTGATTTTTCTCGTATATTCTTATTTGTTTCGACCTAGAAAGACGAATATTCCAATAGAGCAATTGTGCTACATCGGTTTTCTCTAAAATCAGTGTTCTCTAATATCTACAACGGATAACCAGAAAGTGTTTGCGTCTATTTATTTTAGCCGAATTACGGCTGCAAATGCGAACTGAACACATTCATTGTCAACGGTGGTCCTTTCTTGGAGCGTCCCGGCCTTATCTGCTGGTGGCTCCGCGACACGGCGCTGCTCTCAGTTGTCGAAGATGGCGGTTGTCCTTCACACGTCCACGGCGTACAAGCAACGAAGTGCGATTCGTTTTCTACGAAGCAAGGGACGAACGTCCATCGAAATCCACAGGGAAATACAGCCCACGTATAGGGAAAGGTGTGTTAATTTGAGAAGTGTGAGGTTTGGATTTGTAAGTTTGCAAAAGCCCGTGATGACTCGCATGACAATGAGCGTTCGGGGAGACCACATGTGCCACTGACTGACCACAGGGGCATCTCAAGTTCAGTGCTGTCATGGCACAAATGTCTGAACCGGTGCGTCGACTATGTGGAAAAATTGTTTAGGACTTGTAGAATAGTAAGTATATTTGTAATTACCTGTGTGTACCACATTTTCGATAATAAAAGTAGGGGCAGAAACTTTGTGATTCGCCCTCGTGTATTATAATTTGTGTATTTTCAATTTTAATACACGCTCAATAATCTTGTTTAATGCTCATGTATTAACGTAGTAAGCTCTTCATAGTATTGAACACAATTGCGCGTATTGCCGAATTGAACTACATAACAGAGGTTTTTTAGCGCACGAAAAGGGACGAACACAGTGGAAAGACGCGGACACAGCGCTAACTTCCAACAATTGGTTTATTCCACGAAGCGGTACACATATATATAGGTAACAGACACCACCGTACGCATGCGCATATGTACTGATTATTAATCAAATGAGACAGCACCGAGAGATGTGTGATGGAAAGTTAAGATGATATCAAAGATGAAAGAACAAGCATGCATAGCTAAAAATTTTTTTTCTTTGTTATCGCAAGATTAAAATGTCATCTCGATCAGACCACCCTCTGCATCACGTTTAAAAAATTGAATTCTTTTCTTGAAAGATCGATTGAAGGCGCGCTAACACATGCGCTCCCTAAACTAGCGATCTTCGCACGCTTCAATAATCTCACGCGTTGTTTGCGCTGCGCTTCTTTCTATCACCCTGCATTGTTAATAAATGGGACTGCACCCACGCTTTCTGCAGTCAAAAGCCAGATGCCCCATTCCTCCAGTTCGCCCATTATTTGCGTGTTGACGCAACCTGTCATTTACACACCTTCCCGTTTGGTCGATGTATATTTTGCCGCACGACAGGGGCAGTTCATACACGAGCTTGTTCTCACAATGAACGCAGCATTCCTTGTGATTTTTCCGGCAACTGGGCTTTTCAGAACCCCAGTAGCTGGCCTTGCACAACTTGGACAGCTTGATTGGCGCTGAAAAGATGACGCTTACATTTGCCTTATTGCCAATCTTCTTCAGTCTGTGCGAGATATCGTGGATGTACGGAATGATTGCGCGTTTCTGCTTCACTCTCGCATTTTCCGGTGGAGTAAGCTGCTCATGCTGTCGCCCGCGTTTTGCGGTCTTAAGGAGACCTTCGGCCACAGCTGTGATGATATCCTGCGGGAAACCGGCCTGTTTCAGGCGATCCACTTGCTCCAGAAAACTGGACAAACACTTGTGAGGACATGAGCGGCGAAGCGCATTCATTAGGGTTGACTTTGCGATCCCCCTCTGAACCAACTTAGAGTGGGTCGATGAAAATTGCAGTAGCGGTTTGTTCGCGATTGGTTCATATGCCCAGCACACCTGGTGTCCCTCAAAAAACATTCTTATATCGAGAAATCGCAACCTACCATCCTTTGGCGTCTCGTGCGTAACAGTGAGTGATTTTAAACACTTGCTGATAAGATCTATCACTTGCGTGACATCAAGACAAGCCTCCCCTTTAGTGCTTGGATCGAGAAGCACAAGGTAGTCGTCAACGTACCTATACACCTTTTTTACATTTGAGTTTTCTAATTTGGGATCCAGTATCCTGTTAACACGAGCAAGGTAAAGGTCACTTAAAATTGGCGCAATGCAGGAACCAATGCAAATTCCTTCTTTTTGAAGATAAACACTGCCATCCTACTTGGAGAACGTCGAGCGCAGATACATGAACAATAGTTCAAGGAAACCCTGTGTAGATATACAGATGGTGTTTGCTGTCGTGCGGCAAAAAATACATCGGCCAAATGGGAAGCGGGAAGGTGTGTAAATGAGAGGTTGCGTGAACACGCAAATAATGTGTGAACTGGAGGATTGGGGCATCTGGCTTTCCACTGCAGAAAGCATGGGTGCAGTGCCATTTAGAAACAATGCACGGTGATATGAAGAAGCTTAGCGCAAACAACACGTGAGATTATTGAAGCGGCGAAGATCGCTAGTTGAGGGAGCGCATGTGTTAGCGCGCCTTCAATGGATCTTTCAAAAAAAGAATTCGATTTTTTAAGCTTGACGCAGAGGGTGGTCTGATCGAGATGAAATTTTAATCTTGTGATTACAAAAAAATTTTTTAGCTACGCATGGTTGTTCTTTCATCTTTGATATCATCTTAGCTTTGCATTACACATGTCTCGGTGCTGTCTCATTTGATTAAAAATCAGTACATATGCGGCCGCCGCTGCGGCGCTGTGATCGCGCGAACTCGGGCTTATCAGTGCAACGCCAAAGCTGCTCGCCACGACGGCGGGTGAAACCGATTCAAGAACTACTTCACATGTAGTTGAGTCGTCCGAGTACACTAGAATCGAGACCCCATTAACGCAGTGTGTGTCCGTAGAATGGCAGAAAACGACAAAAGTGTACATTCTCGCACTAACGTATACTTATTACGACTCTTTAAATATATTGCTCGAGAACAAAGAAACAAAGAAAAAAAAGAGGCACCGTCAAACTCGACGTCAACGGAAGGGACGATCAGCCGTGCGCAACACAAGCTGCACCTGGCAGCCATGTTCGCATTACGGCCAGTGAGAATATTCAACCTTCGGGGTTTCAGTTTGAAATTGGGTGCCCGTGGCGCATGACGACATTAGGTGCACTCGCCAGGCGTTCTACCACAGACACCACCGGGCTCTGGGCTGCAGACCGCCTGTACCTTTCCCTCCTTTTTTTCTTCCATTGGGTGCCGGTGGTGTGCTTCGAACCACCCAGCTACCGCAGGAGTGGTGTATGCCCTGCACACCAGACCACGACTGCGGTGGAATCTGGCGCTGGCAACTTCTTCTGGCATCAAAATACACCCGGTATTTTTTTCTTGTTATTTCAGTTGTCAAAGCACACTTCAGGAAAAAAACGTATATCAACTAATATTTAGTGTAGTGCAACAGGATTCAGTGAGAAAGTTGATGATAAAAGTTGCGATAAATACGATGACGAATATTCGCAGTTAGATATGAAAACATCCAGCCAAGCGACCAAGCACTTCACAAGACGGGGCGTGTGCTAAAACGTGGCAGCGCATTTCGAACATATGAGATGTATGAAAATGCTTTCGGCAAGTCCCTTTGACTAAATCCTTAGGTATATGTCAATTTATAAACGGCGTATCAAATTAAACATTTCACAAAGGCACTCTTGAAAAGCGCAGCAGCACGAAGAGGAAGCGGCCATAGCGCATTAGTCTCGCTACAGATTCACATAGCATCCATTGGCGCCAGGGAAATGTGCCACCTGCGAGTGCACGCACCAGCGGTCGGGTAGAAATGTTCTTGTGTACAGCGCCATCCACTGCTGTGCACGTAATACGAGCGGCCTCAGGGACGGATGCTATGAGCGTCGCCTTACAGACGGGGAGGTGGGTTGTGCCTCGAAGCTTTTGGTATTTTGCCTAATGTAGCTATGATTTTGACGCGCGCACGCACGCACGCACGTACACACACACACACACACACACACACACACACACACACACACACACACACACACACACACACACACACACACACACACACACACACACACACACACACACACACACACACACACACACACACACACACACACACATGTGTACGCAAGCACGCGCACGCACGCACAAACACGCACACAAACAACCCCAGCATGAAACTTGCGATACCTCTACTGTACGCCTCCGTTGTCTGTGTTCTCCCTACTTTTCGGGCACCAAACCTCCAATCGCGTGTTACTAACCTCTACTGCGGACGTGTTTATTTTCCTCTTAAAACTTCTTTTGCGCAAAGAAACATGGACGAAGAATAGGAGCACCAGAAGGATGAGCGCTTTCTTAAAACTTTTTGTGCATAAACAAACGAAGAATAGTATCTATTCTTTGTCCGTGTTTGCGCACAAAGCGTTTTAACAAAGCGCTCGTCCTTGTGTAGCTCCTATTCTTCGTCCCTGTTTGTTTGCGCACAAAATGTTTTAGGATGAATCTGTTCCAACTAGGCCGACTCGCAGTTATGCTTTATTTTCCTCCTGCTATCACTCAACAGGGGGGTTTCAATGAAGCGTTTCAAGGAAGCACATATTTTAGGGATGGAAACATCGTAACTTCCACGCAGAGGTGATAAATATATACCGGGTGTAAAAAAAGAGTAATTGCGATACTAGAAGAAAATCTAGTGCATATTGTTTCCGGTACAGTGGAGTAGCGGTCAGTGATTTTCTCATTACTGAGATTTAATTTGGTAATTGTAGTTAAGTATCTAACTGGTGACGTAGTATCCGAAATATCAAAGTGCCAAAGAGGCATTTGTAGGCAAAACCAAGGGACATCTACTCGCGGTATTTTTAGCGACGTACTCATTGCGCACCAGGTTTTTCCGACTGATAAAAAGACCTCGAGAAATATGAAAATGCTACAAGACTGAGCTCCAACCAGCATCATAAAGCAGCACCCTCGAACAAGCTCCCTCTGAGTTGGCCAGAACAAAATCGAGGAAATAAAGAAAAACATCGTGACCGAGCTAGTTTCTTATCGGCCGCGCCCCGGCTGAAATAACACCTGGCGTTTGGTGTTGGTTGTGAAATAGCTGTGGTATATGTTGTCTTAGCTTAGACAAAGTGCACAGATTCTTTTTGCCTCAAACTTTAACACCATAAAAGCGAAATGACAATGTTAGTGGGAAGACATAGAGGGGCATTTTATTTCGTCCCACTCGCCGTGTCTTTCTCTAACGAGCAGAAGGAAGACATGATCCTTGCTTTGGGAGCTGCAAATTGCAACAAAAGGAAGGCCGCGAATATGTATCAGTTATGCAAGTGTGGTGGTAGACCAAATGCATCGACTATGTTTAGAAATTATGAAAAGGTGAGACAAACCGACAGCTTCTAGAAGCAGCCGCGGAGGACTCCACCTTTCGGCCATAGACTATGCGCGGATGTTCTAACATATATGGCCTCAAACCCTCGTGCTAGCGCTCAGAACTTTGCCGCCCAGGCACAAATTTCCAAGTAATCACTTTGGAGAATTTTAAATGACTCGCCCTTTCACCAGTACTGTCGTAATCTGCACAATTCCATGGAAGATAGAGACCTGCATTGTCGTCTATATTTCACGAATTGGGTCATCACAAAAGCCGATGAGCCGCCGGACTATTCGAGCGACACCACGTGCACAGATGAGGCAAACTTTTGCAGAAACGACCAAGTATATTTGCATAATGAACATTACTGGAGTTACTCCAATCCACACTGGGTAAAGCGCACTCGGCATCAGTAGAAGGGTCGTTAAATTGGTGGATAAGAATTTACGCCGGTGCTATAACTGGTCCCATCTTCGGTAGCGCACGGACTGGACAGCCTTACGTGGATCAAATCCTTCAAGGAGCAGTGCATGAGTTTCTCAGTGACGTCCCACTGTGCATAGCTTTTTTTTTTTTGCCTCAAGCCCTGTCACGACAAAATCGAATTGACGACGTAACCTCAATCTCTGCAGCAGGCTATGTGCGCTCGAGCATTGTTAGCTCTCGCAGTCTCTTCCCGTTTTCATGTATCTGCCTGTTATAATCTTGCAGCAATAAATTGATGTCTACAGTTTTCGTGTTCTTGACTATGCAGGAAGTTTATTTATATTCAGGAACATGGCACATTTATTTACGATACACCTTTTGGCGTGAAGTGCTAAATGTACATTATCATAAGCGATAAAGTTCTACTTCCTCAACAGTTGGCATAAGTGTTACGCTAAGTGGCAGCTTGAAACAGGAAATATGAAATTAAATGAAACTTACGTGAAGTGAGACACCTTTTCGCGCTTGTCGTCACGTCGTCACAACATATAAACAGCGGCAGAATTGCCTGCATGAAATCACTCGATTAAGCAACGTTTTGGGTAACATAAAAGACAGAAGAAACGAAACGAAACTAGGACCTGCGAGATTCGACGGCATGCGCGAGCATCTTGGAGGCTGGTGCGTTTCGCCGATTCCGCAAGGTGCGCTGAGGGCCGAAGTCGGCTAAAACGCCTTAAACGTCGTAAAGTAGCGACACTCTCCTCCTCCGCCTTCACTCCTCCTTGTTATCCTCCCTTTCACGCTACCTCCTCGAGCGTGGCGCCGCCTACACTGCTGGAGCGTTGCAACGGCGCTAACATGTGCCGGTGGCCCACGGAGGAAGGAAATTCAGGAGAGGCCCTGACGTCACTCTTTGCGAAGCTAAAGTGAAGCCGCAAGTTGGCGTTGCTCATGGCCTTGCTCCGCCTATCGGGCCAGCTCTCGTCTCTTGTTTACATTTCTCCCGAAACGGCGTCGCGCTGCGCGCAACCATGCTGCTCGGACCCACGCGCTCCGCAGCAATACTAAACAATCGTTAGCACGTTAGCATGATTCCGCCAAAGAGGGCAAAATTTTCCGCGGATATTCCTTCGTCCGTAGCCATTGTCGTGGCGCTGTGCATTGCGTACAGCGTTGCATGTGCGTTCATTTCAGGAACTTTTGTTCCTCCTGTCTGCCTTCATATCCAAATTTTCTCCAAATCCCAAATTAAGAAGAAGCTTTAGCTCGGGTCATCATCATCATCATCATCAGCCTAGTTACGCCCACTGCAGGGCAAAAGCCTCTCCCATACTTCTCCAACAACCCCGGTCATGTACTAATTGTGGCCATGCCATGCCTGCAAACTTCTTAATCTCATCCGCCCACCTAACTTTCTGCCGCCCCCTGCTACGCTTCCCTTCCCTTGTTATCCAGTCCGTAACCCTTAATGACAATTGGTTATCTTCCCTCCTCATTACATGTCCTGCCCATGCCCATTTTTTTTTCTTGATTTCAACTAAGATGTCATTAACTCGCGTTTGTTCCCTCACCCAATCTGCTCTTTTCTTATCTTTTAACGTTACACCTATCATTCTTCTTTCCATAGCTCGTGCCGCCGTCCTCAATTTAAGTAGAACCCTTTCCGTAAGCCTCCAGGTTTCTGCCCTGTAGGTGAGTACTGGTAAGACACAGCTATTATATACTTTATAATATTATACACTGAGCAGGTTACCATGCATCAAGAAGAGCTGTTAAGTGTTATGTTATTCGTTAGTAGCTCTCATCATATATATATATATATATATATATATATATATATATATATATATATATATATATATTACTGAAGTAGAATGAGCAGCATGCACTGCTTTTATAAAGACGACGACCACGAGTTTGAAGCCTTGTGCCAGTGTTGCCTCAGCTGTGTGACCTCTCGCAGCGGTGCTCTACTTTCTGAGGGTTTCAGCAATTAAACTACAACGCCTGTTGACATTTTGTGGAAGGGCTCGGCCCTCTACAAACCTGGAATTCCGCAGCCGGACGCTCCCTACCATTTCTGCCCTGCCTAGGGACGCCGCGTAGCCCGATACTTTCAAGTAATTACCTGTCCTTTGCTCCCGTGCTCTACACGAACGAGGTCCCCCAGTCTTCAGCGGCAGCGGCGAAAATGACGTGGAGGATTCGCTGTCGTCGTATGACCACGTGAGTGCACATAACAAATGGGATGACACAGCAAAACTGAGTGCCATAATCTTCTATCTTTCTGGAGTCGCTAATCTCTTGTTCTTGCAGCTATTCTGAAGTTCATTCTTGCTCCATAGTGGTGTAATTGCGTTCAGGCTTACTTAGCGTGCGACACGCATAAGCAATGACGCGCTCATTCAGGCCGCATCGTTGAACGAGGACTCCACCGGCTGCGACGCCACTCGCATTGGTGTGGATCTCTGTGGGTGCTGCTGGGTCGAAATGCTCAAAAATGGGGCCCGTCGTTAATAGGAAATTCAGACAATGAAAAACAGCGTTGCACTCATGAGTCAAATCAAAAGCAGTGTCCTTATGCAGCAGACCACTCAGGGGACAGGTGATATCATCAAAACGTGCATAAATTGAAGGAAATAAGAGCACAGGCCTAGGAAACTACGATGGTCCTTAAAAGATCGAGGACCTTAACAGATCGAAGACCTTAACAGACCGAGAACGCTTCAACAGCTGCTGTCTTTTGTGTGTCAGGCCTTACAGCATCCTTGTTTACATAATGGCGGAGCACCGATGTCTGCCACTCACCGAAGTGACGTTTCTTAGAATAGAGCACTGTGCCGGCGTGTTTGGTGCAGTCTAAGACAACTTCCAGGTGCTAGTTGTGCTTTTCGAATGTGCTGCCAAAGATGAAGTCGTCTAGGTAGCACACGGAAATTTCCCATGTGATGCCTCAAAGATTGGGATCTTTAAATATTTCGAAAATCGCGGGTGTATTGCAGAGCCCGAAAGGGGTGACCTTGAACTCAAGCAGGCTATCTGGGGTAATAAACTCCGTTTTTCCGTCGTCCGCTGGGTACATTCGGATTTGCCAGTACCCAAATGGCAAATCAACACCTGAAAAGTAGGACGCCGAATGAAGGCAGTCCAGTGCGTTATCTATCCTCGGAAGACAGTAAACGTCTTCTTTGGTAATGGAATTGAGACGGTGGAAGTCCACACAAGATCTCCAAGTACCGTCTTCCTTTTTTACAAGTATAACTGAAGCAACTCCTTTCAGCAGCATTTCGCGAACTCTTTCGTCGATAATCTTGCGCTCTGATGGTGATACCCCGATAGGGTTTTGTTGAATAGGCTGCGCTGACAGCGTGGTAATTCTTGGCTTTGACCGAGACGCACGAACGGATGGCGCGTTGGCTTCCTGGGCCAAGGCAGAGATACATAAGCGCATAGTTAGGATGTTCCCACTAATGTATACTCTAAAAAAAGTTTACAGCCTTTGGGGCTTATCGTGTCTCCAAACAACAATCGTCATCTGCCTTGCTTGCGTTTCCTCTCTTTTAAACTCGGCGCTCGCTACTTTCCTGCCGAGAATGCTGTGTGAAGCTGTTAATGCGCAAGCCGTTCGTGCCTTGGAAGTACCGGGCTCGCAGCGTAAAGAAAGGAAATGCGGGCAAGATCGATAACGATAACAACCTTCGGGTTTAAACCCAAAGGTTGTAAACTTTTTTTTAGGGTGTCCGGCACTCGCCCAATGCCTATTGACTTCCTGATCGTAGGAAGAATCTCTGAGTCTTCTCAACGAGCGCCAACTCGTTTATGTGGAACATCTGCGAGCACCGCCACTCGCGTTCACTTGTCGTCTTTGAAGAAATAAATCTTCGTGCCATCGGGTACCGCTGCGTTTTCATCTGAAGGGTTGACAATCCAAAATTTGTAGCGTCGCCGAGGCACAAACACAAGACAATATGGTTGAAAAATGTTCTTCTTTGTGCATGGTAAATGCCCAGTCTCTACTGCGCCGTCGAAGGCCTGAGGATTGCTGCTAGCATAGCCCACCGGAATTCACAGGCGGACAAAGCAGGCACGCGAATGTCCTCACAATTATGAAATGCGCCGTCCTCCCTTGAAACATCCTGCCTGAGCTCTCACGAAATGTCGCCACTTACGAACATCTCCCCTGCTCAGGAATCAGCTATGATGCCACACATCTGTAGTAAACGAATGCCCAATATAACATCATGTTAGGATTGACGGAGAATGTAAAATTCAGTTGTGTTCCAATAACCTTTTAAACGCAACGTTCATCAGAGAAATAGTACCTCCAGCGCCCACTAACGTCATTGTAGACACACCATCAAGAAGGACTTCCACTTTGTTCTTCAACATAAACGCAGGCGGAGGCATAACTTTCAGCAGCGAATTTCCAGCGAAGTCACCTCCATTAGTCGCCCTCTCTACTTTCCCCGCAGTGGTGACCACGAACAACAACAGTAGGACGTGGTGAGGTAGACCGGCACAGTCGAGGACCAGATGCGTCGCCACACTACGGTGAGAAGCGAGGGAATGGTTCCGGAAGTTTCCTTGACAAATGTTGCTGCTAAAAGGCGATTGCGCCATTGAAGGCCATTGGGTGTTGGGTGCTTGGCCTGCAAATTGATCCTACCAAGGCATTTGATGAGGAGGACAATATCGGGATTTGTGGCCAAGAACGCCGGAGATGTAGCACGTAGGAAATAACGGCCTGTCCGGTAGACGTCAGAACAGTCAGGCACTTCAGCATGCCCAGGACGAGTGACTGGGTCGTAACGCGGAGCACTGTAACTCGTGGGACGTCGACAGGAGCGCACTTAACGAGGGCGAAGCTCAAATCGGGTATCCGAAGAGTAGTTGCTGCATGATGCCGGGCCGCGTCGCTACTCCAATAAACGTGACGTTGACCAACGTATGCCATTCATTTGGGGGTGTAGACGGGGCCGGGGCTTGCGAAAAAGTGGCGTCAGAGACGTCAGGCCGGCAAAGTGGCATCCCCTTGGGCCTCTTTAAATCTTCACGCACGATATGTCCTATGGTCGACGTTAGTTCAAATAAAGAGCTCATGTCGACACTGGCCACATCTTCAGTGCCTCCAACGTACGGCAGTGCTTCATGACATCAGACACGGAAGCGACACTGTGCTTGCCGTTCACGAAACTGTAGACATCTTCCGCTATGCCCTAAATTAGGTACCCGACTTTGTCTTCCTCTGACATTATTGCATTGGCTGGCTTGCACAATTTCAATATCTCCTCGATGTAGATGGTGCAAGTAACTGGTAGCCATGCTTTCCATGCCAAAGGTGTGTTATGCGTTTTCATTTGCGTCTGAATCACCGAAACATTTCTTGAGATCAACGACGAAACACACCTACGTCGTGAATAATTTTTCATGACTTTCAGATCACATGAGCGTAGTGTCAGTGAGTGCGAAGACAACGTTTGTTAGTTGGTCGGAAGTATCCCATTCGTTGGACTTGCTTACTCGGTGGTGATGGCTAAGCCACTCGTTCGCATCTTATCCTGCTTTCCCATGGAAAAACCGTGTATAACCCTCTCGAGAGAGGCTAGCTCAGGAGTACTGATCGAGGAACTATCAGGCATTATTTGGGATATCATTGGCCTTAGTGAGGTTAGAACAACTGGTGAGTCTTACACAGTGCTGACTACTGGCCACGCCCTCCAACTATAGAGGACTCCCACAGAAGAAGCAATACGGGACAGAATTAATAATTCATATGAACATAGAGGGCTAAATTGACGAATTTTACAGCATTAATGAGAGGGTAGCTCTAGTCGTAATAAAATTTGAGGTGTAGCATATAGGTAGTAAATAGCTCCACTCCAAGCTTCGGTCATGATGAAGATCAAATAGATGAGTTTTCTGAAGATGTTGAATTAGCCATAAGAAAGGGCACTGAGTGTACTGAGCAATGCCCTTTTCAATGGAAAAACGGGGGGAAAAGCACGCTAGTTGACAAGCCATTGGCAACTATGGCGTCGATTATAGACTGAGGAAGCTGTAAAAAATAGACGAAGGATGAAATCAGTGTGAAGGAAACTTGGCATGGGAAAAACCAAGAATTATGTACTGAAAGATAAGCAGGATAATATCAGCAATCTCGAATATATATTGAAAGCATCCGAATAATTCCGTACTCACCTGTGCAGTGCAGTGCAGTGTCGAATTCAACGGCGGGAACGGAACGGCTCTCCGCAAGATCATCGCAAAGACGGACAACGCTTTCCGCCTCGTTCGCAGAATAGCAAACCGGCACCGAGGAATGAAGGAAAACAATCTCCTCAGGCTTATCAATGCATTCGTTCTATGTCACTTTACGTACACAATTTCTATGCATAACTGGCTCAGAGCGGAGCGAGACAAACTCAACGCTCTCATCCGCAAAGTGGTCAAGAGGGCTCTCGGGCTACCCATCAGGACCCATACCGAGGATCTCCTTAGGCTGGGGGTGCATAACACTGCCGAGGAGATTGCCGAAGCCCAAGAACGCGCGCAACTCACTCGCTTGAGCACCACAGCGGCAGGTAGACACATCCTCGAAGAGCTGGGTTACCAACCTGCGGGATTCCCGATGGTCAGTACCCCGATCCCCAGGTGCATTCGAGACAAGTTCGAAGTGGCCCCTGTGCCCCGAAACGTCCATCCCGTCCATAACGAGGGCAGACGCAAGGCCAGAGCAGCAGCCATCCTCAAACAGATCAAGCAACGAGGCATTAGAGCAGGCTTCGTCGACGCCGCGGAGTACAGCGATGGGAAGACCTTTGCCATCGTTGTGGTCGACTCCAGCGGCAAGATTTCCAACTGCGCCTCCATTCGCACTTCGGACCCCGGTGTCGCCGAGCAAGCCGCCATCGCCCTCGCCCTGCTAGACGGTCGTGGATCCGAGATATATAGCGATTCCAAAACAGCAGTTATGGCTTTTCAGAAGGGTTGCATCGCCAAGCAAGCTGCTCGTCTGCTTAGCAGCTCGAGTCGAGATGCTCTCACGCATCATTCAATCCACTGGTTTCCAGCTCACGTAGGGTCGGTCGAGGGTGCTCCCCCGAACCTCAATGAGTCTGCTCACGAGGCTGCGCGTGACCTCACCGACCGCGCTTCCTCTACAAGAAGCATCGACTCCCCTCCTCCCTACGACCACAGGGACGCTCCCGCTACTCACAACGAGCTTATTAAATTCTTCTACATGTCTAGAAGGGTCTTTCCACCCCCACACCCCAAGTTGAATAGGGCGCAAGCCGTTTCGCTTAGGCTTCTGCAGACCAGTGCGTATCCGTGTCTGTCCGTTCTCCACGAGGCTTACCCGGACGTGTATCGCGACGACGCCTGCCCCTCCTGCGGCCAGACCTCCACTCTAGCGCACATGCTGTGGGAGTGTGGGTCGACATACCCCAAGTTCATCAAGGAGGAGTGGGACTCGCTTTTGCGTAGCCCCGCTCTAGAGAAGCAAATCCTGGCCGTCCAGCGTGCCCGCGACCGGGCCGGTGGGCTAGACCTGCCGGTCCCGACGTGGGACTAGCCGGGTGCGCGACGAGTTCGCGTCCTCGCCGGACCTACAATAAAGTTTATTCACTCACTCACTCACCTGTGCAGTGCTCAAAGCAGCCACGATATTTCCTTTCGAAGTAGCACTGAACACGTTACACAGACTCCTTCTACAACTACGGATTGCGTCACGAGGGCCTTGCAAGACATGAAACGGGGAAAAGCGCCAGCAGAAAATGGAATATCAGTCGGTTTAATCAAAAATGGAGGACACATGTAGCTTGAAAAACTGGGAGCCCTTCATATAAACAGTCTATCGACGTCAAGGGTCCTAGGGAACTGAAAGAGTGTAAACATTATTCTAATCCACAAAAACTGAGACGTTGAAGAATTAAAAGGTCATGAAAAAGAAAGGTCAGGACTCAAAAAAGGAGAAACAATTTCTCCAATGTCATTCACTGCGTGCTTGGAAGCTTTTAACCGGGGAGGCCTTAGGAGTGAGAATCAACGCCGAATATATTAACAACCTTCGGTTTGCAGATGACGTTGTCCGGTTCAGGAAATTGGAGGATGTGTTGCTACAAATGACGGAAATTAACAGAAAGAGTGTTGGAGTAGGGTTGAAGCTTAATATGCCGAAGACAAAGATAATGATCAATACCCTGGCCAAGAAACAAGAGTTCGGGATCGCCAGTCAGCCTATAGGCACTCTGAAAGAGGTTTAACTAGGTCACACTTACGCCACAGGTCACACATACGTCAAAGTTTGCCTACTCGCATTGAACCCTGATCATGAGATGGCAACTTATAAAAAAATAAAAATGCGTTGGAGCGCATACGGCAGACGTTGTCAGCTCCTGACTGAAAGCCTACCGTTATCATTGAAAAGAAAAGTGTACAATCACTGCATTTTACCGGTGCTAACATGTGGGGCACAATTTGAGGACTGGTAATGGGGCTTGAGAGCAAGAACCATGAAAAAGCGATAGAACGAAGAATTTAGGCATCGTTCTAATCTTTAAGAAGAGATCGCTGTGCGTCAGAGAGCAAACGGCTTTAGTTGACATTCTAATTCACATTAACAGTAAAAAATTGAGCTAGGCAGGTCATGCAGTATATAGGGTACATAACCGGTGGACCGTTAGGGTTACAGAATGGGTAACAAGAGAAGGGAAGCGCAGTAGAGGACGGCAGAACACTAGGTGGGGCGATAAAATTAGGAAATTCACAAGCGCTAGTTGGAATTGGTTGGCGCAGGGCATGAGTAATTGGATATCGCAGGAAGAGGCCTTTGCAGGATGAAGGACATAAAATAGGCCGCTGATGTTCATTCATTCATTCATTCATTCATTCATTCATTCATTCATTCATTCATTCTTTCATTCATTCATTCATTCATTCATTCATTCATTCATTCATTCATTCATTCATTCAAAAATTTATTTAAAATGCAGCCTTCGGCAATATTTTCTAGATCAGAGTGAATTCCTCTTCACTTCTCGAAGAGAAAGGGCGTGTGTAGAATGAGCTCCTGAACAACACTTTGTAATGTCGTGAGCGCGGCGTCAATCAAGGATACAGCACATCAACGAGGTGCGACCTAAGATAATTTATTTCTGTGACATTTACTGCTAAATTGCCGGCGAGTCGTCCTCCTCATATGATAGTAGCGCTGTTCGCACCGCCTTCATTGGTCGCGCACGATGCCAATAAACTTCACACGCTGTTCGACACGAAACTGTAACAGTTAGATATATTTTTCAGCGTAGTAGAGCCACTTAATCGGGATGTCCCCAATTATTGGTTCTGGTTCGGTTCGAGTTTTGGGTTTTTGAGTGCAGTACAACTTTGGATTTGCCACCCGCGCAGAGGCGCCAGTTTCGTAGTGAACTCATGGCGCTGAGGGCTTCTTCTCGATACTTCCTTTTTCTTGGAATTGCATACCGACAAAAAAAAAATAACAATGTGAACGAACTTTTTCAAACATGTAACTACCGGTCCAAGTTATTTCTTTAATCTGTGAATATGTGCTACCCTGTATAACAGCAAGCGGTGCAGCAGCATATCGCGTTGTTCCATAAACAATGACAACACTACTTGCATCTGGCCACCTTCTGTTTACTGCAACCTGTTATGTTAATTTACATGTTGCACCAACAAAAACACTGAGACGTAGACACAGTGCTGTGTCTTCGTTGCCTCGATCGTCTTGCGTGCCGTCTTGCGCCATAGTTCAAGCTATGTAGCATCCACATCATCCCACATCACTTGAGCCAATGTTTTAAAAATGAAAGACACTCCGAACGCGAGTTGAACTGCATATTTTCGCCTTAACTAACGGATTACTTATGTTTAATTATTCAACTTTTTAAGTATTGGCTACAGACCTCACATGTCATACGCAAAGTTGTAGAGCCCTTTGAGAAACCTCTCAATAAATTGTTCCCAACACAATATATCGCACGCGCTCCCTTTTTCCGCGTTCCAAGGAAAGCCCGCGAAATTCACATGACGGGGCGATTGTGCACTGTTGTGCTGCTCTCATGCGTGCGATGGATGAACAAGGTCGGTTGCAACGAGTCTAGTTCGCGACAGGGCGTTATGCCTGGTGTAGGTATCTGGACATGCAGGTTTTATCACATGTTTGCGCAAATGCGTGCTGCGGGACGAGCTGCGCCGAAGCGAAGAAGCTACACAGAAGAATGAGAACAGAAATATAACTATTTTCGGATGCTTGAAATGGGCTAGAGCTGGCAGCCTGCCGACTGATTGTAATGAGGTTGGGTGGGGAGGCGGCGTTGCGGCCGGAATGATTTCCCAGTGACCTTCAAAGCAAAACGCGTCCTTTGATTAAAATGCGTGTTTTAATAGGTACCCATCTGCTGTAATGCAGAGTTCTCAGAAGCACATTTTTCGAGGCGTTCCTGATCATGATGTCAGAGATGGAGTTTCATACTCGTCATGTATTTTTCTTTTAGGATCTATGATATTGTGGTTGTGGTGTCCGGTATACTTGATCCGTGACGTAGTTCCTGAGAAAGAAATCGAGGGAACTTATATCTGGCGACCGTGCCTGCCAAGCATTGGGCGCATGCCGTCAAATCCACTACGGCAGGAATTCTTCATGCAGCCATTTGCAAGGTTTGCCCCTACCTTGCGGAGGAGCACCATCATGCTGATACCAAATATCCGTGGTCCTAGCCAATGGAACTTCGCAAAGAATATCCTCACGCGCCCCATCAAGGATGTCGTTGAGGTATATTTTGCCTGTAAGCATGTTATCAAAAACAATGGGCCAATGATAGTGCTACAGTAAATTTGACACCACACATTACCCGACAACTGATATTGGTGATGTATCGTCAAAACCCAGTGAGGGTTTTCGTCGCTCCAATAGTGAGCCTTCTGGATGTTCACCTGGGCATTACGTGAGAAGGTAGCTTCATCGGTCCACAGTATTTTGTTGACAAAATCTGGATCCTCTCGTGCCTCTTGATTATAGTCCACTTTTCGACGTCCTTTCAATTTTGCAAATGGCGGGTCTCCAACATCTGCTGCAGCTGCACGTGATACAGATGAAGCTGCCTCTTCTTAAGTACTCTCCACACTGAAGATTTTGACACTACAGCCTGAGTAACCACATTACGAACTCTTGCATGTGGGTCTGATGAATTGTTTGACAGAATATCTGTCTTCACGTCCTTGCCCAGGATTCAAGATTTATGTTGTTTATTCGTAATAGTACCCGGCTGTCGCAGCGTTTCATATGCAAGCACAATCGTAATTGAGTTTGGTCGTGTACCTGCATGCCACGGTCTAAATAACCAAAATGCGCGCCTTCTATGTCAACTTTACGCGCTTAGAGCGAAAACCACATGCGCTGTTTCCTCATTAGAGTAAGCCATATCTGCTGCTCAACATTAGAAACAGCCATATAGTGTTGCTGTGGAGAAAACACAGGGATACGGGCGCCTGAGGAGCGCGGTATATATTGCAGTTTGGTGCGATCGGTTCAGACGAGACACATAAGGTATGATGTACATCAGGCAAGCTGCAACTGCCTGCGGCCGCACTCTCTCAGGGACTGAGGCGTCGGTCAAGGTGCGCATGTGTGAACCTGGACTCGGGCACCTTATACTGCGACCACGATGCCATGCACACCTGCTCGGTACGAGATAAAAAAAATACGTCTGTTAGACTGTGTGTGAAGGAGAGCAGACGGGCCTAGTGCGAAGTGCGACAAAAGTCATCGTCTGAAGAAGACATGCGTAATCTTCCTTGAACACAGCCAAGTTCTTTTTACCATAGTTAGTTTGGTCCCCGTGTGTTTTATCCACCGCTATTCGAGCCCAAAAGATTCAAGTTGTAGCATCATCGTTCAATTCGAAAACTACAAGAAGGTTATTTGGGTACAAAGGCAAAATTGTAGCAGCCGTCATCACCTTCCTTCGTTCCCACGTGCTTCACCCTTTCCTTCTTTCAAGCAGAGCCAAAATGCTGCTTTTGTCTATTATTTTCATGGCTTTAGACGCTTTATGCTTCGGCAACGCTAGGCCAGCAGCATGCGTTTGCACAGTCATTCGATAAAAGACGCATGCCCAGATACCAGCAGAAGGCATAACGCCCTGTCGCGGGCCAGTCTCGCTACAGCCCACCTTGTTCATCCATAGCACGCTTGAGAGCAGCGCAATAACAGTGCGCAAGTGCCCCGTCACGTGGTACTTTTTTTTTCAGTTTTCCCGGCCTTTCTTTGGAACGTGGAAAAAAGGACCATGTGAGATATATCATGTTGGAAACAACTTATTGGGAGGTTTCTTAATGTTCTCTACAACTTTTGTATCACACTTAGGGCCTGCAGCCAATACTTAAAAAGGTAAATAATTAAACATAACTAATCCGTTAGTTAAGGAGCAAATAAAAAATCTGAGTAACTCTTGGCCCGTGCGAACATTATCCATTTGGTTCAACTCGCCTTAGGAATGCCTTTCATTTTGAAAGCCTTGGCTCAAATTGTGGGGGACAACCTGCATAAGGCTTACTTCGTACGCAAACCTTGCATTTCAATTATTTTGGAGAATGGAAAAATTCATGCTATACTACTCCATGGCAAAAGTTGCTTTTGCCATTTTTTTCACGAACATTTTATTGGTCTAGGCATTGAAAGATGAATATTCCAATACAGGGATTCACTTGTGCTCTTGCGGTGTTAGCTAATTAATATCTACGAGAAAGAATCATAGTCTTTGCCCCCCTTATCTCTCTGCTGTATTACGGCCGAAAATGCGAGATCAACATATCCACTGCCAGTGGTGCACCTTTCTTCGACTGGCCCGGTCTTATCTGCTGGTAGTTCGACAGCAAGGCGATGCTGTCAGTTGTTGAAGATGGCGGTTGTGCTTCTCACATCCATGGCGTACAAGCAACAAGTGCGATTAATTGTCTACGGAGACAGGGACGAAAGCCCATAGAGATACGCAAGGCAATGCAGCCCACGTATGGGGAAAGGTGTCTGGCTTTGAGAATTGTGAGGTGGTGGTGTAGTGAGTTCGCAAAAAGCCGTGAAGTCTTGCATGACAATGCGTTTTCTAGGAGGCCGCGTGCGTCGCTGCTAACCACACGGGCACCTCAGGTTTATTGCTGCGATGGGACAAATGTTTGAATCGTTGTGGGGAATATGCAGAAAAATAGCGTAAGGTACGCCGAGTAATGCTTATATTTGTAATTACAGTATTTTCGCTAATCGAATGTAGAGGCAAATACTTTGTCAATCGCCCTCATACACAATGATTTTTCTATATTTTAATTTTAATTCTCACGCAATACTGTTGCTTTACGGCTTAATGATTCGCGTAGTGAGCGGTGTATAAATTTGAAAACACTTGTGTGTATTGTTCAATTATTTTTGAATTACATAAATTTGTTGCAGCCTCATCGTCTCATCAATGTTGAATAATCGTTCTTATTAGATCCTTTTGTTGCAACGTATTACATTGTTGATAAAGAGGATATTGTGCCTGAAGAACTTGCAACTTTTTGTGTGCAATACCTCTCAACTTGAGTGTACTAGACAGTTCGAAGAATGCCAATATTATACTACTACATTTCAACGGAGACGTTTAGGATTGGGGAAAATATTTAGGCACACAAGCTTTCTTTCAGTGTTGTATGAAATATACATCAAAATAATTTCCAACGTATTCAGCGCTTCACTTGACTTCAATCGATTAGGAGAGCAGGCTAGCTTCAGGTAGGGTTATACCATATTGTATCAGATTCATGCCGTCAATCAGGTAATTGCCAAATCTTCCGAGTTTAAAAACCTCTATGTAGCTTTCTTTGATTATGAAAGGCATTTATTTCAGTACAAACTCCAGCAGACAACGTTTCAAGGTATTCTATAAAGAAGGATTACCGAAAGCATACCTTGCCATGTTTGGTAAATATTTATAGAAAACTGAAAGCTACCATAGTTCTCCACAGGAGCGAAATTATTTGTCAAGAAAGATATTAGGCAAAGACACATTTTCTTCACTGCTATACATATCATGCTTAAGGGAAGCATCGAAACTGCAGACTTGGAGGATTATGAGTGAATGAGTGAGGGTCAACGACGAATATCTCAGCACCCTAATGTTAGGAGAGGCATGGTCTTGTTCTGCAATGATGGGGATGAATGCTTACAGATGAATGGTTTACGCAGAATGCCTTGCCTCAACTGAGTCCAATGCTAGAAGAAAGGCTGTTTAAAGCTTGACCTTGTACTGGATGAGACGGAAACATTTAGGAAAAGTCATCTGCCCTTTAAGTTCCCTCAGGGACGCGTGTCACTACGCCACTGCCGCGGCTGGTGTGCCGCGAAAGTATTCGGAAGTGCCCTCACTGGCATAAATGTCAGATACAGGGGACTTTGTTAGGTGCTGCTGTCCCATAGAGTGGAACAGGAACGCAGATTGGACATTTGCAAACGACAAATTCCCAACAGAAATAAAGAAGATTCTGCATTTTTACGTGTCATAAGCGTGAGACGATTACGAGGGATGACGTGCGGGGGGGGGGGGAATACACCGGATTAGTCTTCACCACATGAGGTTCTTTAAGGTAGGCGAAATAAGCGGTACACGGGGGTTTCTGTATTTATCCCCAAATGAAATGCGGCCGCCGCTGCGGCGATTTGCTCCCGCGCCCCCGCGCTTATCTGCCCAACGCCAAAGTTACTCGCCTCCATGGCAGGAGAAACATACAGCAAGAACTACTTCATACGTAGTTAATAATAATATTTGGGGTTTTACGTGCCAGAACCACTTTCTGATTATGAGGCATGCCGTAGTGGAGTACTCCGGAAATTTCGACCACCTGGGGTTCTTTAACGTGCACCTAAATCTAAGCACACGGGTGTTTTCGCATTTCGCCCACATCGAAATGCGGCCGCCGTGCCCGGGATTCGATCCCGCGACCTCGTGCTCAGCAGCCCAACACCATAGCCACTGAGCAACCACGGCGGGTCTTCATACGTAGTTGAGTCGTCCAAGTACGCAAGAATTGGGACATCGGTAACGCTGACTGTGTCCGTAGAAAAGTGGGAAACGACCAATGCGTATATTTTTGGTCTAACCTATACTTATCACGATTCTTTAAATATATTGCTGGAGAAACAAATTAGTGACACCGAGTGTAATCATTTGACACATGAAAAAAAAAGAGGCACCGTGAACACTTCAGACGAAGGGAATTGATGAACAGCCGAGCTCAACACAACCTGCATCTGGCAGCCGAGTGCGCATTACGGCCAGTGATTATATCCACCCTTGCGGGTTGCAGTTCGAAATCGCGTGCCCGTAGGGCATGACGCTGTCGGTGCACTCACCAGGCGTTATGCCACAGGCAACACCTGACGCCGGGCTGCGGACCGCCTGTACCTTTTCTTTTTTTTCCCGTTGGGTTTGGGCGGTGGGTTTCGAACTACCCACCTACCGCAGTCGAGGCGGACGCCTTGCACACTAGACCACGACTCCGGTGGATTGACGAGCTCGAGAGAAGGTATTTATATTTTAATTCTTCTGGCATCAGAATACGCCGCACTTTTTGTTGTATTTTTTTCAGTTGTCGAATCAGCTTTCAGGGAAAAACGTATATCAAACAATATTTGATGCAACACAGTCGTATTCAGTGGCAAAGTTCATGATAAATGTTGTGATCAGCACGATGATGAATATTCGCAGTAAGAGATAAAAGCATCCAGTCAGGCGGCCAAACGTGTGAGAAGACGCGAAAACGTGGCAACCCGTTTCGACCAAATCAGTTGTGAGCACATGCTTTCGGTGAGTCCATTTGAGTAAATGCTTAGGTATATGTAAATTTGTAAACGGCGTATTAAATTAAACATTTTACATAACCCGCAAAAGCAGTCTTGAATAGCGGAGCAGCACGAAATGTAAGCGGCCTTAGCGAACTAGTCTGGCGACTGATCCATTTAGCGTCCATTGGCGCCAGGGAAATTTGCCACCTTTCGGTGTGTGAACCGGCAGTCTGGTAGAAACAAGCTAGTGTACAGCGCCATCCACTGCTGTGCATATAATACGAGCGGCCAGATGGATGGATGCTAGGAGCAACCCCTTTCAAACGGGAAGGTGGGTTGCGCCACGAAGCCTTTGTTCTTAGTTTCCTTAATGGCCCACCTATCCTTTTGAAGCACACACACACACACACACACACACACACACACACACACACACACACACACACACACACACACACACACACACACACACACACACACACACACACACGCACGCGCACACCCAAACACGCGCACGCACACAAACAAATAATATCCACAGCATCAAGCTTTCGGAACCTCTACGCGGAACTTTGTGTAATCCTCCGTTGTTTGTGGTCTTCCTACTTTTCGGTCAGTAAACATCGAATCTCGTTTTACTAACCTCAGCTGCGGACATGTTCACTTACCCCTTGCTATCACTGAATGCAAGGGTTTCAAGGAAGCCTGACGAGCCTAAACCGACAACTCGGTAGATATTTTCGCATTCCAATAAAACTTGTTCCATCGATTCCCTAGCTTTTGCGGAGCAAGGTCGTGCTTATTCTTCCTTGGTCTACCTGGATTGATTGCTACGCGTTCTAGGGCATCCTGATCTAAGTTCGAAAAGTAAAAAGCTTCTCTTTTAGTTATGGTAAATGGTTTCTTTCCTAATTTTTTTTTTATTTCAGGTACTTGTCGTAGCAGGCTTCTTTTCCACGGCCACCACCTATAAGATTGTCTTACACTCTCTGACTTTACGTTTGGAGTTCTTTTTTGCCATATTGCTTACCGTATCAGTGTCATACTTGCTGATGAGCTTCATCGTTTTCTAACACTGCGAGTCAATGTTTTCGAGCACGTACATTTTCGAAGATGCCTTTGAACACCTAGTTGTACATTGAGGTACACTAAGGAAGAAGAAGTATCTGCTTGCTGCAATATAGCTATAAAAGCTACAGAACATATTATATTAGAATTTTAAGATATCTACCCAGCTGTCGGTTTGGTCTTCCCAGGCCTCCTTGAAGCCCTTGGGTTTAGGGGTAGCAACGGGAAAGTGAAACATCTCTGCAAGAAAGATAATAAAATGCTAGGAATGATAGAGACTTGGAGATTGTGGTTGTTGATGTTAAAGTAAGAAAAACTTGAGAGACTGGGACAAAAGACGGCAGCAACATGACTCTCTTTATTTGTCCCTATCTCTGGCGCTTTTATAATTTTAGTTAAAGTCGATATGAAGTTTGGTGGCACATAAGTAGAGAAACCAGAAAAGTAGAAGTTTATCAAATAAAAGTTCCCAATAACAGTTCAGAATGTTTGATGCAGGGAATTCTCGTCTGTTAGAAATTAAAATACAGGTGAGGCATTCGACAAAATAATAAAAATCACATGCATTCCATGCACTGTGGGAATCGATGTAAGCGAAGCTTTTTGTGCTGACTGCTTTTAGCGACAAAAACTAGCGTTGATGTTGACGAAGAATGTTCAATTTCTGTGGTGTTTTGTACACTACTCGGGTGGTGAATCGATATTAAACGTAACCTATGAAGCAGGACCACTACTGTTTGTCGGTGTAGTACACAGAACATGTGCATATGGCGAGATTTGTTCGCTTGAGGCGGTGTTGTGCCCTAATGTTCCTTACCTTTGAGAAGGTTATCATTGTCATTGCCTGATATCAAGCACTTCGCATTGTGGCAAAAGTGTTAAACATTAATTGAATTGAGGGCTGTATACGTCAAAACGCCTACTGTCATATCAGGCACGCCGTGGTGGCGGACCTTGGAATAATTTCGCCCACCTGGGGTTCTGTAACATGTACCTTAATCTAAGCACACGATTGTTCTTGTATTTCGCCCCCATGGTAATGCGGCTGCCGTCATAGGCGTGGACTACGCGGGGGGAGGGGGGGGGAAGGGGCCGAGGGGGGTACTACGGGGCCCGAGCCCCCTTGGACGGTACCGAAGCCGACCCCGTCCTTCCCCTTAACACACACACACCTAAATTGTCATTACCAGAGTTTTGTCACCCACATTATTTGACGTTTCTTTTCACTTGCCTAGACCAATAGCTTAGTGCGATATTGTTGGAGCGGACCTGCACAGCTTTTAATTCACACATAGGATTTATTTCCGCCCGACCTGAAAACAGGAAGACAACCGCATTAGAAGCACCAGCGACGGCTGCCTCATCCGTATATTCTCAATTAGATATTGTTGATATTGTTTAAATATACACACTGCGCAAAGTATGTTATAATTTTGAAAGTGAAGGAGGTGGCCAATTGAAAATTACATCTAAACATATCTATAGACTTCTCCTATAGAAAAAATACGTTGTAGTATGTTCCCTTCATTTCAAATTGCACTGCGTCCTTTCCTGACCCTGAAAAGAACCTGCAGACTTCTGTGACCCCATCGGTAGAGCCTTTTATCAAATTTGTGTGAAATGCACGTGACTGATATGCGTCTCAGTATTGCTTCTCCTTCCATTAAGCAATGCTAAAGCCTCATGAATATAAAGACTCTTCTAATTATTTACAACATTTATTAGGGATGGAAACATCGTGCCTTGCACGCAGAGGTCATAAATATATACCGAGTGTCGCAATTATCTATCATGCACCCAGATTTCAAAAAAGAGCAATTGCGCTATTAGAAGACAACCCAGTGCATATTGTTTCCTCTACATGGGAGTAGCTGCCAGTGATTTTTTCATTATTCAGATTTATTTAAGTAATTGTAAATAATTATACAACTCGTGACTTACAATCCTAAATATGAAAGTGCGAGACAGGCATTTGAAGGCAGAGCCAAGGGACATCTAGTCGCGGTATTTTCAGCCACGTACAAATAGTGCACTAGCTTTTACCGACTGATAAAGAAACTTCGAGAAATATGCAAAATACTACGTGACTGCGCTAAAACCCGCATCATTATGCAGCACCCTCGAACAAGCTTCCAATAAAGGAAATAAAGAAAAACATTGTGATTTTTGTTGCGCAGTATCGTTTCAGTAATGGATTTCCAACTTGTCCGGAATGCTACTCTCATTAAATTCTCTTTTCATTCAAAGTGTTGTTGCATTTGAAGTCGCCTGTACTCCTATTTTGTTTTGCTGCATTACCTAACCTGCGATATTTTAATTCATTCTTGTTGTAACATCTTTGACTTATGTAAGTCTATGATGACTCCCCCCCCCTTATGTAATACCCTGTAAAGGGTCCTTAAGGGTCCTATGAATGATTATGATGATGATCAAGCTATTTCTTTGTCTAAGTAACATGTCGCGTTTGGTGTTTGTTTCTATCAATGTGTGATAGCTGTTGTCTTAGCGTAGACAAAGTGCGCATGTTTTTTTTTTTGTGCCTCGAGATGTATCGCCACAAATGCGAATTGACAATGTCAATGCAAAGGCTTAAAGGCTCATTTGTTTCGTCCCACTCACCATGTCTTTCTCAATTGAGCAGAAGGAAAACATGATCCTTGCTTTGGGAGCTGCAAATTGCAACAATAGGTAGGGCGCAAATATATATCAGTCATGCAAGTGTGGCGTTAGAACAAACTTGTCGACTATCCTCAGAAATTATGAAAACCTGAGACAAACCGGCAGCTTCCAGAAACAGCAGGGAGAACTCCACCTTCCGGTCATAGCCTACACTCTAAAAACTAGAGTGCGTATCGCAGGAGTGAAGCGGCCGACTTACTCTTGAAAGCGTTGTTTTACTCTCACCAAATGTCGAGTAGAGTGAAATGCACTGTTCACTCCGTCACCAAGGAGAGAGTGAAATGTGCTTTTCACTCTCCCCTTCAGAGGGAGAGTAGAATGTCCGTTCTACTCTTGCGGCAATAGAGAACAAAACGTAGCGTAATCTTCCGCTTCAACTGTAGGAGGCTGGCCCCGAACATGGCGATGTATCAGTCTCGCGCGCTGAGCAAAGAACACACCGTTTTGCTTCTAAGACCCGCAGTTCAAAGGAACGCGTAGCGAGCGCTCTACTTTTTCAATCGGAGATGCTGCACCGCGCGCGCGCTCAACGTCGCGGAACAACACAGCACCGGAGAAAGGTGATCCGTCCAGCGAGGAGCAACAAAGGCCATCCAAGGGAGATCGTCTGTCAGCCATCTCGCGTCGCCGCGAAAACACGACAGTCGTTCGTCATTCGTTGGATATAACAACAAATCCTCCACGGTACGTGAATTCTTACTTAGGTGCACATTCTGCGTATATGATGCTATAGCCAGGAAGTCGTTGACAACGGACTAGGCAACGGACTTGGCATAGCGCGCTGTGCTTCTCGATGTCAATCAATAAAGCCAGTCGTCGCGATAACAGCATGCGATTTTATCACATGCCGCTGTCCGTAAGAGCTTTGAAAATCGCAAACGCTTCCAGAAACATGGTATGTTCAATAAGACGCAAGGCGAGAGAATGCTTAAAATGGTTTGTTCACCAGCCCATGATTCCGAAAGTATGCGGAGCATGCTTAGCGTGCGTTTTGTGTGTTTGAATTTATTCAGTTTGGCAGTCTACTGTGTACGGAACGCTGTTGAAATAAGAAGTCACGTTACAGAAGGCGTCACTTTGCTGGCGGCATGCTTTCGTTATAACTAAGCCGCGCGCTTCACGGTGTCTCGCTCATCGGTAATCTGCCAGCACTGAAGTTACGTGGAGCACCAGTGCTAGGTAGAAACTTTGCCGCAGGCATTCAGCTGCATGCTGCAAGAGGTCAGTTGGGCGCGTTATCTTGAACTTACTGAAAATGCATGAGGGATCCATGTTTTATGCTGAACAAAGTACAAACCCGATATACGCGATCTTGTGAGCGACAGCTACAAGCGATGCAATGGCTGTCGCGTTCGTACTCCGTCCAAGCGACGATTATGAGCGAGGCCTCCCCGGTGTTGCCGGCATGAGGGCTGGAAACACGCGTCGAAACTAGCGTGACGCGTGCTTTAGTAAATTAAATTTATATATTTTACTGTAAAAAGTAGCATAAAATATTTCCGAAAGTCTTGCATTAAGTTCTTATCCTTGCACGTGGAAAAATTCAATCGTTTGCTTGTTTCGCGCGACACTCGCTAGTATTTGAGCGATGTACATCCAAGGTAGTTCCGGCTTCGCGCTATTGGCTAGTCCCTCATAGCACTTCAGGGAGACGAGCAACGATTTCTAGATTTCGAGAACTGAGCGATCTCTTCAAGCGACGGCCCGTTTTGTCGCTCGAAGCCGTCGCTCGTCGCCGTCGCGCACCAAATCGCTCTCATGGTGTTTAGCCCTAAGACTGAACTGTTTTTGCTCATGTATAGAAATGGTGTGATTATATGTCTGATTTTATGTCTCCTGTTGCGGCTTTCGAGTACGGTGCGAATCTGAAAGGGTGTTTATGTCTACGAACACGATGAATTTTCAAGCAGCGAGATATGCATCGGCATTGAATAGAACGGCTGCTGTGTGTAATTAGAATTGCAGGGGCACTTTGTATAGGCTTATTCTTTCGGACATGCCTGTGCATTTGCTAATATGAGTTGGCGTTTCAGAGTTCTGTCATATGAACAGCTAAATCACCCTTCCCCTGGGGATTACTAGCGTAATATTTGCATTTTGATACTGCAGGGCAGATCAAAATGTGTTTATCGCTTTAATACTTTTAGTAGAGTAATGAAGTATCAAAATAAAACGTTATTTTAATTCTATGTTAAAAGTCGTCTGTCGTACACAATAAATGAGTTAGTCTAATAGACTAATAACTGCGGTCTATATCAGTAACTTTTACATGCCTTCAAGAATGTAAAATGCCACATTTGAAGCTGCAGCAGTAGTTGAGTTTGTCAAAATGAACTCCATTGCACACCTCATAAATGAATATAAGTTCAGGCCTTTTAGGAAGCTTAGATGCAGGCCGCAGTGAAATTTCTTGTTATTATTGAAGTGTGGGTAAGCTTGCCATAACAAGCCTAGTTGCCCTTTATTATAGGCACGTCAAGTCATATCCATTGAACTGGAGGACCATATTTTTATCCCTACTGAGCATCATGTTTGCAGATATGATCCTCAAATTATGGCTTGAGCAGAGATGCTGCGGGGGGGGGGGGGAGGGGGCACACTGGGCACATGCTTAGGATGCGTGACAAGTGGTGTTTGCGACACACCTGACTTATGACAGACCTATGACATCTGACATTGACCCATATTTCTATTGATCAGCAGGAGTATTTTAACATTGGTGCCGAACGAGGATGAACTGTCCGTTATTTCTTTTTTTGTATAAACCTAAAAATTGAAGTTAGTTTAGCAGTTGACCGTAGCACTCATTTATATGTTTCGCGTGCATTTCAGTCGGAAGACTAAGAGCTAAGGCTTTCTTTTAGTGCCATGCCCTTGACTGTCTTGATGTTATTTACCACATGTGCTCGTGTTGACTTTTGCACACGATATTTTTCAGGAACCCGCTTCATATAACGCAACAAGGCCGCTGCAAGGACACAAGGATGCCAAAGCGCCAGCCCTGCGCGACTTCACGAAGTGCAGAGGAGCGCACGCGAAAGAATCAAAATACATTGCCATGCAATTTGGACAAGAAAACTAGAATGTGGGTATATTGGGTGTACGGTTTGACTAAATGTGAACAAAATCTAAATACAGTATGTCCCACCAAGATAAAAATTCTCACGTCCTCTAGGCAGTCATCTTAACATGGTATATTTATGTAATGTGTCTCATGGGAAAGTCAAAATCAAGTATGCTCTCTGGAGACAAACACATAGTAGTAAGTGCCACTAAAAAGTTAGAAATGTGTTTTAAAAAAAAGCTGATTAGTTGTGAGAAGTGACTGCCTTTTGTCTTGCCTCTCAACAGATGTATCCGCGTGATAAAAAATAGTGGTACAATGAAACTGCATATTTGCTTAGTGACATGATACATACTTGCAAGCAGCATAGTACCTGTGTTCACTGTAAAAAGTAGCAGTTCATGCTTGGTTAAGTGATTAGATATATTTAACAGCTTTAATAGCTTACATTTAACAGCATGTGAATGCAAGTGTGCAAATAGAACCAACTGTGATTGTTTCTTGTAAATGCTTGCGTGAAGCAGGCAGGTTTTCATGTCTTCCTTTTTATCTATTTTTTACATTTAATTTTAGAATTATGGCTTTTAGGTTCCAGAAAAGGGAAGCATTGGGGAAGAGAATCCAATGTTTAGAAGTCATAATCATTTATGTGCAGGCTCATGAAACCAGTTCATTAGAACTGCTAGTGCCTCCCAAAGGGAAAGCAAGGAGCAATTAAATCCTTTAACTGTGTAGACAGTGGTGCACAGCTTACATCTTAGACGCCAGAGTCACTTGGAATTGAAAATTATTAACGCGATAGCGTTAAGGAGCTTGTGTCGCAGAAAAGCCGGTGTCGTCGGCGTCGGCGTCGGTGTCGGCGTCGGCGTCCGCGGCGTTGGCCGTGAGCGATAAATCACGGCAGGCACTTCATAAATAAAAAGCAATTTCCAAGATGGGCTGGGTGGGAATCGAACCAGGGTCTCCGGAGTGTGAGACGGAGACGTTACCACTGAGCCCCGAGTTCGATGCTTCAAAGCGGTACAAAAGCGCCTCTAGTGAACGCGGTGTTACCTTAGAAACGAGCTGTTTCTAAGGCTCAGGCGTGCGTCGCTTGCTGAGGCGCACATTTCGTTGTCGCGCCGAACGCTGCGTTGCTCGACGCTCACCGCGTCCGATGCGGGGCGCGTAGTCGCTGCGCCGTAGCCCAATACCCCTTGGCGGGTCGACGGGAACGCTGTCGCGTTCCACTCTTGAAGGCGAAGCTTAAGCGTCCTCCAATTTTTTTAAAATGTAAAATTGTGGTTTCTTCAATCTACTTGCCAACGAAGTATACTAGTAGAGGTAGGGATACGTTCAATGCAAAGAACTGAGAGCGTCTGAGTGGAACACTTTATCATCAATTGGTCAATGTGAACATATAGTGTTAAGCAAACGCTCCTTAGTTTCATGGCTTCTGTAGACAGAATTCTTCTGGGCTTAAGATAGGGGACAGTGAGGTGATGTGTTAATCTTGCTAGACACATATGTACCTGTTTTGAGACGAAGATTCTGTAAGTGCAATAATTTTTCTTACTTTAGCGTATCTTAACCACTTCGGTAGGGAAAAAAAAGCTTTGGTTTCAGGCAGTTGGTTCATTGTGCAAGTATATGCATAGTCGCACGGAAAATTCATCTGCACGGAAGGGATACATGAAACAGGATGGTGCCATTCTCAGTTTGTTATGCTTCCTTGTTTGTCTTTTTCGTTCACTTCGCTGCCTGACCTATGCTTATGTCACCTTTTATGCATCATATTCATCCCATCTGATTTTTGGTTCACATCTGAAGTCATGCTATACTTAGATCGCACATTCAGCAAGTCACAATAATTGACCATGTAATTATGCAAGCTGCTCCTCAGAAGTACAGCATTTTTACCGTAATGGGATTGAAAAGCTAACATGTATGACAAGATTAAGTTTGATGCACAAGCTTTTAATGCCAATGCTCCTTGCAGTTTCATACTCATTTTCTGCACACTAGATAATATTGTAAATTTTATTTTATTTATTTATGAGAAACTGTAACGGAATAATTCCAAGAGCACTAGGAAACTACTTTCGTGAGGAGGCCAATCGAATAGAAAACCTAATAAGCGTCTGTACTGGTTTGAGACCGGGCAGAATATTGCTGCAGAACCGCAAGACACATTTATAAACAATGGGGTGCAGCCTATACATAAATAACTTTATGTAAAATATAAGGAAAGCGAGCTAGACCTGCTCCCTTACATGAGAATATACAACACATTTCTAAATGCACTTTACTTTCAGTCAGGAACATCCATATGATGTTCAGGATGTTATCAAATGAGCTGCAGTCTTAGAATATGGCACGCAAAAAAAGTTTTTTGCACAATTTATGTACATTACCAGCCCAATGCATAGCAGCTCATCTGGTAACCTCCGCCATGTAAGTGCCCTCGTTTTATGCCAGAAATGCGTTGGCTGGCCGGTAATGTGGCGTAGATTTCTCTTCAATCACAGTGTCAATACTTTGTGAGGTTGCACATTTTTTTATTTTGTTTAAGTTTCAATTGTATATTTTATTTTTTAATAGAAGGAACCAGTTTAAATTACAAGACATTAAGACACTGTAATACTGATATAACTACAGAATATACTTATGTTTTATTACATGATGTGTTCTAAATTTCATGGGAATCATTGTAATCTGATTTTAAGTGTTGGTCAGTGTGCTTCTCAAATTAATATTCAGTTTGCTTTGGTGACCGATCAATAAAGGTTTTGACCTTTTAAGCGAGAATGTTTCATGTTAATAACTCAGCGACCACAGATTACATCCCATTCACCAAGCATAAGTGCTGAAGCTGCTTATGAAGGAATAAAATATTCCCCACATGGAAGTATTGCGAATGCCTTGAAACGTGACCATGGATCTACATCATCGTTTCACAATATTGGGAAGAGTACTAGCACTCTGTTTTGAAGGAGTACAAGCACTCTGTTTGGGAGAGTAGAAACACTCGCCTTGGAGGAGTAGAAGTACTCGGTTTGTAAGAGTAAAATCACTCGATTCGCGGCAGTACTATTACCCCTGTGGGGAGAGTATTGGCACTCCGTGGAAGAGTACTAGCACTCCCTGTGGGGAGAGTATTAGCAATCTGCGGAATAGTACTAGCGCTCCCTTGCCGTGGAGTAACAAAACTGTCAGGAGGAGTTGCCCTACTCTCTCTCAAAGAGGGTCGATCTACTCTCGAAAAGAAAGTGAAGTATGGCACAAGCACTTACTCCCTCAAAGAGAGTGCCCAGAACTCTGTTTTTAGAGTGTATGCGCAGATGTTCCATAGCATATATGGCCACGGAACCTCATGCTATCGTGCGTAACGTGGCCGCCCAGGCACGAATTTCGAAGTTATCACTTTGGAGAATCTTAAATAACTCGGCCTTTCACCCGTACCATCCTAGTCTGCACCAATGCTTGGAAGATAGGGACGTGTAAAATCGTCCAGATTTGTCGGACGGGGCTATCACAAATGCCGAAGTGTCACCAGAATTTTTGAATGACATAACGTGCACAGATGGGACCAATTCTTGCAGAAACTACCAAGTAAATTTGCATAATGCACGCTGCTGGAGTTACTCCAATCCACGCTGTGTAAAGCCCACTCGGCACCAGCAGCAGCGGTCGTTCAATGTGTGCACCTGAATGTACGCCGGTGCTACAATCTGTCCCATTTTCCTCGATCACACACTGATTGGACAGCGTTACGTGATCAAAAGGCTCGAAGGAGTGGTGGATGAGTTTCTCAGCGAAGTGCCGCTCTCACGTCTTCCACTTCTGTGGTATCATCAAGTGTGGCATCAGCACATAGCAGCAGCCGACCACGCAACTGGTTGGATGCGACTTTTCATGTGCCATAGATTGGAAGGCACGGGCCTGTAAATTGGCTGGCTAGGTCACCTGACCTCCCTTCACTCGATTTCTTTCTTTGGGGTTACGTGAAAGATCGTGTTTACATGATCCAGAAGGACGTCCGATGAGCTAAAGGCAAGGATAACAGATGTCTGCCGTAGAATTCAAGCGTCTCTCATAAAGAACGCAACAGAAGATGTGGTAAAGCGAACTCATTATTGCGCAGCTGCTGAAGGAGACCAATTCAAGCACGTATTCTAGGCAGCAGTTGGTGTCGACTGGAACATACGAATTCATAGATAACGAGGGCTCACTGAAATTTGATGGTTTACAATGGGCAATCATTTCTATCCTAGCCCAACGGAAAATCGGTCCCTCCGTCCATCCCGTAAGACGATCGCTTTCAACATAGATCCCGCAGTAGCCAGCGAATTCACCTGCGCGCTGCCTCTCCCTTCAACGACATTGAAGCGGCAAGAAAGCGCTCACGGAGCCCTCAGCACATGCGGCACCCTGCCGCTTTCGCAGATCGCTTTCAACATACGGGAAGCGCCACCGCGCCCGATGTGGTCGCCACCGGAGCCCGGTTGATCGCGGTTCATAATAGTTCAGGGTACCTAACAAATGCTGCATATATTTTCTTAATTTGCTACATCTCCCTAGTCTTGTCAACTCACGTGCACATTCCCAGCGGGCTGTCCATAACGCCAGTGAAAATTGCTTCTACTCGACTCTCCTACATCGTCTCGTGCAGGTCTCTCTTGACAGTTCGCTCTTGTAACCACGTTTCCACGTTTCAACGGTTCTTTCGCGGTCGTTCCCGGCAATATACGAAACACACCAGCGTACTACCACAAAACACGACGTCAGTAGTACAAAATGTTTGCGCATCATTCAGATAAATCCACAAAGTAGATTCTGCGTGCGCATGATTTTCTTTCTGTTTTGTTTCTGCAGGCGTCCCGACTGCCAATTAGGATCATTTGGAAATGGCGCATCTATTTTCTTGACCGCATCGGCCTTGCCTTTTCTCTACCCATGAGTCATTTCCCAGTCTGTTTATTCCGCTTTTGTTTTTTGCCCCGAACCTATTTTTGCAGCACGTATACACTCTCATGGAAAAAAAAACTCAGTAGCCTCCTACTCTGTGAATAAGGCTGACCAGCGAAGCTGTGTATGCGGGACTCTTAATGGCGAACTGCAGCTCCACCTCGAGTCGACCCGGAATTTGACTATATTCGGGTCTCTTTCTTCTACCACGACAGGGCAAAGTAGCCCTTAACAGCTTCGCTGTAAAAATCAAACGGTCTCTTTCATGTGGCTTTGGTCCGAAGCAAGTTTCTGCCGCGAAATATTGCTGCCCGTGCACTATTTCGATGCGGGCCAACAGGGCCGGGATTTTAAGACAGTCTGTGCCTATCCCATTATATGTCGCATTCCGTGCGTGGTCAGAGGGGCGCGTAAGCCGCGTTATCAAGGGGATTTTTTATGACTGTGATAAGTCCGCCTTGAGAGAGATATAATAAGTGTGACGTAGAAATGTCAGGAAGAAATAGCGGCGATGCTGAGGAACCTCCATTAGGAGCTCCTTCGGTAGCCTTGCCAATGTGATGGGATGTGCTGAAACCTCCATATGTCCCTTAACTCCCATAACAAATAATCCGATATGAATCACATGGTATCCCACAGGAAAACCAAATTCTTCGGTATGTCATCTGATAGTGGGTATAGGTGTTATGGGGAATACGCTTGTTTTTTTTCAGTAGGGCTCTTCGGATTTGCGAGAGGCAAAGCAATTGCTTTAAATCAGCTAATTTGAAGGCGCTGGATTATGATGCGTGTGCAAGCCCAGTAAGGTGGTATTTTTCATTTTTCGTGGGGTTTCTTTACCAGTAGGAAAAATTGTACGCGATGAACACGTCGCTGAAAACGCCGCACTTAGAAGTCGTTGGGGGGTGCCTTCAAATGCCTCTCTCTCACTTTTTTTTTTCCTGAGTGCGAGTATAAGGGCTGCTGCCCATGGCTGCTGTTGATTCAGGTTTTGAGCTGATTTTGGTTACCGTGTGAATTATACAGCGTTTCCCAACTATCATGCACCAATACTTCTCGAGTTAGATAATTCTTTATAGTAATCAAGTTAAATCTCAGTAAGAAAAAAAAACTTGCGGCTGCTCCATTGTACTGGAAACAATATGTACTAGGTTTTCTACGGGGAACACAATTGCTCTTTATTATAAAGTATTGGTGCATGATAGTTGTGACACGCTGTATAATTCACACAGTAACCAAAACGAGCTCAAAACCTGAATCAACAGCAGCCATGGGCAGCAGCCCTTATACTCGGACACACAGAAAAAAAATTGAGAGAGAGATGCTTCAGGTTCTCCTTAAAGGCGACCAGTATTACTGATAGCGAAATATAAAATAATTTCACGAAGGTAGATTACAGCATCGAGAGACGCCAGATTCTTGGTGGTGCGAGAGGACTCAGGCTGTGAAAATGAACTGTCTCCTAATATCAGGTATTGTATATACTTTTGTAAGGCCGTCACTTCAGTGAACGATTATTGGAGGTCACACGAAGTTTCTTCAAGTACAAGAAATGTATACGTATGGGGTTCGGAAAGGCTGGTCGGGCAGGCCGCCTGTAGTCGCTTGCCACAATGGCCGCGGTAGTCGGTATCGAACTTACATCCTCGAGTAACGCCAAAGCTGGAAAGCTACCACCGTGGGCACAGAAGTATTTATTTGACGTGTGATCACTTCCATAGCGTCGCCTAGACGTAGGCTGTGGTGTATTAATGCGGCTGTGTGTGAACACCCTGCGTCAGTCGTAAAGCTGGCAAATTTCAACAGTGGTTATATACAGAAACGGCGGAAACGTACCGTACCGTACTTTGAATATGAATTTATTCATTTTGCGCGCAACTGCTGTCGTGTCTATCAGCAGCGTTTCCTCGCCTTTTTACATCGTCTTTTCCCTCTTCAACCATTCCCGTCCATGCATTAGAGGTTCTATCCATTCTCTGCCTGCTCTCTATATCTCTTCTCGACCGTACGAATTCCTCTCTCAATTGTTGCACCTTAGTACAAAGGTAAGCGTTGCGGTTTGTGCAGTGCTTTTGGGGGGGGGGGGGCACGAACAATTAGAAATGTCAAGAGAGTATTATGGCGACGCCCAGGGCGACCACAGGGCATTGTGGGAGCGCGATTGAAAGGATCAAATGTGTTTCTGGCGTTCTTTTTCCTTTTCGCCGCGCTCTTGTTTTGTGTGCGCACGCTTTGAACCACCTGGAAACACTGCGCGCAAGGTAGCGACAGATGCAGCTGCAAAAGCAGTGGAAAAGTGTTCTATCGTCAAACCTCTGGAGTTGGAACACCAACTTCTGCGGCAGCATGGCTGGCTGGCCTCAAGAAACCGTGATCGCGGGGTACACAACATCTCGCAGCCTAGCACCAATTGGTTACCCGGACGACCGAGCCTTGGTAGAGACGGTGCCAACGCACCGTCTCTACCAAGGCGAGAATGTTGTGGCGTCACGCGATCCGGCAGAAGTTCCATTGTTGTAGAAGCTCCAGGAATTCCGCGTTGACATGCCGGACATCTGGTTCATCCACCTTCAAAGCGACTTTCATATCAACAAGGCTCCCGATTCCGGCAGTGTTTTGGACTGCGGCTGCCACCCCTGGCTCAGAATTCTACGAGGAGTGGCGGGCAGCCGTACTTGGCAGCCGTCCTTCCTCTATATGCCACATGAGACGCTCATTCGAAACAGTTGACGGTTTGACAGTTGAAGGCAGCTGCGCCATGACTCTTTCCGAGGAATTCATTGGGCCAAACGCAAGCGCTTTTGGTAACACTACGACCTGCCGCTCTCCTTCCTTGGATAGTCCCGCAAGCTATCCGCTTCACTTACAGTGATCCCTTACTCATCACCGAATTAGTTCACCCACAGGCTCCACTAGGCGCGAAGTTCACTCTCGCCGGCACGGCGACGCCGCAAGCAGAACCTTCGCGATGCCTTCAGTGACCAACGCCGCCCTGATCCTCCCGTCATTTTAGATTTTGCTGCAAGCAGTACCGGGCGATCTTTCAAATGTTTTGTGCTCATACGTTCCGTGGATACATCGCCTACCGAAGTTTTGTAGGAGCAGCTCTGCCATTTGGTTTATTTAACTCGAGAATCACTTCTCCGTACAACATTATCGACCAACAGTTCCTACTTCTACCAGGCTCGGTCATGTGAGAACCTGTGGCACTTGCGATGATTTCGCACTGTGGCATTACTTTTACTGCCCGCATATGCCGCCGGTGCTGCCTAATACATTTCTCTTGGGTAGCGTGAACCCCACACTGCCAATCGCGGCAGCATCTGTTCCCGCAGCCCTCTTACAAAGCCCTGGCAAATTACGCAATAAACGAGAAGCGGTCTCATTGACTACGCGATCTCGAGGCCAAGGTCTTGCTGGTCGTGACAATACACCGTCCTGCACAACCGTACGAGCACCTGAAATGATCACGCAGCATGAGCCAGCAGAGAGAAGGCACAGCGCCAGTTCCAGTTCTCCGCCACTGCATCCCCGCATGCCGTTCGACAATAGCGTCTTCTGCTTTGTTCCCCTTCAACGGCCTGAACTCTTAGAATGTGCCAAGAAACGGCCAATACGCCTCAGCTTTGCTTGCCAAGTTGCACCGCACTGGCCGCGTAGAAGTCGACAACGCAACAAGACGTCCTGAACGTACTAGACAATGCGTCCTGTGTCTAGACACTCTCAGCTACGATCACCAGAGAGCTATTTGCGCCCTTAACCGCAACACGGACTGTACCTCTATTTCTTAACAGACGCGACGAATTGCCACTCATGTACATAGGTTTGCAGTCTCTATTGTTTGAAAACACGCGCCTTTTGTACATATTTCAGTCACGTTTCGCGGTAGGATGTGGGCCTTGTAGCGGTGTGATCATCGCTCAACAGAGCTTGCGAAGAAGAAGACGGCTTACGAGCATGAGCGCGAGAAGACAGACAGACAGACAGACAGACAGACAGACAGACAGACAGACAGACAGACAGACAGACAGACAGACAGACAGACAGACAGACGAAGAACTTTACTAATGGTCCTGAGGAACAGCGTTGGAGTACCTCCTTTTCAGGGAGTCCCCGTAGCCGTCGCGGGCGTCACGCACGTCGGGGTAGGAAGATCGTAGTCCTCCGCCCTGTCGCAGGCCCTCTGGACAACCCGTAGTTGCTCTGAGAGGTCGCCGCTTTTAAGGACTGCCTCCCAGTCGGTTAGAGTTGATAGCGATGAGCTGCGTAACGGAGGGCATTGCCAGAGCATATGGGATAACGAGCAGTACGCCTCCCCACAGTCTGGACAGTGGGGTTCTACATTAGGCGCGAAGTTATTGAATCGGTCCTTGGACGGGTGTGACCCCGTTTGTAGCATGCGAAAGGCCGATGATTGTGGTCTATTAAGTTTAGGGTGTGTTAGCGGAAAGGCCCGTCGAGCGAGTTGATAATGTGCCAAGATTTCATGGAAGGTGAGAAGTGAATCCCTGTACAGTCCTAAGCCGCTGCCCGTGAGTCCACCTGAACCACTGCGGTGTGTAAGACCTCGCGCACATTCATGGGCCAACTCATCGGCGTTAACAACCTCAGACTGCACACTGATTCCCATATGGGCTGGGAACCATTTGATGCTATGAAAACCAGCAGCACCCTCGCTGCCGCGGATGGCCGCCGCCTCCTTTGAGATCGAGCCGGAGGCGAAAGCCCGGGCTGCGGACCTAGAGTCTGTAAAGATATTGGGACTTAGAGGGTCCTTCAGTGCTATAGCTATTGCAACCTGATTGGCTACTGTTGTAGAAACCTTCCGCATGGATGCTGAGTTATTAAGAGTGCCATTGGAGTCAACTGAAACTACGGCATAGTTATCAGCGCGCTCCTACTGGGAGACGTAAACAAAACATGCCAGATTTGGAGTGACCGCAGCCGCTTTTAAAAGGGAACGAGCACTGGATACCCGGCGCCCTACATTGTATTGAGGGTGGACGCTACGTGGCATGGGATCTACCTTGAACGAATCTCAGACCACGGGTGATAGGGTCACGTTGCGCGCCTTCATTTCGTGGTGACCGCATCCAACGGATTCGAGGATGCATCTCCCCGTTCGCGATGATGAGAGTCGTGTTATTTGGGCTACTCGTTGGGCCTCGATCGCCTCTGATATGGGATTGTGCATGCTTAGTTACATGAGACGCGCGGTGCTGGTAGAGATTGGTAAACACAGCACGCGCTTGATACTTTTGCGCATGACGGCGTCGATTTTGGCCTGATGCCGTTTAGCCCAGCGCAACGCGGAGGCTACATAGTTAACGTGGCTCATCAGAAATGCGTGGTAGAGTCTGAGGAGATTGATCTCGCTATAACCCCCTCTGCGGTTCGAGATCCTGAGGATAAGCCGAAGCATGTCCTCCGCCTTGGAGGTAATGCGGTCTGTAGTCGGTGATTTGCCCCCGCGAGACACTGGTGGTATCCACTCTGTGAATTTGTTGTCCGTGCCCCGTATAGAGGGCTATGGGAACTTGATCTGAGGGAGTGGAGCACTTAACCGCCCTTCGGGTGGGCGTATACAATAGAAGTTCTTTCTATTACAATAGAAGTTCTTTCTTTTAAATGCAACAAACCTTGTCAAATTAGGTGCAGTGGTTACCGAAAAAAAACGAATTCTCCTTTTACATGTATTTAGATAGGCTCACCCGAGCTAAAGCTTCCTCTTAATTTGCAATTTGGAGAAAATTTGGATATTAAGGGAAGTTGCTGAAGCTCACGTTCTGAGTACGAGGAACTGTTGTTCTTGAAAACGAAGGCTGACGGTTGTGGTCGGTCAGAATCTAGAAGGTATAGGCTTGAAGAAAGAAAACGGAAATGTTTGATTGCGTAATAGGACGCCAACATCTTCCTCCCGAAATTGCTGTAGCGAGCGTCTGTAGTTTGGAGTCGCTTTAAGAAGAAGACCAGCGGCCTACCGTCTGAGCCATCGCGATGCTGCAGTAATCCACCCACTACCGTGGTCAAGGCGTCTACCATAAGGAGAGTTGGCACGTCACGCAATGGATGAATCAGGAGCACCGCCGACGCCAACCGCGTTTCGGGTTCCTGGAACCAGCGTTCGTGCTTCGAGGACCAGAGGAAGGGAGGTGCTTTCTGGAGTCGCGACAATGCAGGTAAGTAAACGGTTGAAGAACTTGTGCACTGGATGGTATGAACTGCCTGTGAAAACTTAGCACCAGAAACACGGAAAGCTTTCGGAATATGGGTGGAGATAGAAAGTCCTGGTTTGCGCGTACCCGTCATTCCAGTGGCTAGATGCGTTGGGGTGAAATAGCCTGGCCGAGAAAATCCAGAGTTTCAACTCCGAAAATGTATTTACGGGGCTTTAGAACCAGGCCGTGTTCACCCAGTCCCTCAAATGGAAGGCGAAGGTGCTTTTCCTGTGGTTTTTTACGCGACATGCAAAGAGAATGTCCTCAAGATAGGCGGGAATGAACGGGAGTACACACGTAACCTCGCCCATGAATCTTTGAATAGTTTGGTTCCTATTATTCAAACCGCGAGACATACGCACAAACGTCAATAGGCCAAACGAAGTAGTGATTGCTGTCTTCGGAGTGTCGGTGGTGTCGACAGGTATTTGTTAGTACCGACTCGTCAAATCGATCTTGCTCTATATTTTGGTTCCCGCATGATAAGCGCCGAAATAATGTATGTGGGAAACGGGATATTTATCCAGAGTAGTGACGGCATTCAAAGCTGACTAATCACCGCAATACCGCCATTTTCCCCTGTCCTCCTTTGAAATCAGATGGAGAGGTGAAGACCAATTGCTGAATGCAGGACGAATAACGCCGAGCTGAAGTATGTGTTCAAACTGCCGGCGGGCGACTTCCAACCTCCGTACAGCGATACTTCCTTGTAGTGCTGCGACAGGTGGGCTGGAGGTCGTGACATGATGTGTCACCTTGCGTTTCACGGGCAGCGCATCGTTGCGGTGCTTCATGAGTTGCCGGCGCTCAGCGAGTGTCTTGTGCGTTGAAACCGGCCGAAACGCAGGGATGCCAAATAAGCTGAAGTCTGAATGCAGGCCAAGCAAATGAAGGGATGTGAAGTTATCGTTCAGGCGCCGATCGCGAACGCGCGCTTCAAGGTGGAAACGGCTGAGGAAGTCCGCTCCAAATATAACAAAGCTGAGGTCGGCGATCACAATAACCCATCTGTGCAACCACCGGAGTCCGATGTCGAGTGTCATCGACCGGAGCACATACGACACGATGGCAGTGTAGTCCAATGCGTGGAGCGTGGGCGTTGACTCGAAGCGCTGGCAATCTGCGGCCGTGGCGGGAACGATAGACAGCACGGTTTCGGTGTAGACGAGGAGGCGGGTGGCGGTGATGTGGTAGACTACTAAGGATAAGCGGCTTGCACGAGGGCCGATGTCGCATGCTGCCGTTACGGACTGGTAAGCGGTTTCGCGTCCACGAAATAAGCAAGGTGCAGCGGCTTGCTTGTTCCTGATAGCGAAGGTGGTACCAGCGCAACTGCCGCGGCGAGTATCTAGATGCACTGCGGGACTGTGAAGGCGAATGGTTGCGCCGAGGTTGGTCGCCATTGTTGCCACCCGTCCTCAGCTTCTCCAGCGCTCTGGTAAGGCAGTCGACTGTTTTCTCCAGGCGCGAGAGTTCGTCTCCTGGCTCTGAGACTCTCGCAGCGGTGATAGGTAGCTGTGCCACAGACGAGCTGTCGCATATGCGGTGAGCGAGTGCAGATGGGTTATCGGCACTTATCTCGTCGGTGCTCGCCAGTATCGTGCTTGAGGACTGTGAGAGGTGTTGCAAGAACAGCTCTTTCAAGATTAGAAGCTGGCGCTCATTCGCGTAGTGCTTATCCAGAAACTGGCGCAACCATTGCAGCCGGTGTGAGAGCCTTCGGACGTCGACTTAGTCGGAGACGAGCTGATTGAGCAGCTCCATTGCGATGGCCCGAGGCACCGCAGTATGCTACCATTGTATGGTTTCCGCATACTGTCACTAATAGAGCCAAGATCTAACGTGCACAAAGGAAGGCCATTAGGATTGTTCATAAGAAATAGAAACGAATCGAGAAGCCCAATAACCTTTCAGCATCTTTCGGACTACCTACGGTATAGACAAGAGCAAAACTGGTACGTCTGAAGTTCCAGCACCAACTCCTAAGTACAGCTGTATGGATGCGTCAGCATACATCTTTCTTCCAGAATCTCGAACACTAAGAAACAAGCATGTATGCACTCTCAGAGAATAGGCTTATAATGACGATTACTTCAGACAGACAGTCAACGAACTTTATTTGACCATGAGGAGCAACTGTTAGGGCCCCCTATCGTGAGGCAGTTGCAACCGATGGCCTTGCCGATCCGTTACTAACAAAAGATATATTGCGGATTTCAACTAGAAAATTGAAAGGATGTTTAGCAGCTAGTGCTCAGTTTGTTTCTTTATTTTTCAGTATTTTCTAGCAATAATCCAATTTGCTGCTTTCAAAGTGCGTGTATATTTTGTGGTGCATAGATTGGTCCGCTGTCCAGTTTTCGTGTAACTTGCGTCGTTATTATTTGCTTAAAAATGAGTAGTGTTTTCCTATGCCACCTGTAAAAATATAGTGAAGTTATGTTCACAGCATTCTAGTATTTATGCCCTCTTGTATTGGTTCTGGAAGAGGCAGGTAGTATTAGGAATAAATAAAGATCATCCTTATGTAAACTGTGTTAATTCTCTAGTGCATCCATGATGCCAATAAAACACCCATATAGCCTGTTTCAGCGCTTCCAGCCGCATCAAATCATTTACTTAAATGTACAAAGTGGCGAGAATTATAGGCATACGGAGCTTCAATATCGGAGACATTTTTGATAAAGAATAAGGCTCGAGACGCAGTAGAACTAATGCGGGAATTCACCTCGAACCTGGAAGACCAAACAAACACAAGTAGTGCTTCCATTGTTTTGATGTTCTAATATCACACCTGAATATTCGAGCACGCGCAAAGGCTCGCAACAGTTGCGTCTGGCGCCAGAGCCATTGTACACATCGGCCGCCGTGCTGATGTACTACGGTCGCTTCCTAGCATTTCTGCTTCGCTTCTCTGCGCTGCCTTTTTCAGCTACGCGAAACCATGACGCCGTTAAGGAACCAGAACTTGCGCAACGCATGCTCGCGCTGCTTATCGGCGGAAGCGAGTCGTCGCATTTGAGCACGATCGATGTAACAGCCCCGTCATTATATGGGGGTGGTCACTAGGCTGCATGGTTTCATCTCTTACTGCCTGTTCGTATAGTCGTGTTGTTTGTAAGATTATAAATGAGCTCGCTATAGAATGCGGTTGTACTTCACCAAATGCAGGCTTCATTTGTATTTTCAAAAAGAAGAAAAAGCGAATGGTGATGCTAGAGGAATTCAAAGATAAATAGCTTTTTTCGAGGGATAACCTTCACCGCAGTCGTGGCCGAGTGTGCAGGGCGTCCAGCACGGCTGCGGTAGGTGGACTGATCGAAACCCACGGCCGGCACCCGCCGATAAAAAAGATGGGTACAGGCGCCCCCGCACCCGATAGTGTTTGGGGTGTAGCGCCTGGGGAGTGCACCCGGCTTCCGACTTCCGCAGTTTCGACATGTAACCCGAAAGGGTGGATACGTTCTCTGGCCGTAATGCGGACTTGGCTGCATTAATCAGTATCACGCAGATTGTGTAGCGTACGGCTGTTCGCGAGTGCCAGCCGCACAATTCCGGGAGCCTGTCTTTTTTTCTTTCAAACTGTTATAGTCTGCGTCACTAATTCACCTTTACAAACTGTAGCCAAAGATACGTGATAAAAATACGCTTTTGAAGAAATATTTATTGCTGAACGAATGTTTTGGTCTGCTTCTATGTTATGTTATTGTATTCTATGTTATGTTATTTTCGAGAAATAATTATTTTACCTGTCCAATATGCGCTTTTGTTCGAATATAATTGAAAGCAACACATATGATAGTTTCTGTTTACATCCAGGGACGCCAATCTCTAATGCATTAGCTGCACGAGAGCCGCGGTTGTGGTTAAATGGCGCCCCATTCCCTGATAGAACGTACGTGGAAGGGGGAATTACTGTTGAACATTTTCCCCTAATTTATTCTCAATTCCTAGTTTTAAGAAAAAAATATTCAAGTTATTTGTTCTTTGTTGGTGTAATTCGTTTCGATATTTAGCCAATCTATCCATATTCGCTTCCCTTAAAAGATTATGTGGAATGGAAGCTCATTACTATAGTAATGAGCTTCCATTTTACATAATCTTTTAAGGGAAGCGAAGTATTTACTAATGCAATCAAGGTAGTTATCGTGTGCATAATCATAACGCAAGCTACGAGGCTGAGCAACCAGAAATCACCCTAGGTTGAAGGTTGGATGCACGCGATAACTGCCTTGATTGCATCAGTAATCATTGTTCGACCACATGGCTGGACTCATCATAGTTTGGGTGTTACTTTGCTTGAAGATAGACTGGGAAAGTAACGGTGCGCGCTAGCATACGGATTCCCTGAGATGGAAATCACTGACGGTGGAAATGTCGTCGAGTCGAAAGGTCCCTAAAGAGTCCATGAAAACGAACGGGCACTTATTGAGGATGTTCCTGAACAGTCTTGACGAGTTTCCTTAGAGGATGATGAGTGCAGTTGAAGGGCTTATCCCGTACAGGAGAGAGCCCAAGTTCAGATTGCTCGTAGTCGAGAACGGCATTCCTACGAGATAGAAACAGCCACTGAAGTATGATATCGCCACAGCAGGGTGCAAGAGCGATGAACAATGTACAGATTGTACTCAATATAGAAACTGGCTGTACAGGCATTCTGAGGTTGAAAAGGTTCGACGTTTGCTGTGTGCATGACAGACCAATAAGCGAAGGGAAGTTACATTTAGGAGCGTACGATAAAAGGTTGCGACACTCGAGAGATTTCGCTTGTCCGGAGTTTGAGTAAACGTAGGCTATATTATAGGCTGTATTAGCGGATGTTCACGAGGCGTAAACGCCATAGTGCCTTGTCTGGTGACGTCACCTTGTTGGCTCACGTTTGGATAGCGATTCGCACGATGAGAGCGTAAGTCAAGCGTGGGTGACGCAGGCTGCTTCTGAAGAATGCAGTGCTCGCAAACAAATGGTTTTCACCCCTGCAGGAGGTTTTGGGGCACTCCAGTACTATTGCTACGGCTTGCAAGAGGGGAAGAAAAAACTACTTCGCGCTGCTGAAATTGATTTCTTTATGATTAAGAAATGACGGGTGAAGGTCTACGTGCGACACAGTGCATGCCGGCACCCGCGTATTCTCAAATGTGTTTCTTTTTACGGCACACATGCGCCCACTACAATCAAGTAGGCAAGTAGAAGTAGTATTTCTATTCCAACCTTCCTCACTTGTCTTCATGTTTTCTTCATCCGTGTTTTCAATTTTTATAGCTAAGATTCACTCATCAGGAATACAAGACCAACCACCCCAATATTTGTTCCTCATCGGCCTTAAAGCACACCATAATTAAATTTTGCGTGATAAATGTCTCTGTATATATTTGTGAGCTTGTTTGAAAGTTGTGCACAAGGCGTCTGTTTATGTGGGCGCTTGCTTTCGCCTCTGCATTTCACCGTAAGGATAGGGCGTGAACTGAGCAAGATGTTGCATACCTTCCTGTAACGCGTTAGAGACCAGAATTTGAGGAACGTCGTCCTTGCTGTGCGCTACAACTCGAAGTACAGCGAGCACCTTAGGACACCGATTTCGAGGCAACTGCTGTGGCGTTCTCTCACGCTCACTTTCTCTGTGTGAAACGATTGTCCACATATTGTTATACTGGTGAATTGCAAGTATAATAAAATTATTACTAAGACATTTTATTGGGGGCCCGTGACCCCGGCAAACTGTGCTTCTCCGTTAGCCTCGCAGCAACTCTGGCTTCATGTCGGCTTGAACCCTCTCGTTGGCACACTTTGCGTCTTTAGTTGACGGCCGTCGTTCGTTTATGGTTAAACGCTTGAGAGGATGTTGGCCACGGAGGTACGTACGTGCAAGTGTTCTTAAGTACGAGCGGGCCGCTGCAACTGGAAATACAGTGTTGTAGTTGACCGTTTACGGCTTGCTCTGCTCAGACCAGGACCTTGAAAAGGGGACGCTGGTGCGCTTGTCGACAACTATCATGGCGACAGCGGCATGAGGATCGCTTCCCTTGCTTCTACTTTGATTCTCAGTCATTTTTGCATCGTAGCCGACAGCACATCGCTCACATCACGGCAAGACACGCTTATGAGATGCGAAATCTACATAGTCTTCCGCACTGTCTCGGCGTGTGAATCTGTGCAAAGTGGGGCGTAAGCAGTGCCAAACAAAGTCGAAACCCGAGCTGTACAATAAAGAAATCGAAATACACCGTGCAAGATACAATTATAAGGCCTGTGGTGTTCTGTCGTGAGAGGTGTGACTACCGAATGCTATAGGTCTTAAAATCGTATGTTGCATCTCGTATCTTTAAAAGAAATCAGGAACAGATTAAAAAACTTTTCTCCAAGCTCCCGAAATTCTTTAGTGTCGTCCTCTTGCCTCAGACTGAAGTTTGTGAGCAGTTTGTGATAAGCAAATGTAGCCAATTATCAAACGATTATGGTTTTCGTGTGCTACGTTTTGGTTGTGTTGTCTCCTCTTCCCCTGGCCCTTTTAATGGTTTTGGCATGCATAACGAAGAGTAGCGGAGCTCTTAGGAGAGTTTTGAGTACATATCGCACGAAACGCAGAGAAATTGGAATCGCGCCGAACATTTTACCGAGAATGGCTTTAGGAAATAAATTTATTTGTGTAGATTCGAATATTGTTCATACTGAAATAGTCCCGTGCGCATGAATACAGTGCTTTCAGCATTCCTGCCACTTTGCACGTCTTCTTTCCGGAAGCAACGACGCTTCAAGCTTGATTAAGGAAAACGTGGGATAATGTCGAGTATTTTTTAATAGGTTTACGGTGGCGTGAATTAAAGACGGTACAGAACAAGATACACATAGACACACTGCGCTAGAGAGACACACTTCAAGCGGCACACACATAGTGAGCTAAGTTATCATCAGAGGTATTGATTGAAGAGCGGCACACAACTACTGCACCATCACTGGCGACTCGAGTTGCCGTCAAAGAGATAAACTGAAGACGGGCACAGACCGAGTGGAACATGCTCAGTGCTCCAATCGGCATCAAAGAGTTTCATTGAGCCGCAGCACCTGCCCAATCCCGCATCCACTGTGACCCATGTCAGCGTGAATAATAATAATAATAATATTTGGGGTTTTACGTGCCAAAACCACTTTCTGATTATGAGGCACGCCGTAGTGGAGGATTCCGGAAATTTTGACCACCTGGGGTTCTTTAACGTGCACCTAAATCTAAGCACACGGGTGTTTTCGCATTTCGCCCCCATCGAAATGCGGCCGCCGTGGCCGGGATTCGATCCCGCGACCTCGTGCTCAGCAGCCCAACACCATAGCCACTGACCAACCACGGCGGGTATGTCAGCGTGAAAGGTGTTCGAGAAGAGCGGCACGTATGTGCACATTGCCACGCACTCCCTGACCCGAGTTTTTTCGATGGTTATTTTTCAAACCTCTTCCTTACGCACAGCAGCCCGATGCGCTGCTCACTGAACCGTGGACTTCGCAGTGATTCCGGTAGGCGGAAAATGGTTAGAGACGTACAAACATATGTGGACACGTGCGCACATACAACATACATAGCCTCCGCGAAGGGCGTCAAGTAGGCTAATTATTATTGCTAACGGAATAAAATACGCTGGTTTTCGGCGATACTGGGATTTAAATCCAGTAATCCCCACAATCAATCAATCAATCAATCAATCAATCAATCAATCAATCAATCAATCAATCAATCAATCAATCAATCAATCAATCAAGGTTTATTTCACCAGAAAATTCTGGATGTCCTTCAGGGCTAAAAGCTGCTGTATGCAGCTTGACTGAGTCCCTGAAGACCCTTACATCGGCAGCATGTGCCGTTCACAGCACATATATGCATATTTGATCATAATTATAACATGTGGGTAATACTGTAACAAGCTTACGTAAGGATTACTTGAAGTTAACATACAGTGTTACAGCAGGATTCACATCAATTTTTATACAGCCTAAGCATCATCGTATCAAGAGTGTTGACTGCACAAAATAAAATGAAAGTAAATAAAGTTAAAATTCTGGTAATTCAACAGGTTTCACAAACAATAAAGAGTAAAAATAGCGCTGATAACAGACATCGCGCAACAATAACAGTACCACTACAGAATACAATATGTACAGGTTTGGCAAAAGCCACGTAAAGAAGACACATGCACGTCATTCCAAAGATAACTATGCGACCTCTATTTACAACATTGATGTGAAGACCTGACATAGCTGCTTTTGTGTAGCAGTAGTCAGTTCAGGAAATTCATTTAGAATGGATGGTAAATGGAAGTAAATGGAATGGATGGAAAGCATGACCGGGGTTGTTGGAGAAGCATGGGAGAGGCCTTTGCCCTGCAGTGGGCGTAACCAGGATGATGATGATGATGATGATGATGATAATGAGGATGGATGGTAAATTGATGTGCAGTGCCTGTGATTTGTAGGTGGTCCGGTAACGAGGAACAGACCATGTTAAGGTATGTCGTGTACGCCTATCAGGGTAATTTGGTGTAAGGTTCGATATAGTTACAAGGAATTCTTTATAAGTGTTTGAAAAGAAGAAGGATTGCAAAATACGAAATTTGTATAAGTGCTGTACCCGTATGATGCCATATTCCTGAAACACTGTTTCAGTTGAAGCCAGGTAGGAAATGTTTGCAACATGGCGAAGAATCTTCTTTTGTAAAAGCAAGATTTTATTTAAGTTCCGTTTAGTTGTGGTAGCCCAGACTAGACTACAGTAGTTAATGTAGGACGCGAATAGTGCGTGATACACTTGAAGTTTGACCTTTGAGGGGAGTAAGCGTTCACATCGTGATAATGCCCCAGTAGTTGACGACAGTTTCCTACATAGTTCTTCCACATGCGAGTTCCAACTAAGGTGAGCGGAAAACGTAACGCCGAGTACCTTGTGTTTGTTTACTACAGCGATGTTCAGACCTTCATATGCAATAGGGCTTAACCGCGGAACTACTTTACTCCTTGCACGAAATATAATAATTTTACTTTTTAGGGGATTATACTTTATTTCGTTAAGGCTTGACCATGTGGATAGCGTTGAAAGTGTGTTATTACATTGAAGGACTAGATCATTTATGTTTGGCCCAGAAAAGAGTATGCTACTGTCATCGGCATATATGACAAATTTTGCTGATTTTTCAATATTTACGAGGTCATTGATATACCCATTGAACAAGAGGGGACCCAGAATGCTCCCTTGTGGCACACCTCTTGAAATATGACGGAAAGATGATTGGAAACTCTGCAAACATACGTTCTGCTGGCGGTTTTTTAGGTAAGATTTGCACAAATCCAAAGGTTTCCCACGAATTCCACATGCGAACAACTTGTCCGCAAGAATCTTATGGCTGAGAAACTCGAACGCCTTCTAAAAGTCAATAAAGAGGCCGAACGTGTAAAGTCTGTTATCTGTGTTGGAAGCTGTAATTTCTTTCATTGTTAGTAGGGCTGTTGCTGTCGACCTTCCCTTTCGAAAGACGAATTGCGCATTGGATATGATATGTTTGTTAGAGGGAAATAAAAACAGTTATACGCGTACAGATGATTTTTTCTAAGCCTTTGGAAAAAATGTGGAGAACGGATTTTGGCTTGTAGTTTTTCATGGACTGATGATCACTTCTTTTATGTATTACAGAAACCCTTGCTATCTTCATTTCTTCGGGGAAAGCGGCTGAAGTTAGTGCAAGGTTTAATATATGCTTTAGAACGGAAGAGGTACATGCAATGACGCATTTTACTGGTTTTATCTGCACGTCATTTATATCTAAGGCCCTGCTTTTTTTTTTCAGGTTCATGAAGGTTCTGAAGATTTCAGATTCATCGGTTGGAGCTAAAAACAAGCTGTCACTAATGTTGTTGTTCCCAAATTGCGTATGTGACATATTAGTAGGTCTCTTGTTGTAATCAGGCACGCCAGCATTCACAAAGTGTGCATAGAAGTGTTCAGCTAGATTTGTGCCAGTAATATGCTGACTATTGACTGTGATACTATCTGGAGTGGTATTCTTCTTGTCGCGACCCAAGACAGAGTTCATCACCCTCCAACAACCTCTGGGCGTTTCTTAGTGATATCAGAGAAAAGTGAATGATAATAAATAATTTTAGCACGTTTTAGCTCACTGTATAGCTTATTTCGTAGTGCCTTGAATTCTTTCTGCTGTGACGGGCACCTGGTGCCTTGAAATAGATGATACACTTTATTTTTATTTTTTGTCATTACTAGGTTTTCGCGTGTCACCCATGGCTTCCTTATCTTTTTAGATTGTTTAAGAGTTTTAAACGGAAAATGCTTAGCGTACACGCGAAGGAAGGTTTCAAGAAATCTGCAATAAGGCTCATTTACGTCTCTTGTAGGCGTAACATATGACCAATCGCACTTACTTATTTCATGTTTGAACGACTGAAAGGCTGTTTCAGATAAGTGCTGATCAGCGGGAGGCTCAGGTTCGCATCTTTTGTGACTTATAATACTAATAAATACAGCAAATATTGGGCAGTGGTCGCTGAGACCTGATGCTAATTTTCCCGCATGTAGTACACTGGTTTCGACGTTCGTAATTATTAAGTCGAGAGCTGGCGCAGTAGCAAGTGCCACGTGTGTCGCAGTACTGATTAAATTAGTGAAACCAGTATAGCTAAGAATATTTTTGAAGGCGGTCGTTTCGCGTGTGTTCTACGAGATATTTATATTCAAGTCACCACCGCTAATAAGGTTAAAATTGTTTACTGAGATCCGGTCTAGGAAGCTTTCAAGCTAAGTAAATAATGCATGCGTATTGCGACGTGGTGGGCGGTATACGACAGCTATGAACTCTGTGTTGTCCCGCAGTGTTAGGATTTTGTAGTCATCAGTAACCCTGCAAAACTCTGGTACTAAGACATATGTTGGTCCTTTTTTAACATATATAGCGACGCCTCCACCTCGTTGTTGAGGCCTATTTAGAAAGAAATTATTATAACCAGGTAAATTTAGCATAGTGCATCCATCATTATACTAAGTTTCTGTGATTAGTACAGCAGAAAATTGGAAACTAAATGCAGTTACAAAATCACATATTTCTACATGCTTAGAAGAAGCTGAGCATGCGTTCATGTGCAGAACAGAGCGACGATATGCGTTTGCTGGGTTAATGTGACGTGGCAAGACAAATTCGTGAAAATCCATTTTTGGAGGTTTTCTTTTTCTGAGTAGCAACCAACGGATGTAACCCTTACAATCTAGCGTATTTTGTCAAGGTCAGCCTCGTCTGTGATCTGAATCATTTCTGAGTCATCAAATTGCCTCGCAAATATCCTGCCACCGAATGTGCACACAGACTTCCACTTGTGTTCATGTTTACGTCTTATAGCCATGCCCAGAAGCCGCTTCAGAGTAGGGCACAAATGCTCATTAACGAAAACGGCATTCGCGCTATTAAGCCATATCTGCAAGTTAGTTAGCTTTTTCTTTTTGGCTTTTATCAGCGTTATGTCACGTTTCGCGCGTGATTTAAACTGGACAATAATGTTTGTCTTATCAGGATTTCTTGTCGGCACCCGATGACAGGATTCGATATCGGAAACTGCTATTGGTTCACCTATAGCAGTACCAATCTTTGAAACAATGTCGATGACCTGTTCGTTTTCGCGTTTTTCGAGCGGACAAAGCGGACGTTGTGCAACTAGTCCACGGCTGCGGCATAAAGGAATCTGACGGTTTCATGCTGGCAACCTGCCGTCCGAAGACTGCTACTTAAGACTGCTAAACACCCATCGCAGAATGTCCTTCTTACTTATTGCAGCGGCGACGTTTCTAGGGCTAACAGTATATACATTTATGGTGATACGACCGAAAGCAACACAGAAACTAATTGAAGAGTTTCATGGCACGGGGGCACTCAGAGTGAGCGGCAGCAGAGGGGCAGAAATAAATCTATTCCTGCCAGAATTTAGCAGAGGACGAAGGCGAGTCCGGCTCCTTAGATAATAGGAGCGCTGTTCGCAGCGCCTTCATCGTTCACGCAAGAGGCCAATATATTGAAAACGCTTCTTGCCCTTAAGCGGTAACAGTTATTATTGTTTCTCAGCTCAGTTTGAGTCTTGGTTTTCGCAGTTCAGTTCGAGTGGGAATAAGGAACGTTGTAAAAAAAAAATACGGCTTCCACGTAGATTCGCCCGTTTTCTAGTAACCTCATGGCGCACATGAGTTCTGTTCAATACTTCGCTTTTCTTTTCTTGAAATTTCATGCTGACAAAAAGAGAAAAATGCATAACAACGCAATCAATTTTTATTAGTGATGTACCAACCGGCCGCAGTCAACACTTTATTTTAGTCCTCACGAGGCGCGCAGCAGCATCTCACTTTGGTCCATAAACAATGACAACACTACTTGCGTCTGGCCACATGCTGTTTGCTCACCCATCCATCTTTATTGAAATGGTGTGCCAAGAAAAAACTGACCACTCAAATAAAGACGCAGTGCTGTGCCTTCGTCAGCTTGATGGTCCTTGCACGCCCTTTCGCGCTATATCTCATGTTGTGCAGTACAAACTAGCCCACCAGACCGTTCTTTCGAGAACCGTTATTTCGCATTCGAAAGCTTCCTAGCTTACCAGACGTCCAGTTGTGAACGACATTACGTGCGTCTTACTTTCCTTGTACGCGACATTTACATTTCATCTTCTTTCTATATGGGAAAATTTATGCTATTCTACTCGATGGCAAAGGGTAATTTTTCCCGAATATTCTTATTTGTTTAGACCTAGAAAGACGAATATTCCAATAGAGCAATTGCGCTACATCGGTTTTCTCTAAAATAAGTGTTCTCTAATATCTACAACGGATAACCAGAAAGTGTTTGCGTCTATTTATTTTAGCCGAATTACGGCTGCAAATGCGAACTGAACACATTCATTCTCAACGGTGGTCCTTTCTTGGAGCGTCCCGGCCTTATCTGCCGGTGGCTCCGCGACACGGCGCTGCTCTCAGTTGTCGAAGATGGCGGTTTTCCTTCCCACGTCCACGGCGTACAAGCAACGAAGTGCGATTCGTTTTCTACGAAGCAAGGGACGAACGTCCATCAAAATCCACAGGGAAATACAGCCCAAGTATAGGGAAAGGTGTGTCAATTTGAGAAGTGTGAGGTTTGGATTTGTGAGTTTGCAAAAGCCCGTGATGACTCACATGACAATGAGCGTTCGGGGAGACCACTTGTGCCACTGACTGAAATCAGTGCTGCCATGGCACAAATGTCTGAACCGGTGCGTCGACTATGTGGAAAAATTGTTTAAGACTTGTAGACTAGTAAGTATATCTGTAATTACCTGTGTGTACCACATCTTCGATAATGAAAGTAGGGGCAGAAACGTTGTGATTCGCCCTCGTGTAATCTTATTTGTGTATTTTAAATTTTAATACACGCTCAATAATCTTGTTTAAGGCTTAAGTATTAACGTAGTAAGCTCGTCATAGTATTGAACACAATTGTGCATACTGCCGAATTGAACTACATAATAGAGGTTTTTTAGCGCACGAAAAGGGACGAACACAGTGGCAAGACGCGGACACAGCGCTAACTTCCAACAATTGTTTTATTCCACGAAGCGGTACATATATTATATAGGTAACACACACCACCGACAGCACCGAGACATGTGTAATGTAAACTTAAGATGATATCGAAGATCAAAGAACGAGCATACATAGCCAAACAAAATTTTTTTTTGTTATGGCAAGATTAAGATGTCATCTCGATCAGACCACCCTCTGCATCACGTTTAAAAATTCGAATTCTATTTTTAAAAGATCGATTGAAGGCGCGCTAACACATGCGCTCCCTAAACTAGCGATCTTCGCACGCTTCAACAATCTCACGTGTTGTTTGCGCTGCGCTCCTTCCTATCACCGTGCATTGGTTATAAATGGGACTGCACCCGTGCTTTCTGGAGTCAAACGCCAGATGCCCCAATCCTCCAGTTCGCCCATTATTTGCGTGTTCACTCAACCTGTCATTTACACACCTTCCCGTTTGGCCGATGTATATTTTGCCGCACGACAGGGGCAGTTCATACACGCGGCCATTCTCACAATGAACGCAGCATTCCTTGTGATTTTTCCGGCAACTGGGCTTCTCAGAACCCCAGTAGCTGGCCTTGCACAACTTGGACAGCTTGATTGGCGCTGAAAAGACGACGCTTATATTTGCGTTATTGCCAATCTTCTTCAGTCTGTGCGAGATATCGTGGATGTACGGAATGATGGCGCGTTTCTGCTTCACGCTCGCATTTTCCGGTGGAGTAAACTGCTCATCCTGTCGCCCGCGTCTTGCAGTCTTAAGGAGACCTTCGGCCACAGCTGTGATGATAAGCTGCGGGAAACCTGCCTGTTTCAGGCGATCCACCTGCGCCAGAAAACTGGACAAACACTTGTGAGGACATGAGCGGCGAAGCGCATTCATTAGGGTTGACTTTGCGATCCCCCTCTGAACCAACTTTGAGTGGGTCGATGAAAATTGCAGTAGCGGTTTGTTCGCCCTTGCTTCATATGCCCAGCACACCTGGTGTCCCTCAAAAAACATTCTTATATCGAGAAATCGCAAAGTACCATCCTGTGGCGTTTCATGCGTAACAGTGAGCGATATTAAACACTTGTTGAAAAGATCTAGCACTTGCGTGACATCAAGAGAAGCCTCCCTTTTAGGGCTTGGATCGAGAAGCACAAAGTAGTCGTCAATGTACCTATACAGCTTTTCTATATTTGAGTTTTCTAATTTGGCATCCAGTATCCTGTTTACACGAGCAAGAGAAAGGTCACTTAAAATTGGTGCAACGCAGGAACCAATGCAAATTCCTTGTTTTTGAAGATAAACACTTCCATCCTATTTGGAGAACGTCGAGCGCAGATACATGGACAATAGTTCAAGAAAACCCTGTGTAGATATACAGATGGTGTTTGCTGTTCTTTGGCAAAAAATACATCGGCCAAACGGGAAGCGGGAAGGTGTGTAAATGACAGGTTGCGTGAACACGCAAATAATGTGTGAACTGGAGGATTGGGGCATGTGGCTTTTCACTGCAGAAAGCATGGGTGCAGTTCCATTTATAAACAATGCACTGTGATAGGAAGAAGCGCAGCGCAAACAACACGTGAGATTATCGAAGCGACGAAGATCGCTAGTTTAGGGAGCGCATGTGTTAGCGCGCCTTCCATCGATCTTTCAAAAAAACACCCGCCGTGGTGGCTCAGTGGCTATGGTGTTGGGCTGCTGAGCACGAGGTCGCGGGATCGAATCCCGGCCACGGCGGCGGCATTTCGATGGGGGCGAAATGCGAAAACACCCGTGTGCTTAGATTTACGTGCACGTTAAAGAACCCCAGGTTAAATTTCCGGAGCCCTCCACTACGGCGTGCCTCATAATCTGAAAGTGGTTTTGGCACGTAAAACCCCAAATATTATTATCTTTCAAAAAACGAATTCGATTTTTTAAACGTGACGCAGAGGGTGGTCTGATCGAGATGACATTTTAATCTTGTGATTACGAAAAATATTTTTAGCTATGCATGTTGGTTCTTTCATCTTTGATATCATCTTAACTTTCCATTACACATGTCTCGGTGCTGTCTCATTTGATTAAAAATCAGTACATATGCGCATGCGTACGGTGGTGTGTGTTACCTATATATATGTGTACCGCTTCGTGGAATAAAAGAATTGTTGGAAGTTAGCGCTGTGTCCGCGTCTTGCCACTGTCTTAGTCCCTTTTCGTGCGCTAAAAAACTCAGTTATGGAATACCAGCACGCCCTAACCTACGCTCTTTTGAACTACATAATGTTTTTAAACCTTGATGGTCTTCTCATTGTTACCTAATTGCTCTGTTTAGGTTGTTTTGTTGATAAAAATGTTGTTGTTAATACAGTGGATTTGTGCTTCAAAAAACTTGCAACTCTGTATGTGGAATGCCTCCCAACTTGACTATATCAGACAGTTCAAAAAATGCCAATATTCTACGGCTGTATATGAACGGATACATTTACGATTTCGAAAATATAATAGGCCCGCAAGCTCCCTTGCGGTATTGTATGAAATTGACAAGATATCTTCCAATATATTCAGCGCAACACTTGACTTTAAGAAGGCAAGACAACAGGCTAGTCTCAGGTAGGAGTATTCTATATTGCATCATATTCATGTGGTCAATCAGGTAACCGCGAAATCTTTCGACTGCAATCACCCTCTATATGGCTCTCTTTGATTATGAAAATAATTTGTTAAAGTACAGATTCCAGCAGTCATGGTGGTATATTTTGGCAAATATATGTAAAAACGTCGAAGCTACCAATATTATCCACAGGACGAAAACAATCTATCAAGAAAGAAGGCAAGCAAGGAGACCAATTCTCCCCAATACCATCCACTTCGTCCTTAAATGAAGCATTGAAGCTGCAGACTTGGATGATTATTAGAAAGGATCAAGGACGAATATTTCAGCACGCTATTGTTTGCAATGACATGATATGGTTGTGAAATGATGGAGATGAGTGCTTACGAATGAACAATTTTGGCACAATGCCTCGCCTCATTGGAGTGGAAAACTGGAAGAAAAGCTACCGAAAGCTAGACTTTCTTAAAAGATGAGACGGAAACATTTAGTAAATGTAATCTCTCTCGTAAGTTCCATCAGGGAGTGAAGCCACTGCACACTGGCGCGGCTCTTCTGCAGCAAAAGTATTCAGAAGTGACCTCACTGGCATAAATGTCAGATACTGGGGACTTTATTAGGTGCTGTTGTCCCATAGATTCGAACAGGAGCGAAGATGAGTTATTTCGAAACGATGAATTCCCAAAACAAATAAACAAGGTCCTACATTATTAGGTTTCATAAGTTTTCTACGATCAGGACGCACGCCATAGTGCGGGAGAATGGATTAGTTTTCACCGCCGGAGGTTCTTAAACGTGGACGAAAAGAAAACGGAAGACACCTTGTCGAGACTAAAGTGTGAAACGGAGGAAGCCTGACACCATAGCCAATGGCGTTTTGTTGCGTCGGAAACACCACAGAGGCACATAACTCGTACACTGTTATGTGAACGTTTGTTTGTTTATTAAATGCCTGCAGCGTCGTTCAGGAAGAAGTGTCTGTTAAAGTAGTTTGTGGCCGCCTGGAACTGTTGTAGCGCCGTTTGTAGACCAGGAGGAGACGCGTCTTCCATGACGGTGTCGGGGTGTAGTTGACCATCCCCATCATCATCCACTTCGCTTGATTGACTTCTAATTCCGTGGCTTGCCGCGGCAAGATGGTGGTCACAGTGCTTACGAGCTTCATTTGCCTTGGCACTATGATATGCAGCGAGTCGCTTCAAACGCATTGCCTCTGTTGCGTTGGCCCGTCGCGTCCCTGGAGTCTTTGTTGTCGGACGCGCCTCGCCGCCCTGATGCTTGCGTCGTATATGCTCATCCTCTCCTGAGCGCCGCTTGCGTTGAGCGGCTGCTGCATGTGTTGTGTTGGGAGACACTGGTTTGGCGAGGCAAGGTATTCTTCCCACACGATACTGCAAAGTAAACTGCCACCACCGCCACCGCCACACCACACCCAGCAGACGGTTGCCACGCGCTCCTCGCGACAGTGTAGCCAGGCCACACAGCGCCCAATCGGAGGGTACCGGAAGCGCCTGACGACAGTGAAATCAGCGCGCACCGTCGAACACACAGGCGCCACGCCTGACGATGTGATGAGTCATCCCGCGTGGTGCTGAACCACCCCGACAGCCGCACTTGATGACAGTGACGTCAAACAAGCGAGCCAATCAGGAGGCGCAACACTTTTTGTGCATAAACAAACGAAGAATAGGATCTATTCTGCGTCCGTGCTCGTTTGCGCACAAAGCATTTTAACAAAGCGCTCGTCCTTGTGTTGCTCCTATTCTTCGTCCCTGTTTGTTTGCGAACAAAAAGGTTTAAGATGAATCTGTTCCAACTAGGCCGACTCGCAGTTATGCTTTATTTTCCTCCTGCTATCACTCAACACAGGGGTTTCAATGAAGAGTTTCAAGGAAGCACATTTTTTAGGGACGGAAACATCGTAACTTTCACGCAGAGGTGATAAATATATACCGGGTGTGCCAATTAACTATCATGCACCATGAGGTAACAAAAAGAGTAATTGCGATACTGGAAGAAAATCTAGTGCATATTGTTTCCGGTACAGTGGAGTAGCGGTCAGTGATTTTCTCATTTCTGAGATTTAATTTGGTAATTGTAGTTAAGTGCCTAACTGGTGACGTGCTATCCGAAATATCAAAGTACCAAAGAGTCATTTGTAGGCAGAACCAAGGGACATCTACTCGCAGTATTTTCGGCGACGTACTCCATTGCGCACTAGGATTTTCCGACTGATAAAAAGACCTCGAGAAATATGAAAATGCTACATGACTGAGCTCCAGCCAGCATCATAAAGCAGCACCCTCGAACAAGCTGCCTCTGTGTTGGCCAGAAAGAAATCGAAGAAATAAAGAAAAACATCCTGACCGAGTTAGTTTCTTATCGGCCGCGCCCCGGCTGAAGTAACAACCGGCGTTTGGTGTTGGTTGGAAACAAGCTGTGGTATGTGTTGTCTTGGCGTAGACAAAGTGGACAGATTATTTTTGCCACAAACCTTAACACCATAAAAGTGAATTGACAATGTTAGTGGAAAGACATAGAGGGGCATTTTATTTCGTCCCACTCGCTGCGTCTTTCTCTAATGAGCAGAAGGAAGACATGATCTTAGCTTTGGGCGCTGCAAATTGCAACAAAAGGAAGGCCGCAAATATGTATTAGTTATGCAAGTGTGGTGGTAGACCAAACGCATCGACCATCATCAGAAATTATGAAAAGCTGAGACAAACCGACCGCTTCTAGAAACAGCAGCGGAGGGCTCCACCTTTCGGTCATAGGCTATGCGCGGATGTTCTAACATATATGGCCACAAACCCTCGTGCTAGCGCTCAGGACGTGGCCGCCCAGGCACAAATTTCCAAGTAATCACTTTGGAGAATTCTAAATGACTCGGCCTTTCACCCGTACTATCGTAATCTGCACAATATCTTGGAAGATAGGGACCTGCATATTCGTCTATATTTCACGAATTGGGTCATCACAAAAGCCGATGAGCCGCCGGACTATTCGAGCGACACCACGTGCACAGATGAGGCTAACTTTTGCAGAAACGACCAAGTATATTTGCATAATGAACATTGCTGGAGTTACTCCAAACCACACTGGGTAAAGCGCACTCGGCATCAGTAGAAGGGTCGTTAAATGGGTGGATAAGAATTTACGCCGGTGCTATAACTTGTCCCATCTTCGGTAGCGCACGGACTGGACAGCCTTTCGTGGATCAAATCCTTCTAGGAGCAGTGCATGAGTTTCTCAGTGACGTCCCACTGTGCACAGATTTCTTTTTTTTTTTGCCACAAGCCCTGTCACGACAAAATCGAATTGATAACGTAACCTCAATCTATGCAGCAGGCTATGTGCCCTCGAGCATTGTTAGCTGTTCTGAATTAGGCTGAATATACGTGTATTAATGTTTTAATTGTGTATGGTGCCATTACCGTAGAAAGTTCCTTGTTTCTTAGCATTCACAGCCGTGCTTCGTTGAGGAAGAAATACGCATTACATGAAAGAACGCAGCACCACCATTCTAAAGCTTTGCAGGATATAGTATTGCTTATTGGAATGAACGTAGCGTCTACATTCAAAAGCTTTGAAGCCTCCAGTATTGCTTACATTCTGTTTGTATTTCTACGTATTGCAAGAATCTCCACAATTTCCTCAAAATACACTGTAAAGCCAAAGGACATCATGCACACTCAAGGGAAAATTCGAAGTATCAGAAGATTGCTAGGCTTCGAAGACAGCGGGTGAAGACCCCCAACACAAATTATTAATTGCAGCTGTTTAATGACGCACGCACTGGCTCACACATTCGAGATGAGGATGTTGGTGCCTGCTCAAGTATTTTTACAGCCATGTTATTTTGGCGCCCAACAATTCACATAATTTTAATACCCTAATTCACCCTCCTTCGCACAAGTAGAAGCGTCAGATTTTTCTTTCCTCTAAAACAATCTTATTTTCAGCAAATAATTTGCTGGCGTGTAGATGCAGTTCTTTTTTTCATTATCTCGATAGTTGCAACACGTCTTCTATGTGTTTTGCTTGTGGAAAGTTATTGCCATCACGCCATTAATTTCCCACTATTCTCCTTCATACCGGTGTCACACGACCACTTACGCGATCAAGACCGATCCGGATCGAAATTCTCGACTGCTGTTGGCTCCGTCACGCAGCTTGCGCAAAAGAACCAATTGCAACCGAGAAATTCAAATGGGATTTTGCTTGATCGCGTTTAAAGTGCGCCGTGTGGCACTAGTATTGCTTGCATTTCGCAGTCTCTTCCCGTTTTCATGTATCTGCCTCTTATATACTTGCAGCAATAAATTGATGTCTACAGTTTTCGTGTTCTTGACTATGCAGGATGTTTATTTATATTCGGGAACATGGCACAATTATTTACGATACACCTCTTGGCGTGAAGTACTAAATGTACAATATCATAAGCGATAAAGTTCTACTTCCTCAACAGTTGGCATGATTGTTGCGCTAAGTTGCAGCTTGAAACAGGAAATATGAAATTAAATTAAACTTACATGAAGTGAAACACCTTTTCGCGCTCGTCGTCGCGTCGTCACAACATATAAACAGCGGCAGAATTGCCTGCATGAAATCACTCGATTAAGCAACGTTATGGGTAACATAAAAGATAGAAGAAACGCAAACGAAATTAGGACCTGCGAGATTCGGCGGCATGCGCGAGCATCATGGAGGCTGGTGCGTTTCGCCGATTCCGCAAGGTGCGCTGAGAGCCGAAGTCGGCTAAAAAAACGCCTTAAACGTCACAATGTAGCGACACTCTCCTCCTCCGCCTTCACTCCTCCTTGTTCTCCTCCCTTTCACGCTACCTCCTCGAGCGTGGCGCCGCCTACACTGCTGGAGCGTTGCAACGGCGCTAACATGTGCCGCCGGCCCACGGAGGAAGGAAATTCAGGAGGTGCCCTGACGTCACTCCTTGTGAAGCTAAAGTGAAGCCGCAAGATGGCGTTGCTCATGGCCTTGCTCCGCCTATCGGACCAGCTCTCTTCTCTTGTTTACATTTCTCCCGAAACCGCTTCGCGCTGCGCGGAACCATGCTGCTCGGACCCACGCGCTCCGCAGCAATACTAAAGAATCGTTAGCACGTTAGCATGATTCCACCAAAGAGGGCAAAATTTTCCGCGGATATTCTTTCGTCTGTAGCCATTGTCGTGGCGCGGTACATTGTGTACAGCGTCGCATGTGCGTTCATTTCAGCAACTTTTGTTCCTCCTGTCCGACCTGGCCACAGCAGCATCCGGTAGAGCACGGTCCATATAACGCAGCGCAACAAAACACGGAGACCAACGTAAACCTGCCCGCACTGCCCCTTTGCCACGGTTAGAAACCTACGGAGCAGCACGTGTGAGCGCACAGAACAATCACAAAGCCGCAATTGTGGCCCGAAAGGCGTGGCCGTTACAGCAAAGAAATAAAAAAAACAGCAAAATAAGGAGAACCTACTATGTCATTTCCTCCACACTTTTCTCCTAGCGCGCGGAGCGGGTAGGGCCTCTCCTCAGTTTTGTTCCTCCATGTTCTGGCCACTCCGTAGACGCTTCTCGATAAAAATGTCGCTGATGCACGGCGCGAGGGCCCACGTGATGCTATTAGGCCAATTGCGACGCGGCGTCGGCCTCGGTCAGAGCGCGCGAGGAGGAGGCGGTATTCTTCAAAGCGTGGCAGTACTTTACGAAGTTTAAGGCGCTTTAATGTCGGCCGCAGGCGCCTATGGGAGTGTCCACTCTTTAAGTTTACTATGATACGCTATGGTTGAAATACAGCGCGGCTCCCGTTTCTGCGGCGGTAACTGCACTCTAACGCTAGCAGAATGCATGCGGAGGAAAAATGACAAGCTTATGAGTTCGAATTCGGGAGCTAGACCCCAACAAGCAAACACGCATTATAACAAGCTTGATGACGTCATGTGATTTACGCTGGTTGTCACAAAAGGAAGAATTGTAAACTGACACGGAAGGTTGTTTTTTAGCTTCCTGTCCATTTCTGTGGGCAGAGAATTTGTAATTTCATATTACTTAAGTGCCTTCACCACGTCGTAAAAAATTTCATCAATAAACCGATTACTTGGCCCAATAAATTTAGTTGAAAGTTTCGCCTTGTATATGTTTTTCTTCTATAACATCCGTGCCTTTTTTGTTGCGCATTATTACTTGAACCCTGTGTACATCTAACCCACGTGAGCAGGTTACCATGCATCAAGAAGAGCTGTTAAGAAGTGTTAATAATTTTCTTTGTTAGTACCTTTCATCATATATATATATATATATTGTACTGGAGTAGAATGCGCAGCATGCACTGCTTTGAGAAAGACGACGACAACGAGTTTGAAGTCTTGTGCCTATGTTGCATCAGCTGTGTGACCTCTCGCTGCGGTGCTCTACTTTCTGATGGTTTCAGCAATTAAACTATAACGCCTCTTGACATTTGGTGGAAGTGCTCCGCCCTCTACAAACCTGGAACTCCGCCGCCGGACGCTCCCTACCGTTTCTGTCCTGCCTCGAGACGCCGATACTTTCAAGTCATCGCCTGTCGTTTGCTCCAGTGATCTACACCAACGAGGTCTCCCAGTCATCAGCGGCATCGTCGAAAATGACGGGGAGGATTCGCTGTTGTCGTACGACCACGTGAGCGCGCATAACAAATGGGTTGACACAGCAAAACTGAGTGCCATAATCTTCTATCTTTCTGCAGTCGCTAATCTCTTGTTCTTGCAGCTATTCAGAAGTTCATTCTTGCTCCGTAGTGGTGTAATTGCGTTCAGGCTTACTTAGCGTGCGATACGCATAAGCAAAGACGCGCTCATTCAGGTCGCATCGTTGAACGAGGACTCCACAGGCTGCGACGCCACTCGCATTGGTGTGGATCTCTTTGGGTGCTGCTGGGTCGAAATGCTCAAGAATGGGGCCCGTCGTTAGTAGGAAATTCAGTCAATGAAAACCAGCGTTGCACTCATGAGTCAAATCAAAAGCAGTGTCCTTATGCAGCAGACCACTCAGGGGACAGGTGATATCATCAAAACGTGCATAAATTGAAGGAAATAAGAGCACAGGCCAAGGAAACTACGACGGTCCTTAACAGACCGAGGACCTTAACAGATCGAAGACCTTAACAGAGCGAGAACGCTTCTACAGCTGCTGTCTTTTGTGTGTCAGGCCTTACACCATCCTTGTTTACACGATGGCCGAGTACCGATGTCTGCCGCTCACCGAAGTGACGTTTCTTAGAATAGAGCACTGTGCCGGCGTGTTTGGGGCAGTCTAAGACAACTTCCAGGTGCTAGTTGTGCTCTTCGAATGTGCTGCCAAAGATGACGACGTCGTCTAGGTAGCACACGCAAATTTCCCATGTGATGCCTCAAAGGTTGGGATCTTTAAATCTTTCGAAAGCCGCGGGTGTATTGCGGAGTCCGAAAGGGGTGACCTTGAAATGAAGTAGGCTATCTGGGGTAATAAACTCCGTTTTTCCGTCGTCCGCTGGGTGCATTCGGATTAGCCATTACCCAAATGGCAAATCAACACATGAAAAGTAGGACGCCGAATGAAGGCAGTCCAATGCGTTATCTATCCTCGGAAGAGAGTAAGCGTCTTCTTTGGTAACGGAATTGAGACGGCGGAAGTCCACACAAGACCTCCAAGTACTAGCTTCCTTTTTTACAAGTATAACTGAAGCAACTCCTTTCTGCAGCATTTCGCGAACTCTTTCGTCGATAATCTTGCGCTCTGACGGTGATACTCGATAGGGTTTTGTCGAATAGGCTGCGCTGACAGCGTGGTAATTCTTGGCTTTGTCCGAGACGCAGGAACGGATGGCGCGTTGTCTTCCTGGGCCAAGGCAAAGATACATAAGCGCTTAGTTAGGATGTTCCCATTAACGTACACTCTAAAAAAAGTTTACAGCCTTTGGGGCTTGTCTTGTCTCCAAACAACAATCGTCATCTGCCTTGCTTGCGTTTCGTCTCTTTTAAACTCGGCGCTCGCTACTTTCCTGCCGAGAATGCTGCGTGAAGCTGTTAATGGGCAAGCCGTTCGTGCCATGGAAGTACCGGGCTCGCAGCGTAAAGAAAGGAAATGCGGGCAAGACCGATATCGATAACAACCTTTGGGTTTAAAACCCAAAGATTGTAAACTTTTTTTAGGGTGTCTGGCACTCGTCCAATGCTGATTGACTTCCTGATCGTAGGAAGAATCTCTGAGTCTTCTCAACGAGCGCCCACTCGTTTATGTGGAACATCTGCGAGCACGGCGACTCGCGTTCACTTGTCGTCTTTGAAGAAAGAAATCTTCGTGCCATCGGGTACCGCTGTGTTTTCATCTGAAGGGTTGACAATCCAAAATTTATAGCGTCGCGGAGGCACAAACACAAGAGAATATGGTTGAAAAATGTTCTTCTTTGTGCGTGGTAAATTCCCAGGCTCTACTGCTTCGTCGAAGGCCAGAGGATTGCTGCTAGCATAGCCCACCGGAATTCACAGGCGGACAAAGCAGGCGCGAGAGTGTCCGCACAATCACGAGATGCGCCGTCCTCCCTTGAAACATCCTGCCTGAGCTCGCACGAAATGTTGCCACTTACGAACATCTCCCGTGCTCAGGAATCAGCTATGGTGCCACACATCTGTAGAAAACGAATGCCCAATATAACATCTTGTTAGGATTGACGGAGAATGCAAAATTCAGTTGTGTTCCAATAACCTTTTAAACGCAACGTTCATCAGAGAAACAGTACCTCCAGCGCCCACTAACGCCATTGTATACACACCATCAAGAAGGACTTCCACTTTGTTCTTCAACATAAACGCAGGCGGAGGCATAACTTTCAGCACCGAATTTCCACCGAAGTCACCTCCCTTAGTCGCCCTTTCTACTTTCCCCGTAGTGGTGACCATGTACGACAACAGTAGGACGTGGTGAGGCAGACCGGCATAGTCGAGGACCAGAGGCGTCGCCACACTACGGTGAGAAGCGGGGGAATGGTTCCGGAAGTTTCCTTGACAAATGTTGCTGCTAAAAGGCGGTTGCGCCATTGAAAGCCATTGGGTGTTGGGTGCTTGGCCTGCAAATTGATCCTACCAAGGCCTTCAATGAGGAGGATAATATCGGGATTTGTGGCCAAGAACGCCGCAGATGTAGCACGTAGGATATAACGGCCTGTCCGGTAGTTGTCAAAACAGTCAGGCACTTCAGCATGCCCAGAACGAGTGACTGGGTCGTAACGCGCAGCAGTGTCACTCGTGGGACGTCGACAGGAGCGCACTTAATGAGGGCGAAGCTCAAATCAGGTATCCGAAGAGTAGTTGCTGCATGATGTAGGGCCGCGTCGGTACTCTAATAAATATGTGACGTTGACCAACGTATGCCATTCATTTGGAGGTGGAGACGGGGCCGGGGCTTGCGAAAAAGTGGCGTCAGAGACGTCAGGCCGGCAAAGTGGCGTCCCCTTGGGCCTCTATAACTCTTCACGCACGATATGTCCTATGGTCGACGTTAGTTCAAATAAAGAGCTCATGTCGACACTGGCCACATTTTCAGTGCCTCCAACGTACGGCAGTGCTTCATGACATGAGACACTGAAGCGACACTGTGCTTGCCGTTCACGAAATGGTAGACATCTTCCGCTATGCCCTAAAGTAGGTACCAGACTTTGTCTTCCTCTGACATTATTGGATTGGCTGGCTTGCACAATTTCAATATCTCCTCGATGTAGATGGTGCAAGTAACTGGTAGCTATGCTTTCCATGCCAAGGTGTGTTATGCGTTTTCATTTGCGTCTGAATCACCGAAAAATTTCTTGAGATCAACGACGAAACACACCCACGTCGTGAATAATTTTTCATGACTTTCAGACCACATGAGGGTAGTGTCAGTGAGTGCGAAGACAACGTTTGTTAGCTGGTCGGAAGTATCTCATTCGTTGGACTTGCTTACTCGCTGGTGATGGCTAAGCCACTCGTTCGCATCTTACCCTGCTTTCCCATGGAAAACCCGTGTATAACCCTCTCGAGAGAGGCTAGCTCAGGAGTACTGATCGAGGAACACTCAGGCATTGTTTGGGATATCATTGGCCTTAGTGAGGTTAGAACAACTGGTGAGTCTTACACAGTGCTGTTACCGGCCACGCGCTCTACTATAGAGGACTCCCACAGAAGAAGCAATACGGGGCAGAATTAATAATCCATATGAACATAGAGGGCTACATTGACGAATTTTACACCATTAATGAGAGGGTAGCTCTAGTCGTAATAATATTTGAGTGTAGGATATAGGTAGTAAATAGCTCCACTCCAAGCTTCGGTCATGATGAAGATGAAATAGATGAGGTTTCTGAAGATGTTGAATTAGCCATAGAAAAGGGCACTGAGTGTACTGAGCAATGCCCTTTTCAATGGAAAAACGGGGGGAAAAGCAGGCTAGTTGACAAGCCATTGGCAACTATGGCGTCGATTCTAGACTGAGGAAGCTGTAAAAAATAGACGAAGCATGAAATCAGTGTGAAGGAAACTTGGCATAGTAAAAACCAAGAATTATATACTGAAAGATAAGCAGGATAATATCAGCAATCTCGAATATATATTGAAAGCATCTGAATAATTCCATACTCACATGTGCAGTGCTCAAAGCAGCCACGATATTTCCTTTCGAAGTAGCAATGAACACGTTACACAGACTCCTTCTACAACTAGAGATTGCGTCACGAGGGCCTTGCAAGACATGAAACGGGGGAAAGCGCCAGCAGAAAATGGAATATCAGTCGGTTTAATCAAAAATAGAGGACACATGTAGCTTAGAAAACTGGGGGCCCTTTATACAAACAGTCTATCGACGTCAAGGGTCCTACGGAACTGAAAGAATGTAAACAATATTCTAATCCACAAAAACTGAGATGTTAAAGAATCAAAAGATCATTGGCTCATTACCTTATTCCCTGCATTATATAAAATATTCGCCAAGATAATATGCAATAGAATATGAGCAACACTGGACTTGAGTCAACCAAGGAAACAGGCTGGCTTCAGGAAGGCTTGCTTTACGATAGACCATATCCATGTCATGAATGAGGTAATGGAGAAATCCGCAGTGTACAATCTGCCTCTCTATATTGTTTTCATAGATTACGAAAATACATTTGATTCATAGAGATACTAGCTGCCATAGAGGCATTACGTATTCCAGGAGAACATGACGCTTACGTATTTATCTTTGAAAATATCTACGGAGATTCCATAGGTACCCTAATTCTCCACAAGTAGGGAGATACCTATAAAGAAAGGATTCAGACAAGGTGAAGCAATTTCTCCAATGCCATTCAGTGCGTGCTTGGAAGATTTTAACCTGGGAGGCCTTAGGAGTGAGAATCAACGGCGAATATATCAACAACCTTCGGTTTGCAGATCCCGTTGTCCGGTTCAGGAAATTGGAGGTTGTGTTGCTACAAATGCTGGAGGACCTTAACAGAAAGAGTGTTGGAGTAGGGTTGAAGCTTAATATGCCGAAGACAAACATAATGATCAATACCCTGGCCAGGAAACAAGAGTTCAGGATCGCCAGTCAGCCTATAGACTCTCTGAAAGAGGTTTACCTAGGTCACACTTACGTCACAGGTCACACATACGTCAGTTTGCCTACTCGCATTGAACCCTGATCATGAGATGGTAACTTACACAAATATATAAATGTGTTGGGGCGCATATGGCAGACGCTGTCAGCTCCTGACTGAAAGCCTACCGTTATCATTGAAAAGAAAGGTGTACAATCACTGAATTTTACCGGTGCTCACATGTGGGGCACAACCTGAGGACTGGTAATGGAGCTTGAGAGCGAGATCCATGAAAGGAACGATGGAACGAAGAATTTTAGGCATCGTTTTAATATTCATGAAGAGATAGGTGTTCATCAGAGAGCAAACGGCTATAGTTGACACTCTAATTGATATTAACAGAAAAAAATTGAGCTAGGCAGGTCATGCAATATATAGGTTACATAACCGGTGGACCATTAGGGTTACAGAATGTGTAACAAGAGAAGGGAAGCGTAGTAGAGGACGGCAGAACACTAGGTGGGGCGATGAAATTAGGAAATTCAGAAGCGCTATAGTTGGAACGACGGGTAGGGGGGGGGGGGAGGATACGTCGAATTAGTCTTCACCACCTGAGGTTCTTTAAGGTGGACGAAATAAGAGGCACACGGGGGGTTTTGTATTTATCCCCAAACGACATGCGGCCGCCCCTGCGGCGATTTGCTCCCGCGCCCACGGTCTTATCAGAGCAACACCAAAGCTGCTCGCCACGACGGCGGATAAAACCGATAGCAAGAACTACTTTACATGTAGTTGAGTACTCCAAGTACACTAGATTGGAGACACGAGTAACGCAGTCTGTATCCGTAGAATAGCAGAAAACCACTAAAGCGTATATTTCTGCACCTTGTACTTATTACGGCTCTTTAAATATATTGCTGGACAAGCAAACTTTGACACTGAATGTAATCATTTGACACCAGAAAAAAAATAGAGGCACCGTGAACACTTCAGGTGAAGGTAAGCGACGAACAGCCGAGCGCAACACAACCTGCATCTGGCAGCTGAGTCCGCATTACGGCCAGTGATCACATCCACCCTTCCGGGTTGCAGTTCGAAAACGGGTTCCCGTAGGGCATGACGATGTCGGTGCACTCACCAGGCGTTATACCACAGGCAACACCGGATGCCGGGCTGCAGAACACCTGTACCCTTTCTTTTTTTTTCCGTTGGGTTCGGGCGGTGGGTTTCGAACTACCCACCTACGGCAGTCGAGGCGGACGCCCTGCACACTATACCACGACTGCAGTGGAATCAAGAGCTCGAGAGAAGGTATTTATCTTTCAATTCTTCTGGCATCAGAATACGCTAGACTTTTTGTTGTGTTTTTTTCAGTTGTCGAATCAGCTTTTAGGGAAAAACGTATACCAAACAGTATTTGATGTAACACAGCCGTATTCAGTGGCAAAGTACATGATAAAAGTTGTGATCAACATGATGATAAATATTCGCAGTAAGAGATAAAAGCCTCCAGCCAGGCGACCAAACGCGTCAAGCGGGGGCTACATGGGGCGTTTTGCTCCTGCGATTATCGCGCGCCAAAAAAGAAACGCGCTGGTGGGATGCCGGCCAGGCTACATGAGGCGTACGAGCGGCGAACGCAGCCGCAGTGCGGCCAGACAAGGCAAAAATGTTTTGGCTACCACTAAATGAACGAACAATGCTTATATGTTGTTTGCTTGTGTTAAAATTAATAAATTATGCAATAAATACCCCACTAATATGTCTGTAGTTTGTCGTTAAACTCCACGCGTGATGTTTTCGCCGACATAGCCATGGTGCTAACCAGCGCACGCGCGCGAATTGTTCAAGGGACGGCAAGGAACGGTGAGACGGCTGGCCGCTCCCGCCGAAAACAGACGGAAATGACTCCGACAGGCACTTCCGGTAGCGTCAGACGCGTGAGCGCCGCGTCAAAATCTACCCGGTCCTGATCGGCGGCGGCGGGCGTTTTTCTCGACGCCGGGCGTCAAATCGGCGCCGTGGGGCGAAAATTGCCTCAAAAACGCTCCATGTATTCCGGGCGTCAGAAGACGCGAAAACGTGGCAACCCGTTTCGACCAAGTCAATTGTGTGCACGGGGTTTCGGTGAGTCCCTTTGAGTAATTGCTTAGGTATATGTAAATTTATAAACGGCGCATCAAATTAAACATTTCACATAACCCGCAAAAGCAGTCTTGAATAGCGGAGAAGCACGAAAAGGAACCGGCCTAAGCGCATTATTCTGGCGACTGATCCATATAGCGTGCATTGGCGCCAGGGAAATTTGCCATCGGTCGGTGTGTGAACCGGCAGTCTGGTAGAAACGAGCTAGTGTGCAGTACACAGAATACGAGCTGCCAGATGGATGGATGCTATGAGCGTCCCCTTTCAAACGGGAAGGTGGGTTGCGCCACTAAGCCTTTGTTCTTATTTTCCTTATGTCCCACTTATGACACACAAACACACACACACACACACGCGCACACACACACGCACACACACACACACACGCGCACGGACGCGCACACACACTCACACACACGTACGCACGCACGCATAAAGAGTCCACAGCATAAAACTTTCGGAACTTCTACGCGGAACTTTTTTGTGTACTCCTCCGTTGTTTGTGGTCTTCATACTTTTCGGTCGGCAAACGTCCAATCGCGTTTTACTAGCAAAACTCTTGCTTGGGCTGGTTGTTTCATGTTTGAATTAGTAAAGGCAAGCCGCAGAAGACCATGCAGGACTCAAGAAGAAGAACACAAACGACAGGACCGGCGTCTAACCATTTTACTAACAGCGTTTTACTGACCTCCACTGCGGAGATATTCACTTATCCCCGGCTATCACTGAATCCAGGGGCTTCAATGAAGCCAGGTGAGCCTATAAACCGACAACTCGCTTGGTATTTTCACATTCTAATAAAACTTGTTCCATCGTTTCTCTACCTTTCGCGGAGCAAGCCCGTGCTTATTCTTCCTTGGTGTACCTCGTTTGATAGCTACGCGTTCTAAGGCATCCTGATCTCAGTTCGAAAAGTAAAAAGCTTCTCTTATAGCTATGGTAAATGGTTTCTTTCCTGATTATTTTTATTTCAGGTACTTATCGTAGCTGGATTCTTTTCCACGGCCGCCACCTACAGAACTGTCTCACCCTCTCTGACTTTGCGTTTGCAGTTCTTTGTTGTCATGTTGCTTACCGTACCAGTGTCATACATGCTGATGAGCTTCATCGTTTTCCTACACTGTGAGTCAATGTTTTCGAGCCCGTATGTTTTCGAAGATGCCTTTGAACACCTAGTTGTACATCGAGTTACACCAAGGAAAAAGAAGTATGTGCTTGCTGCAATAAAGCTATAAAAGCTATAGAACATGTTTTATTAGAATGTGAATATAACCTTGCTGTCGGTTTGAGCTCTCCAGGCCTCCTTGAAGCCCTTGGGTTTAGGGGTAGCAACGGGAAAATGAAACATCTCTGTAAGAGAGATAATAAAAGGCTAGGGATGATAGATACTTGGAGATTGTGGTTGTTGATGTTAAAATAAGAAACACGTGAGAGACAGGGACAAAAGATGGCAGCAACATGACTCTGTTCATTTGTCCCTATCTCTGACGCTTTTATCATTTTAGTAAACGCCGATTGGAAGTTTGGTGGCAAATAAGTAGAGAAACCAGAAAGAACTGATGTCTATCAAAACAACGTTCCCAATAACAGTTCAGAATGTTTGCTGCTGGGAATTCTCGTCTGTTAGAAATAAAAAGACACGTAAGACATTCGACAAATAAGAAAAATCACATGGATCGCACGTACTGTTGAAATCGATGTAAGCGAAGCTTTCTGTGCTGTTTGCTTTTAGAGAAAAACTATCGTTGATGTTGACGAAGAAGGTTCAATTTCTGTGGCGTTTTGTACACTACTCGAGTGGTGAATTGATGTTAAACGTAACCTATGAAACAGCACCACTACTGTTTGTCGGCGTAGTACACAGAACATGTGCATATGGCGATATTTGTTCGCTTGAGGCGGTGTTGTACCCTAATGTTCCTTACCTCCGAGAAGGTTAGCATTGTCATTGCCTCATATCCAGCACATCGCATTGTGGCAGAAGTGTTAAACAATAATTGAATTGAGGGCTGTAAATGTCAAAACCCCAACTGGCTTATCAGTCACGCCGTGGTGGCAGACCTTGGAATAATTTTACCCAGCTGGGGCTCTTTACCATGTACCTAAATCTAAGCACACGATTGTGATTGTATTTCGCCCCCGTCGTGTTGCGGCTACCGCCATAGGCGCGGGAAAAGTGGGGGGGGGGGGGAGAGGGGGAGGGGGCGAGGTGAGTACTCCCGGGCCCGAGCGCCCTTAGGCGGTGCCGAAGCCGACCCCCTCCTCCCCTTTAACATACACACACCTAAGTTGTCATTACCAGAGTTTTGTCACCCACATTATTTGAGGTTTCTTTTTACTTGCCTAGACATATTCAGTTAAAACTTTTTTGTGGCTAACAGCTTAGTGCAATATTTTTGGAGTGTACCTGCGCTGCTTTCAATTCATACTTACGATTTATTTCGGCCAAACCTGACATTAGGAGGACAACCGCATTAGAAGCAGCACCAGCGACGGCTGCCTTATTCGTATTTTCTCAATTCGATATTGTTTTACATTTCCACCATGCACATACAGAATATATTTAAATATACACACAGCACTAAGTATATTATATTTTTGAAAGAGAAGGAGGTGGCCAATTAAATATTACATCTAAAGCTATCTATAGCCTACGCCTATAGAAAAAATACGTTGTTGTATGCTCGCTTTATTTCAAATTGCATTGCGTCCTTTTCTGACACTGAAAAGAACCTGCAAACTTCTGTGATTCTTCGGTAGAGTCTTTTATCAAATGTGTGTGAAATGCACGTGATTGATATGCGCCTCAGTATTGCTTCTTTTCCCAGTAAGCAATGCTAAAGCCTTATGAATATAAATACTCTTCTAATAATTTGCAGAATTTATTAGGGATGGAAACATCGTCATTTGCACGCAGAGGTCCTAAATATATACCGAGTGTCCCAATTAACTATCATGCACCCAGATTTAAAAAAAGAGCGAGTGAGCTACATGAAGAAAACCCAGCGCATATTGTTTCCGGTACAGGGAGTAGCTGCCAGTATTTTTTTCATTACTGAATTTTTTTAGGTAATTGCAAATAATTATACAACTCCAGACGTACTATCCTAAATATGAAAGTGCGAAACAGGCATTTGAAGGCAGAGCCAAGAGACATCTGATCGCGGTATATTCAGCGACGTACTAATTGCGCACTAGCTTTTTCCGACTGATAAATAAACCTCGAGAAATATGCAAAATGCCAACCCGCATCATAATGCAGCACCCTCGAACAAGCTTCCAATAAAGGAAATGAAGAAAAACATCGTGATCAAACTAGTTCCTTATCTGCTGCGCCCCGGCTGAAGTAACATGTCGCGTTTGGTGTTAGTTGCAAACGAGCTGTGATAGCTATTGTCTTAGCGTAGACAAAGTGCACATGTTATTTTTTTTGCGCCGCAAGATCTATTACCACAAATGCGAATTGAAAACGTCAATGCAAATGCATAAAGATTTATTTCTTTCGTCCCACTCACCATGTCTTTCTTTATTGAGCAGAAGGAAAACGTGATCCTTGCTTTACGAGCTGCTAATTGCAACAATAGGTAGGGCGCAAATATTTATCAGCCTTGCAAGTGTGGCGTTAGAACAAACGTATCGACTATCCTCAGAAATTATGAAAACCTGCGACAAACCGGCAGCTTCCAGAAACAGCGGCGGAGGACTCCTCCTTTCAGTCCTAGCGTATGCGCGAATGTTGTAGCCCTTATGGCCTCAAACCGTCATACTATTGTGCGGGACGCTGCCACCGAGGTTGCAATATGCAAGTCGCCAGTTTCGAGAATTCTAAGTGACTCCGCCTTTGACCCGTACCACCCTAATCTGCACCAATGCTTGGAAAAGCAAGGCGCTTTCAGAAGTGTCCAGGTTTCTCGAATTGGATCCTCAGAAAAGGCGATGAGTCAAAGGAATTTTTGAGCGACATCACGTGCACAGATGAGGCAATTTTTGCAGAAACGCCCAGAAAATTTGCATAATGCACAGTAGTTGAGTGACTACTATGCACAGGAAGCACAATCGGCACCAGTACGATTGGTTGTTCAATGTGAAGTGCGAAATTTACGCGGGTGCTATTATCTGTTCCATTTTCCTCAATCACACACTGATTGGACACCGTTACGTAAACAAAATACTCGAAAGAGTGGCGGATGAGTTTCTCAGCGAAGTCCGGCTGTCACGTCTTAAACTTCTGTGGTATCATCAAGTTGGGGCCGCAGCACATAGCAGCAGCCGAGCACGAAACTGGCTGGATGTGAGTTTTCATGCGCCATAGATTGGAAGGCACGGACCTGTAAATTGGCTGGCTAGGTCACCTGACCTGTCTCCGCTCGATTTCTTTCTTTGGAGTTACGTTAAAGATCGTGTTTACATGATCCAGGTGGACCTCCGATCAGCTAAAGGCAAGGATAACGGATGTCTGTCGTAGAATTTCAGCGTCTGTCTTAAAGAAAGCAGCAGAAGATGGGATAAAGCAGACTCAGTATTCCGTAGCTGCTGCAGGAGACCTATTCGAATACGTCCTCTAGGCAGCGGTTGGTGTTTGCTCGCGCATACGAATTCATAGATAAAGAGATCTCACTGAAATCTCATAGATTACAATGTGTAAGCATTTCTATCGTTACCCAACGGAAAAACCGTCCCTCCGTCGGTCCTGTGAGACGGTCACTTTCAACATAGCGCCCACAGCAGCGAGCGAGTCCACGTGCATTCTGCCTCTCCTTTCAACGCCATTGAAGCGGCAAGAAAACGCTCACGGAGCCCTCAGCACATGCCGCACCCTGCCGCTTTCGCACATCGCTTTCAATATACGGGCCGCGACGGCGCGCCAGATCTGGTCGCCACCGGAGCCCGGTTGATCGCGGTTCATAAAGGTTCAGTGCACCTAACAAATGTTCCATATATTTCCTTCATTTGCTACATCTCCCTTGTCATTTCAACTCACGTCCACATTTACTGCGGGCTGTCCATAACACCAGTGAACATTGCTTCTACTCGTCTCTCCTACGTCGTCTCATGGAGGTCTAACTTGACAGTTCGCCGTTGCAACCACGCCTCTCCGTTTCGCGGTTCTTTCGCGGTCGTTCTCGCAATTATACTGAACACACCATCATACTACCACGAAACACGACGTCACTACTACGAAATGCTTGCGCATCATTCAGATAAATCCACAGAGTAAATTCTTTGTGCGCTTGATTTTCTTTCTGTTTTGTTTCTGCAGGCGTCCCGACTGCCAATAGGGTAATTTGGAAATGGTGCGTTTACTTTCTTGACCGCATCGACCTTGCCTTTTTTCTACCCATGAGCCGCTTCCCGGTCTGTTTATTCCGCTTTTGTTTTTTGCCCCGAACCTATTTTTGCAGCACGTATACACTCTCATGGAAATAAAAAACTCAGTACCCTCCTACTCTGTGAAAAAGGCTCACCAGCGAAGCTGTGTATGCGGGACTCTTAATGGCAAACTGCACCTCCACCTCGAGTCGACCCGGAATTTGACTATTTTCGGGGCTTTTCTTCTACCACGGCAGGGGAAAGTAGCCCTTAACAGCTTCGTTGTAAAAATCAAACGGTCATTTTCGTTCGTTTGGCTTTGGTCCGAAGGAAGTTTCTGCCGCGAAATATTGCTGCCCGTGCACTATTTCGATGCGGGTCTTACAGAGCCGGGATTTTAAGACAGTCTGTGCCTATCCCATTATATTTCTCATTCCGTGCGTGGTCAGGGGGGCGCGTCGGCCACGTTATCAAGTGGCTTTTTTATCAATGTGATAAGTCGGCCTTGAGAGAGATATAATAAGTGTGACGTAGAAATGACAGAAAGGAATAGCGGCGAACGTGAGGAACCTGTTGTTGGCTCACCTTCCATAGCCTTACCAATGTGATGCGCTCTACAGAAAACTCCATATGTCCCTTAACTCATATAACTAATAATTCGATATGAAACACATAGGATCTACCGGAGAAACCAATTTCTCCGGTATGTCATATGATAGTTGGTATAGGTGTCATGGAGAATACGCTTTTCTTCAGTAGGCCTCTTCGGATTTGCGACAGGAAAAGCAGTTTATGATGGTTTATGACGCGGGTGCAAGCCAAGTAACGTGCTATTTTTCATTTTTCGTGGGGTTTTTTTACCAGTAGGAAAAATTGTGCGCGATGAACACGTCGCTGAAAACGCCGCACTTAGATGTCATTTGGGGGTGCCTACAAATGCCTCATTGACACTGAGAATTACGACCGCACCTCTCGAGTTAAATAATTAATTATAGTTATCGAATTAAATCTCAGTAGAAAAAAATTACTTGCGGCTACTCCATTGTAGTGGAAAGAATATGTACTAGGTTTTCTTCGAGGAACGCAATTGCTCTTTATTATAAAGTATTAGTGCATGATAGTTGGGAACCGCTGTATAATTCACACAGCAACCAAAATGATCACAAAACCTGAGTCAACAGCAGTCATGCGCAGCAGCGCTTATACTCGCACTCATAGAAAAAAAAAGAGTGAGAGAGAGATGCTGCTGGTTCTTCGGAAAGGCGAGCATTATTACTGATAGCGAAATATAAGACAATTTCATGAAGGTAGATTACACCATCGAGAGACGCCAGATTCTTGGTGATGCGAGAGGACTCAGGCTGTCAAACTGAACTGCCTCCTACTGTCAAGTATTGCATATACTTATATAAGGCCGTCACTTCAGTGAACAATTATTGGAGGTCACACGAAGTTTCCTCAAGTGCAAGAAATGTATACATATGGGGTTCGGAAAGGCTGGTCGGGCTGGCCGCCTGTGGTTGCTTGCAACAGTGGCCGCAGTAGCCGGCATCGAACTTACAACCTCGAGTAACGCCAAAGCTGCAAAGCTACCTTGGTGGGCACAGAAGTATTTATTTGACGTGCGATCACTTCCATAGCGTCGCGTAGACGTAAGCTACGGTGCTTTAATGCGGCTGTGTGTCTGCACGCCCTGCGTCAGTCGTAATGCTGACAAATTTCAACAACGGTTGTATCCAGAAATGGCGGCAACGTACCGTACCGTGCCTTGAAGTTAAATTTATTCTTTTTCCACGCAACTGCTGTCGTGTCTATCAGTAGCGTTTCCTCGCCTTCTTACGTCGTCTTTTCCCTCTTCAACCCTCCCCGCCCATGCATTTGAGGTTCTACCCATTCTCTGCCTGCTCTCTATAGCTCGTCTCTACCGTTCTATCTAATTCCTCTCTCAATTGTTTCACATTATTACAAAGCTAAGCGTTGCAGTTTGTGCAGTGCTGTTGGGGGGGGGGGGGTCACGAACAATTAGAGTGGTCAGGAGGGTAGTATGGCGACGCCCAGGGCGTACACAGGGCATTGTGGGAGCGTTATTGAAAGGTCCAAACGGGTTTCTCACGTCTTTTTTCCTTTTCGCCGCACTCTTCTTTTGTATGCGCACGCTATGAACCACCTCGAAACACGGCACGCAAGGTAGCGACAGGAGCAACTGCAACAGCTGTGGAAACGTGTTCTGTCGTCAAACTTCTGGCGTTGGTACACCAACATCTGCGCAGCATGGCTGGTTGGCCTCAATAAACCGTGGCCACGGTGTATACTAAATCTCGCCGCCTAGCACAAATTCGTTACCCGGACGACCGAGCCAAGCCATGCCAGTGTCAACACACCGTCTCTACCAAGGCGGGAATGACGTGGCATCACGCGGTCCACCAAAAGTTCCTTTGTTGTAGGGTGTCCAGGAATTCTGCGTTGACATGCCGGACATCTGGTTCATCCAGCTTGACAGTGACTTCCATATCAACAAGGCTCCCGATTCCAGCAGTGTTTTGGACTGCGGCTGCCCCCACTGGGCTCAGAATTCTACGAGCACTTCTTCTATTTGTCGTACTTCTTCTATTTGCCACATCAGGTGCTAATTCGAAACTAGTTGACAGTTTGACAGTTGGCAGTTGAAGACAGCTGCGTCACGACTCTTTCCAAGGAATTCATTGTGCCAAACGCAAGCGCTTTTGGTAATACTACGACCTGCCGCTCTCCTTCCTTGGATGTTTCCGCAAGCTATCCGCTTCACTTACAATGATCCCTAACTCATGACAGATTCTGTTCTCCCACAGGCTCCACTAGTCGTAAAGTTCACTTTCGCCGGCCCATCGACGCCGTAAGCACAACCTTCGCGATGTCTTCGACGCCGCCCTGATGCTCTCGGCATTTCAGATTTCGCCGCAAGCAGTACCGGGCGATCTTCTAACGACTACATTCAATGGCCGGGTTTTATCAAATATGCCTGAGTACACTACATTCCTTTCGCCATTTGGTCGCTATTGTTAGTGCCATTGGCCCTTTTGAGTAACATGGGCGCCAGAGGTTTTGTAGCACCGAAATTTACCGAATCTGGAAGGCGTTGGAGGCTGTGTGAACATGGCGGATGACTTTTTAGTCTACGGCAGTGATCACTTCGTTCACGCAAGCTGTCTTCAAGCCATCTTCCAGAAACTACTAGATGTTGGCCTTACCTTGAACCACACACAGTGTTACTTCGGCCTCTCGTGGGTCAATTTTGTTAGCGTCAATGCCACTTCCAGTGGCCTCACTCCTGAACTAGACAAAGTGACTACTATTGCAAGGATTACATCTCATTGAGAATTGCCAGTTGTGAGGCGCCTCTTTGGAATGCTCAACAATTTAGGACGCCTTAAGCCTAATTTTTCCGCTAGCATGGCGCCTCTTACACTGCTGCGGAACAAAGACACTGTCTAGACATGCGCTGCCAGCTTCCGTGATGTGTTTATTCTTTTTTTTTTTGTACACCAGAAAAATCAGTCAGGCACTGCCTACTCCGCACAACGTTCTTAAATCTCATTTTAAGAAAAAGCAGTTCTAACCGTTCAAATACGTACATTTCCTTACTAAGAGACGCTATGCATGGTTTCTGCATACCAGCTCGCATGACTTTACCTTATTCAGACTACCTTGTGGCCACCGTGTTCCGTCTCTTGGTAGCCTAGGTGATCTTAACATGCAATAATCACCGCGAACTTTTCGCTCGTCGTGTAAAGAACAGGCGAGCAGATACTACCGCCACTCAGCCCAGTAACAGGGGAGCAGCCTGTTTCCCATAGAGACAATTTGTTGGCGTTGCTTTCCCGTATGCATGGGTACGCGTTGAGAAGAACCGTGTTCATATTTCGCAGGCGTCCACCATTGCCCAAAGTAGTAAACACGCGATGGCTCCACGCGGGCAGTTCGCACACGCGGCTACGAGAGTCGAATTCCAAGCTCTCGAAGGCCATCTAGCAAAGGTACTTCGAGACCAAATACCTCGACCAGTTACGAGACGACTGTTAAGTGACAGTTCACCTTTACTTCAGTATGTGTGCCACTGGCCACGGAGGCCTCAATTGGGGATAACAAGCATACACGGAGAAGGAAGAGGAAATGCAGAAAGAACGCTAACAGTATGCATTTAGCGCCTAATTCTCCTACGCAGTTTTTGCAGCTTACGATCTTCTCACATCCGACTTATGTGAATTCTGTGAATTATCTAGTGCACCCAGGATCCTAATAAAACAGCCATACGGCCTCTTTCAGACCTTCCATTTACAGTTTAGATTTAAAGTACCAAGTGGTGAGAACTATCGCTAAACTGAGGCTCAGTCTAACAGAGAATTTTGATAACCAACAAGGCTCAACACGCCCTAATAGTAATGTGGACATTGGCCCGGAGCCAGTAAGACAAAACAAATAAAAGTAGACACTCCATTGTTTTGTTGCCAGAATGTGAAACCTGGATGTAGGAGCACGCGCATAGCCTCGCCGCAGTTGCGTCTGCCGCCAGGGGACAGTGTTCGGATCAGCCGCCGTGGCAATGTACTACGGTCGCTCCTTTCATTCCTGCTTCGCTTTTCAACACTGCCACTGCCAGCTACGTGAATCCATGCTTAAAGTACGCTGTTAAGGAAGGATAACTTGCGCGATACACGCTCGCGCAGCATATCGGCGGAAGCGAGTCGTGATGTTCGTGCACAGTCGACGGAACGGCCCCGTCGTTCTATGTGGGTGGTCACCGGGCTGCGTGCTGCTATGTCTTACTACCGATTCTTATATTCATGTTGTTCGTAACATTATAAAACGAGCTCGCTACAGAATGCGGTTGTACTGCACAAAGGTAGCTATAAGTTGGGCTTTCAAAAAGAAGAAAAAACGAATGGGGATGCAAGATGAATTCAAAAATAAATAGTTATTTCGAGGGCTAGCCTTCACCGCAGTCGTGGTCTATATGTACAGGGAGTCCGCCATGGCAGCGCTAGGTGGACAGTTCAAAACCCACCGCCGGCACCCACCGAAAAAATATGGGTACAGGTGCTCCCGAACCCCGCGCCCGGTAGTGTTCGGAGAGTATCGCCTGGCGAGTGTACCCGGCCGCCTCATTCGTCAGTTTCAATATGTAACCCGAAAGGGTGGATATGTTCACTGACCGTTATGCGGACACGGCTGCATTAATCACTATCACGCAGATCATGTCGCGCACGGCTGTTTGTATATTCTGGGGGCCTCTTTTTTTCTTCTGTTGTGAAACAACTATATTCTACACCACTCATTCTCCTTTCAAAAGGGTGGCTAAAGATACTTAATAAGATTGCCCTTATAGTAAAATATATAATACTGAATGAATGTTTTGGTTTCCTTCTCTTCTACAGACCTGTGTTAATGATGCTGCGACTTGTAAAGGGGAAGAAGACACTATCTCGCGCTGATAAATTTCGTTCTTTTCTGATTTAGAAATGACATCTGATGGTCTACGTGAGACACAGCTACTGCGTGCACCCATAAATCCTCAACTGCGTTTCTGTTTCTGCACACATATTCGCACTACAACCAAGTAGGTATATAGAAGTGCAATTTCTGTGCCAACCTTCACGATATGTCTTGATCTCTGCTTCCTGCGTGCGTCGTCTTTTTTGTTTTGCCTAAGTTTTCCTCATCAGGAATGCCAGACTAACCAGCCCAATATTTCTTCGTCATGGGCAGGAAACGCATTGTAATACAAATTTTGCATGCTATATGTAACTGTATATATTTGTGAGCTGTTTTGATAGCTCTGAGCAAGTCTGCTGATATGGACGCTAGCTTTCGCCTTTCCATTTCGCCGTCGTGATAAGGCGTGAACTGAGCAAGACGTGCATTTTCTGTGCACAGAAACAAGCAGTAATTGGTTGTGTAGTAACGTTTACGTGTTTAGACAACCACAGCTGGTTAAAATTACTCCACATGACCCCTCTACGGCGTGTCTCACAATCATGTCATATTTCTGGCACAAACACGCAAGAAATAAATTAATTTCGTTTGGATTTCTCCTCCGATCGCCACAGTAACGCCACTTCGTGCTTATAGCGGCCAACTCTAATGGGCGTCAATTTGCCATATCATTCTGAAATTTGAAATCCTATGTAATGATAGGAATAAGTATTCTGCATATAGATGTGCATCAGCTAACATGCGTGAACGTTCAAAAGAACTACAAGAGCACTTAGAGAAAGCTTTTGTGCTTGTCAAGGTATCTGAGCTGTGTCCTGCCTGTTCCTTTCGTCGACCATTGGCGTCTTCGCTACTGTGGAAGTAATGCCATACGAACTGGCCCTGATGTCTCTCCTTTTGTATCTAGTGTGGCATTTCTTAGCCTATGGTAAAATCTAGGTTGCAGCATTTGGAATGACAGTCCTAAGGCAATAATTGAATGTTAGCTGTTGTACATGTGCCACGCAGCCACGGAAAATGACATTAGCTCTCCAATCCTTTAAACTTTATTCTCATTCGCGGGGTTCCACACGGACATGCTTAGTGGCAAATAAAGCTTAATGCCATTCCCGACGTAATGCATTCTCACTTGGTCATGGAATGCATACTCTCGTTTCCAATCTCTCCGCATTCTTACGAGAGTAAACGAATTTCTAGGGAAGAACAATTAATATATTCTTTACTTTCTTTTAAAACGAGCTCTTTCTCCGAGGCGTAGTGCGTCGTTACGTTTCGCCGACAACGCGCGGTATAGCCGGCGCGGATGCAACGGACGCCGGGGCTTCGTTCAAAGCGGCGGACATTTTGGCCCGTTCAGCGCCGCCGATACGCCTCCCCGCTAAGCGCGTCCAGGCATGTTTCAATGCCACGTGTCTTCAAGTGTGCGTGTGTGTGTGTGTGCATGTTGGTGTCCACGCTTGTCAAAGCGCGGCAGGAAGGAGATTCTTGAATATGGGAAGGAAAGGTTGGGGTAAAGTGCAGCGCAGTAACTGTCTCTCAGCAGAGGACACCTCAACCGCGCTGCACAGGGGGTAGGGAATGAAAGTAGGGGGAGAGAAAGAGCACCAGAAACAGCGCGGCAGCCGGGGAGAAGAGCTCCCCAAGTGTGAAGCGAGGAGGTCTGAGCGGCGCCGGCCCGGCGGATGCGTCACTACACTCGTCCCAACGTGTCTCTCAGCCTGTCCGTGCCGCGCATCACGTGCGCCTCTGACGAGGCGTTCCTTCTTCCCCTCGACTCCGAGAGTATAAGAGCAGCTGCTCCCGGACGCCGAGAGAGGGTCCGATTTCTTCTGTCCAGTAACGTGCTCTCCCGTCTCTCCACTTCGGTCGACCTGACCGCCCGCTCTTTTGCGATGCTAGAATAAACAAGTTGTTCTGTTACCAGTCGACTCATGCTTTGCCGGGATCTTCGGATGCTTCCAGTTGTGCCCCAGGCCGCCAGGCCAACGCTACCCTTGGGACTTGCAACCCAGGTGCAACAACGGGTGTCAGCGCTGAGATTCCAACTGCGTTCGTACCACTATTACAACTCACTTGGCCATAAGATGCGTACTCTCGTGTCCAATGTCCCCGCCGTGGCCGTGTTGACCACATTCTGACGATATTAAGTTAACTTGTACATGAAAACCAATATATTAAAAATTTTTGAGGAGCTCTTTATTACCGTACAGATCAGCAGGCAATCTTGCCGCTATGGGAAGAAATGTCGCTATTTATGCAATTTAAATCCAGTAATACATCTAGCCAAATCCAGTCAAAAGCAATGCAACAGCATTGTTTCTTTATACGCCATACTGCAACACGTGCTCCGGCAGTAACGCGTTTCGTGCAAGGCAGCGTTTTTTTATTTTATTTCTTATTTTATTAATACTGTAAGCCTTTACAGGCTCTTACAGGAGTGGGAACAACAAAGAAAAACAACAACGAAAAGTACAGATTGCCAGCAAAAAAAAGATCCGAAAATGAAAGAAACGCAAGTCCTAAAACAGTACAGACTGTTCCTGTACTAAACAGTACAGGAAAGGACTTCACAAACTTTTGCTTCATTTGTTTGCACTAACGACGCATCGTAAACTGCCTGTCAGTACCAGTCCAACGTGCATTTGGCTTTTTGTATATGTGAGCAGGTGTTTTTGTGTGTGTGTGTGTTTGTGAAAGTGGAAGGGGACAAGGACCGAGCAAACTGAACCGACCGCGAGACGACATCTGCTTTAAATTTATGGGACGAGAACCCAGGCCAGCTGCGAAGCCGAAGACGTAATGGCAAAGTTCATGAAGCGATAAGAGCAGCCTTGACAGAACTAGGAATAATTAAAACCAACATACAAGTACATTCAAAAGTTGAAATTCCTCGCTGGAAATGTAGGTAAGTGTTTTCTTCACAAACTTTTGCTTCATGTGTTTGCACTAACGACGCATCGTAAACTGCCTGTCAGTACCAGTGCAAAGTGCATTTGGCTTTTTGTATATGTGAGCTAGTGTTTTTCTAGCCTTGAATCGTTCTGCTGAAGTGTATTCGAGAATTCAAATCACGACAACAAGTAGCAGCGCGCGCAATAACCGGGCATGCCCACACGTGATGCTTGGACGGTAACACTAATTGTCAGTACTCTCATCATCAAGGACGTGACAATTTCCCCTAAAGCGCTCACCCTGTGTTTATGTTCTCCGGTCTTGGTGATAGTGTTCATCATCATCATCATTATTATCAGCATCATCATAATCATCAGCCTTGCTACACCCACTGCAGGGCAAAGGCCTCTCCCCTACTTCTCCAACTACCCCGATCAGGTACTAATTGTGGCCATGTTGTCCGTGCATACTTCTTACTTAACCGATGGTCAATAAGGGTTACGGACTGGATTCCATGGGAAGTGAAAACGTAGTAGGGGGCGGCAGAAAATTAGGTGACGGATGAGATTGAAATTCCTCGCTGGAAATACAGGTAAGTGTTTTATTCGCAAACTTTTGCTTCATGGGTTTGCACAAATGACGCATTGTAAACTATCTGTCAGTACGAGTACAACGTGCACTTGTATGTTTGTTTTAATTATTGCTAGTTCTTCCGAGGCTGCTCTTATGGCTTCATGAACTTTGCCATTACGTCTTCGGCTTTGCAGCTGGCCTGGCTTCTCGTCCCATAAATTTATAACACATTTCGTCTCGCGGTCGGTTCAGTTTGCTCGGTCCATGTCCCCGTCCATTTTCACACGCACAAAAAACGAACTGCGAACCATGGCTTGCAGAAACACTACTCACTTTTAAGCAAAAAATAACAAAGCTAGTTACACGAAAACTGGACAGTGGACCAATCTATGCACCACAACACATACGCTCACCTAGAAAGCTGCAAAGTGAGTAGTGTTCTCATATGCCACCTGTAAAAATATAGTGAAGTTGTGTTCACAGCATCGTAGTGTTAATGCCCTCCTGCTTTGGTGCCGTAAGAGACAGGCAGTATTGGGAATAAATAAAGATCATCGTTGTGTAAAATCTGCTAATTATATAAAGCACACAGGATGCCAATTAAACACCCGTATAGCCCGTTTCAGTGCTTCCAACCGTATCAAAGCTTGGATTTAAATGTACAAAGTATGGAGAATCGTAGGCAAACGGAGCTTCAATATAGGATACATTTTTTGATAAAGAATAAACCTCGAGACGCAATAATGCTCACGCGGAAATTCACCTGGATCCAGGAAGACCAAACAAATCCATGTAGTGCCTCCATTGTTTTGATGTCATAATGTGAAACCCGAATGTTTGAGCACGCGCATAGGCACGCCGCAGTTGCCTCTGGCGCCAGGGCCAATGTACACATCGGCCGTCGTGCTAATGTACTACGGTCGTTTCTTGGCGGTTCTGCTTCGCTGTTGTATGCTGCCCTTGTCAGCTACGCGACACCATGTTTAAAGCACGCCGAGCACGCCGTGAAAGAAGGATAACTTCTCAAGACAGGCTGGCGCAGCTGATCGGCGGAAACCAGTCGTCACATTTGAGCACAATCGGTGGTCTTCTCTTTTATCAACATGCTTTTATCTTTTACTGCCAGTTCTTATAGTCGCGGGGTATGCAACATTATAAAACGAACTCGCTATGGAATGCGGTTGTACTGCACAAATGTAGGCTTCATTTCCATTTTCAAAAAGAAGATAAAGCGAATGGTGATGCGATACAGAATCAAAGATAAATAACTTTTTTCGAGCGATTGCCTTCACCGCAGTCGTGGCCGAGTGTACAGGACGTCCGCCACGGCTGCGGTAGGTGGACTGCTCGAAGCCCACCATCGGCACCCACCGATTAAAAAAGATGGGTACAGGCGCTCCCGAACCCGGCGCCCGGTAGAGTTTGGGGTATACCGCCTGGGGAGTGCAACCGGCTGCCGATTTTTCCTAGTTTCGACGTGCAACCCTGAAAGGTGGTTACATTCACTTGCCGGAATGCGGACACAGCTGCATTAATCACCATCACGCAGGTTGTGTAGCGCACGGCTGTTCGCGTGTAGCTGGTACACAATTCCTGGGGGCCTGTTCTTTTCTGAGGAAAAACTGCTATAGTCTGCGTCACTAATTTTCCTTGCGAAACTGTAGCCAAAGATACGTAATAAAAATATGTTTTTGCAGAAATACTTAATTGCTGAATGAAATTTTTAGTTTCCTTCTATAATATAGACATGCAATGCGTGACTGATATCTGGCTTTAGGAATTGTTAGAACATTCAAATAAATTTGAAATAGTTCTTGATGTTACATTCGAGAATGCATTATTTGAACTGTCCAATATGCGCTCTTGTTCGAATATAATGGAAAGCAACGCATATGAAAGTCTCTGTTTATATCCAGAGACGCCACTTTCTAAAGCATTAGCAGCATTAGCGCCGCGGTTGTGGTCAAATGGCGCCGCATTCCCTCATAGAACGCACTAGGCAGGGGGAATTACTATTGAATGTTCTGCCCTAATTTATTCTGACTTTCTACTTTAATAAATAAATATCCGAGTTATTGTTTGCTTATTTGTGTAAGGCGTTTATCTATGTAGCCAAACTTTCCATATTCACGTCTCTTAAAACATTATTTGGAACGGAAGCTCATTACTGCTGTCCTTCAGCGATTACAACCTTCAACCTATATGGTGATCTATGGTTGCTCTGCCTCGTAGCTTGCGTTATGATTATGCCCCCGAAAACTCCCTTGATTGCATTAGTAATTACATAAGTACCAAAATGAATCTCCAGCTTTGCCGTTATTGGCGTGATGCTCTCTATAAATTCCAATTTAAGGGTGGGTGTGAGGCCTGTGCCCCTTATGATGAGGGTGTAAAGGGAAGCGTGTGAGGTCGATCTTAGTAGGATGATGGCTTGGTACGCGCTACTTTCCCGCAAGCCGATTGTCTGAAATAACGCCATCTCGCGCGCACTACGGAAGCAGAGTTTGCGTACCCTCTTCCTGCTCCTGCGTAAAGATAGGCAGCTGTCCAGGTTGCCTAAGCGGTGCACACAAGGACATCAACGTAAGGCTTGAGGCGCTCCTCACAAACGATACCTCGTCCATGGCGGAGCTTAGTGGCAGGCGGCTTACGCTACTTAATGATGCAGTTAACAAGGAATTTGCGCTCGACTACACCGTTGGACTCATCATAGTTTGGGTGTTACTTTGCTTGAAGATAGACTAGGAATGGGAGGCGGTGCGCGCAAGCATACCGGTTCTGCGAGATATAAATCACCAACGATCGAAATGTCGTCGAGTCGAAAGGTCACTAAAGAGTGCATTAAAACGAACAGGCACTTACTGAGGATGTTCCTGACATCCTTGACGAGGCTGATGAGTGTAGCTGAAGGGCTCAACCCGCACCGGAGAGAGCCCAAGTTCAGATTGATCGTAGTCGAGAACGGCATTCCTACGAGAGAGAAAGAGCCACTCAACTATGATATCGTCACAGCAGGGTGCAAGAATGATGAACAGCGTTCAGATTGTACTCAATATAGACACTGGCACTACAGGCATTCTGAGCTGGAACAGGTTCGACGTTCGCTGTCTGCATCACAGCCCACTAAGTGAAGGGAAATTATATTTAGGAGCGTACGAGAAAAGGTTGGGACATTGAGAGATTTAGGTTGTCCGGAGTTTCAGTAAACCTAGGCTGTATTACCAGCTGTATTACCGGATGTCCACGAGGCGTAAACGCTATAGTGCCTTGTCAGGTGACGTCACCTCGTTGGCTCACGTTTGATTAGCGATTCGCGCGATGAGAGCGTAAGTGAAGTGTGGCTGACGCCGGCTCCTTCTGAAGAATGCAGTGGTCGCAAACAAATGGTTTTCACAACTGAAGGAGGTTTTGGGGCACTGCAGTACTATTGCTACGGTTTGCAAGAGGGGAAGAAAAAACTACTTGGCGCTGCTCAGATTGATTCCTTTATGATTTAGAAATGATGGGTGAAGGTCTACGTGCGACACACTGCATGCCAGCACCCATGTATTCTCAAATGCATTTATTTTTACGGCATACACGCTCCCACTAAAATAAATTGGGCACGTAGAAGTGGAATTTTTGTGCCAATGTTCCTCACTTGTCTTTACGTTTTGTTCATCCGTGCTTTTATTTTTGTGTTTAAAGTTTATTCATCAGGAATACAAGACCAAGCAGCCCAATATTTATTCCTCATCAGCTGGAAGCCACGCCAGAATTCAAATATTGCGGGTTATATGTAACCATATATATTTGTGGACTTGTTTGAAAGCTGTGAACAAGACGTCTGCTGATGTGGGCGCTTGCTTTCGTCTGTGCATCTTATCGTGGAGATATGGCGTGCACTGAGCAAGATGTTGCATATCTTCCCATAACGCGTTAGAGAGCAGGATTTGAGGAACACCGTCATTACAGGGACCTACTTCGTCTTCAATGGCTTTTCCCCGTGAGCCAGTTTGAGGCACTCATTTTTGACTTGTAGGACCGGTTCAGCTTAACGCTGAATTGAAGACATGGCGTAAACTTCTACTGTAGAGAGTTTCGACCTTGGCTGACTTTGGATGTCTTGTGGCGAAGCGAACGTATGTTTTCTTGGCACTTTCACTTTTGTTGTTCTGGGTTGGCGTTGTCGGCAAGCATTGTAGTTTGTAGAGGAACGTTGAAAGCACTAGTGCTTCTGACAGCCTGTTAATTTAATCTGATGAGCATCGGGCACTACTTGTCAGCTTTAGCAGCAACGGTGTTGTCTGCGTGGTTGCGTGAAGTATTTTATAAACGCATTCTGTGAGAGTTGGCGCTTTGTTGGTATAATATTCAGAGAATCTTCGCGTGCTTTTTGCTCTGGATGATATTATTCGCAACAGAACTTCGAATTTGACTGCGAAAAATTGTTCCTTTCTGTAACATTTAGGTTTGAGAACCGCTACAAACTCAAATTTTTCTGGGTAAATCTGGAGGTGCTGTGTGACCAGAAAATGTGCAATAACATCTAACTCTGGCGTGAGCTGCACCTGTTGCAGAGGGAAATCTCGTGCATTAGATCAAATCGTAATGCCGTCTTTGTGGATTCCCACTGAGATGCATTTTACTTCCTCTAAACAATAGGCAATTAGGTGTATTCTTATATTAAATACTATTGTGCGGACAACTGCTCCCCATCTGACTCCTGCTTTATTTTACGTAATAGTTCTGCTGAAACACGCAAGGTGGAGAGAAGTAATCAATAAAGGGAAATGAGACATCCACCCAAACATAGCTAAATGCTACAAAGCAAACCCATCTGGGCTCCTCGAAAGAAAAGCCTCGCAGTTGAAGAAAATTGCACCATGGTCTTGGACTTGAACCCGAGACCACCGCCTTTCTGGGCAGCCGCTGTACCATCTGAGCTAACCAGGCGGCCCGCAGATGGCAGGGCGAAGTCGAATTTGTCCACAACTTGAAGCAATGGCAAGAGTCTGACGTAATAGTTCTGCAAAAATCCGCAATGTGGATGGAAGTAATCAATAAAAGGAAATGAGACATCCACTCAAACATATCGAAATGCTACAAAGGAAACCCATACGGTTTCCTCGGAAGAAAAGATTCGCAGTGGAAGAAAACTTCATCCTGGACCGGGACTCGAACGCGGGACCACCGCGTTTCCGGGGCAGCCGCTCTGCGATCTGCGTTAACCAGGGTCAATCACGGGGAACTTCAGAACGGGGGAATCCAAGTCACTGAACATGACAAAAACCTGCTGGCTACCCGGAGGGGCCGAGGGGTGCGCAATTGCGGAAGCATTAGGCCACCACCCAAAGAGACTGATCTCGAGATACTATTCACATATTCACAGACTCTCAGCAAGTCATTCAAATGCTCCAAATTCGCATTAGGCTACTGGCATAGATGTACGTATATCCCCAACCAAGCCTCCCAACCCCACCAACGATACGCTCTGGTGGGAAGTCATTATATTCCTAAACCCACAGAACATCGTGGGAGCGAACTAGTTCCTTAGCGAGCCTTTCAGCATACAAGCAAGAAACAGCTTCGAGCTTCCCGTTGGAAGGAGACCGCAATGTTAATCCAAAGCGCCTATGAAGCCAACAGTCAAGCCAAACTGCAAGCCGTGCGAAGGCTAAAAACGAACACAAAGCATGTAGCTCTTCTACCAAGATTCTCCTGCTTCTGAAAGGTCATAGTAAGAAGTGTACAAAAGTGCAGCATTACGATGATTCCAGTTACCACGTCTACGCTGTCAACGAAGTTCTGAGTGTTTCCGTGCACTGCAAGCTAAAGTACAGCGCGCGTCGTACGACACCGAGTTCGAGGCAAGCGCTGTGGCGTTCTCTCACGCCCACTTTCTCTGTGCGAAACGGTTGTCCCCATAGTGTTATCCCGGTAAATTGCAAGTATCATCAAATTATTAAAAACACACTTCATTGGGGGCTCGCGACCACCGGCGAACTTTGCTTCTCAGTTAGCCTCGCATCAACTCTCGCTTCTTGTCGGCTTTGGCACACTCATCTCATCGGCACACTTTGAGTCTTTAGTTGACAGCCGTTTTCGTTTATGGGCAAACGCTTAAGAGTACGTTGGTCACGGAGGTGCGTGCCTCCAAGTTTTTCTTAAGTACGAGCGGGCCGCTGCAACATCAAATATATTGTTGTTGTTGTCCGTTTACGCTTCCCTACGCAGACCAGGACCTTTTAGCGGGAACGCTGGTGCGCTTGCGTACAACTATCATGCCGACAGCGGGATGAGGACTGATTCACCTGCGTGCACTTGGATTCTCAGTCATATTGCAGCGTAGCTGACACGATATCGCTCACATCATGGCAGAACGCGCTTATCACATGCGAAACCTAGGTAGTTCTCAGCAACGTTTCACCGTGTGAAATCTGCCCTAAGCAGGGCGTAAGCAGTGCTATACTAAATCGTTAGCCAAGCTGTACAATAAATATTTAAAATACACCGTGCAAGGTTCAGTTATAAAGCCTAGGGTATTCGGACGAGAAAGATGTGACTACCCAATGCCCTTAGGCCTGAAAATAGTACGTTGGATCTCGTGTTTTTAAAAGAAACGTGGAACAGATTAAAACACATTTCTCCAAGCTAGCGAAACACTTGAGGGTTTGTGCTTTTGCCTCAGACTGAAGTTAGTGATGGGTTTAGGATAAGAAAAGGCAGCCAATTATCAGACGGTGATAGTTTTCCCCTGCTCTCGTTTTTGTTGGGTTGTCTCCTTTTCCCGTTACCCTGTTAGTGGTGTTGCGCGTGCATAATGAAAAGTAGGGGAGGACTTAGGAGAGTTTGGGTACATACCGCAAGCTAAGGTAGAGAAATTGCAATCGCGCCGAAATTTTTACCGAGGACCGCACTAAGAAGTAAATTTATTTGTGTGGATTCGAAAATTGTGACCATTGAAGTTGTGCCGCGCGCATCGATACAGCGCTTTCAGCATTCCTGCCACTTTGCACGTCTTCTTTCCTGAAGGAACAGTGCTACAAGCTTGATTAAGGCAAACGTGCGAAAATATCGAGTATGTTTTTGAATAGGTTCACGGTAGCGCGATTAAAAGACAGGACAAAAGAAGACACGCAGGGAAACAAATGGCGCTGGAGAGGCACCCTTCCAGCGGCGCACGCACAGTGACTCAAGTTGGCGTCAGAGGCATTGATTAAAGAGTGCCACACAGCTACTGAACCGTCACGGGCGACTCAAGTTGCCATCGAAGAGGTAAATTGAAGATCAGCACAGACCGAGTGGAACATGCTCAGCGCTCGAAGTCTGCATCAAAGAGTTCCTCATAGAACCGCAGCACCTACCAAATCCCACATCCACTGTGACCCATGTCACCATGAAAGAGGTTCGATGGAGAGCGGCCACATATGTAGTCATTGCCACATACTCCGTGACCCGAGTCTATTCGATGCTTGTTTTTGAACCCTCTTCCCCGAGCACAGCAGCCCGATGCGCTGCTCATTGAACCGTGGACAACCCAGGGATTACGGTAGGCGGAAGATGGTTAGAGACGTACAAACCTACAAGAACACGTGCATACATACAACGTACATAGCCTGGGATTTAAATCCAGTAACCCCCACATACAAAGCGGACGTTGCGCAACTAGGCGATCGCTGCGGTATAAAGGAATCTGGCGGTTTCATGCTGGCAACTTGCCACCCGAAGACTGCTACTTAAGACTGCTAGACCCCTATCGAAGAATGTCCTTCTTACGCATTGCAGCGGCGACGTTTCGAGGGCTAATATTGTCGACATTTATAAAGATACGGCCGAAAACAACACAGAAAGTAATTGATGGGTTTCATGGCACGTGAGCACGCAGTATGAGCGGCATCTGAGGCACAGAAATACAACCATTCCTGCCAGAATGTAGCAGACGACAAAGGCGTGTCCGGCACCTCACACAATAGGAGCGTTGTTCGCAGCGCCTTTATCGTTCTCGCACGAGGCCATTAAATATGGAACGTTTCTTGTCCCGATGCGGTAACCGTTACTATTATTGTTTCTTAGCGTATAGTTTCGGCACTTATTCAGGGATGTTCAACAAATATTTGTTCGGGTTCAGTTTGGGTCTTGGATTCCGCAGTTCAATTAGAGTTTGCATACGCAACGTTGTTTAAAAAACGGCTTCAACGCAGATGCACTCGTTTTCTAGTAAACTCGCGGCGCAGATGACTTCTGGTCAGTACTTCACTTTTCCTTACTTGAAATTGCATGATGACAAAAAGAGAAAAAGGAATAACAGCGCAATCATTTTTTTTATTAGTGATGTACAAACCGGCCGAAGTTAACACTTTATTTCAGTCTGCACAAGCCGCGCAGCAGCATCTCACTTTGGTTGATAAACAATGGCAACACTAGTTGCATCTGGCCGCCTGCTGTTTGTGCACCCAGTTCTTTTCATTGACATGGTAAGCAAAAAAAAACTGAAAACTAAAACGAAGACACAGTTCTGGGCCTTTGTCACCTTGGTCATACTGCGTGCCCTGTTGCGTTATATTTCAATTTATCCAGTGCAAGCTAGCCCACCAGACCGTTCTTCTGAGAAATATCATTTGGAATTTGAAAGCTAACTTACCAGTCGTCCACTTGTGAACGGCATTACATGCTTCTTACTTTTCTTGCACGCAAAATTTGGATTTCATCTTCTTTGGAAATGCGAAAAGGTACGCTTTACCACTCGATCGCAAAAGGTAATTTTTTTCCGAATATTCTGATTTTTTTAGGCCTAGAAAAACGAATATTCCAATAGAGCAATTGTGCTACAGTGGTGTTCTGTGATATCTACAACGGAGAATCAGAAAGTGTGCCGCTATTTATTTCAGCCAAATTACGACTGCAAATGCGAACTGAACACATTCATTAACAACGGTGGACCTTTCTTGGACCGGCCCGGCCTGATCTGCTGGTAGCTCCGCGACACGGCGCTGCTATCAGTTGTTCAAGATGGCGGTTGTGCTTCACACATCCATGGCGTACGAGCAACGAAGTGTGATTCGTTTTCTACGCAGCAGGTGACGAACGTCCATTGAAATACACAGGGAAAGGCAGCCCCCGTATTGGTTCAGGTGCCTCGCTTTGAAAAGTGTGAGGTGCGGTGTTGGGTGTACGCAATAGGCCATGAAGTCTTGCATCACAATGAGCTTTCTGGGAGGCCGCATGCGTCGCTGACTGACGACAGGGGCATCTCAAATTTGGTGCTGCGGTGGGAGAAATGCCTGAACCGGTGGCGAACTATGTGGAAAAATGAGGTTTTGTAGGATAGTACGTATATTTGTAAGTACCTGTATGTAGCACATTTTGGCTAAAAAGAAATAGGGACCAACTTTCTGATTAGCCGTCCCATAGTAATATTTCTGTATTTTTTTCATTTTAATACTCATGCAATAATGTTGCTTTACGACTTCATAATTCGCGTAGTAAGCTGTGCGTAGTATTGAACGCCCCAGTGTATATGGCTGAATTATTTCTTAACTACATAATTTTGTTAAACTTTGATGGTCAAATTACTGTTACCTAATCGTTCTTATTAGATTGTTTTGATAGAAGGTATGTCATTCTTGATACAAGGGCTAACATTCTTGATAACAAGAGCTTCATGGCACTGAAAGGCGACGCTCATAGCATCCATCCCTGAGAGCCGCTCGTATTAGGTGCACAGCAGTGGATGGCGCTGTGCACAAGATCGTTTCTACCTGACCGCCGGTGCACGCACACGCAGTTGGCAGATTTCCCTGGTGGCGATGGATGTTGTATGAATCAGTAGCCAGACTAATGCGCTATGGCCGCTTCCTTTCCGTGCTTCTCCGCTTTTCAAGAGTGCCTTTGTGAAATGTTTAATTTTATACGCCGTTTATAAATTTACATATACCTCAGGATTTACTCAAAGGGACTTGCCGAAAGCACGTGCAAACAACTCATTTCTTCGAAACGGGTTGCCACGTATTAACACAGGCCCCGTCTAGTGAAGTGCTTGGTCGCTTGGCTGGATCCTTTCATATTTTACTGCGAATATTCGTCATCACATTTATCGCAACTTTTATCATCAACTTTGCACTGAATGTGGCTGCGCTACACTAAATATTAGTTGATATACGTTTTTTTCCCTGAAAGATGCTTTCACAACTGAAATGAGAAAAAAAGTACCGGGTATTTCGATGCCAGACGAATCGAAAGAAGATTACCTTTTTACGAGCCCCTAATTCCACCGCAATCGTGGTCTAGTGTGCAGGACGTCCGCCACGGCTGCGGTAGGTCGGTAGTTCTAAACCCACCGCCGGGCGGCCAACGGAAGAAAACATGAGGAAAGGGTACAGGCAGTCCGGCGCCCGGTGATGTTGTATAACGCCTCGCGACTGCACCCCGTGTCGTCATGCCCTACGGGCACCCAATTTCTAACTGAAACACGGAAGAGTGGATATTCTCACTGGCCATAATGCGGACACGGCTGCAAGATGCTGCGCACGGCTATTCGTCGTTTCCGTTGACATCGAGTTTGACGGTGCCTCTTCCTTTTTTAGTTGGTGTCCAACGATAGTCGGCGTCAGTCATTTGCTTCTCGAGCAATATACTTAAAGAGTCGTAATACGTATAGTTTAGTGCGAGAATATACGCTTTAGTCGTTTTCCGCTAATCGACGGACGCACACTGCGTTACTGGTGTCTCGATCCTAGTGTACTCGGACGACTCACCTACATGTAAAGTAGTTCTTGCTACCCGTTTCACCCGCTGTCGTGGCGAGCAGCTTTGGCGTTGCGCTGATAAGCCCGCGTTCGCGGGATCAAATCGCCGCAGCGGCGGCCGTATTTCTTTTGGGGATAAATACGAAAACTCCCGTGTACCGTTTATTAGGCAGAAGCCTTTAATGGCTCATTGTCACGGTAATCTGCAGTTAGCAGAAACTGTCACAGCTTTCCGGCATCCTGAGTGGTCTCCTCTGTATCAGGACGTCACTGTCACTAGGCGCAGGTGTGCGCCTCTTGATTGGCTCACGCTTTTGACGTCAATGTCATCAAGTGCGGGTGATGGGGTGGTTCGGCACCGCTCGGGATGACTCATCGCATAGGCACGCGTGGTGGCCGCGTGTTCGACTGTGCGCCCGGACGTCCCTGTCGTCAGGCCCTTGAGGTGGCCTCCCGATTGGGCGCTGTGTGGCCCGACCACACTGTCGCGAGGTGCGCGTGGCGACCGTCTGCTTGGGTGTGGCGGTGGCGGCAGTTTACTTTGCACTATTGTGTGGGAAGAATGCCTCGTCTCGCCAAACCTGTGTCTCCCAACACGCGACGTGCGCAAGCCGCTCAACGCAAGCGGCGCTCAAGAGAGGCGTAGCGTATACGATGCATGCATCAGGGCGGCGAGGCACATCCGACACCACAGAGTCCAGGGACGGGAATGGCTAACACAAGAGAGGCAATGCATTTGAAGCGACCCGCTGCATATCCGGATACCAAGGCAAATGAAGCTCGGAAGCACCGTGACCGCCATCTTGCCGCAGCAAGCCGAGCAAGTTGGAGTCAATCGAGCGAAGTGGATGACGAGGATAGCCAAATACACCCCGGCACCAGATGCGCCACGGAAGACGCATCTCCTCCTGGTCTACAAACGGCGGTGCAACAGTTCCAGGAGGCCACAAACTACATTTACAGACACTTCGTCCAGAACGACGGTGCAGGTATTTAATAAACAAGCAAACATTCACATAACAGTGCACGAGTTGTGTGCCTCCGTGGTGTTTCCGACGACACAAATCGCCATTGGCAATGGTGTCAGGCTTCCTCCGTTTCATACCTTAGTCTCAAGAAAGTGTCTTCCATTTTTTTCCGTCCACGTTAAAGTACCTCAGGGGGTAAAAACTAATCTGGTGTTCCCCACTATGGCGTGCGTCCTAATCGTCTAAAACTTATGAAGCGTAAAAATGCAGGATCTTCTTTATTTGTTTCGAGAATTCGTCGTTTCCAAATGACAAATCTTCGTTCCATTTCGAATCTATGGGACAACAGCACCTAATAAAGTACAGAGTACCTGATACTTATGATAATTAGTGCACTTTGAATACTTTCGCTGCACAAGAGCCGTGGCATTGCGTATATATAGTGACTCGAGTCCCTGATGGAACTTACGAGAGAGATGACTTTTACAAAATGTTTCCGTCTCATCTTTTAACAATATCTAGCTTTCAGTAAACTTTCTTCCAGTTTTCGACTAAATTGAGGAGAGGCATTCTGCCAAAATTATTCATTTGTAAGCATTCATCCCTGAATGCTTACAATGAATGCTTAGATGAATGCTTGAGATGAATAATTTTGGCACAATGCCTCGCCTCAATTTAGTCAGAAACTTGCAGAAAGGCTACTGAAAGCTAGACATTGTTAAAAGATGAGACGAAAACATTTTGTAAAAGTAATCTGGCTCGTCGATTCCGTCGGGGACTCGAATCACTACGTTCTGCCGCGGCTCTTGTGCTGCAAAAGTAATACTAAGTGCCCTCACTTTCATAAGTGTCAGATACTCTGGACTTTATTACCTGCTGTTGTCCCATAGATTCGAACAGGAACGAAGATTCGTCATTTCGAAACGACGAATTCTCGAAACAAATAAAGAAGATCCTACATTTTTAGGTTTCATAAGTTTTTGACGATTACGAGTCACGCGAAAGTGGAGGACACCGGATAAGCTTTCACGCCCTGAGGTTCCTTAACGTAGAGGGAAAAAAAAACGGAAGACACTTTGTTGAGACTAACGTGTGAAACGGAGGAAGCCTTACACCATTGCCAATCGCGAATTGTTGCGTTGGAAACATCACGGAGGCACACAACTTCTACACTTTTATGTGAATGTTTGTTTATTAAATGCCTGCAACGTCGTTCTGGACGTAGTTTGTGGCCGCCTGCAACTGTTGCAGCACCGTTTGTAGACCAGGACGAGACGCGTCTTCCATGCTGGTGCCGGGGTGTAGTTGGCCATTCTCATTATCCAATTCGCTCGATTGACTTCTACTTGATCGGTTGCCGTGGCAAGATGGTGGTCACGGCGCTTCCGAGCTTCAACTTACTTGCTACTCAGAGATGCAGCGAGTCGCTTCAAACGCATTGCCTCTCTTGCGTTGGCCCGTCGCGTCCCTTGACCCTGTGGTGTCGGACGCGCTTCGCCACCCTAATATACGCTCAGCCTCTCTTGAGCATCGCTCGCGTTCAGCGGTTGCCGCACGTCGCGTGCTGGAAGACACTGGTTTGGCGAGACGAGGCATTCTTCCCACACGATACTGCAAACTGCCGCCACCGCTGTCGCCACACCACACCCAAGAAGGCGGTCACCACGCGCGCCCAGCGACAATGTGGTCAGGCCACACAGCGCCCAATCGTGAGGCAACCTCAAGCGCCTGACGACAGGGACACGGCCGCCACGCGTGCCGATGTCATGAGTCATCCCGCGTGGTGCCGAACCACCCCGACATCTGCACATGCCGACAGTGACGTTACGACAGAGAGGAGACCAATCAAGAGGCCGGAGAGCTGTGACAGTTTCTGCTAATGGGAGATGACCTTGACAATAAGCCTCTAAAAGCCTCCGCCTTAATAAACGCTACACGGGCGATTTCGTATTTATCCCCAAACGAAATGCGGCCGCCACTGCGGCAATTTGATACCGTGAACTCGGGCATATCAGCGCAACGTCAAAGCTGCTCGCCACGACGGCGGGTGAAACCGATAGCAAGAACTACTTCACATGTAGATGAGTCGTCCAAGTACAATAGAATCGAAACGCGAGTAACGCGGTGTGTGTCCGTAGAATAGCAGAAAACGACTAAAGCGTACGTTCTCGCACTTGCGTATTCTTATTACGACTCCTTATATATATTGTTCGAGAAGCAAAATACTGACACCGAATATAGTCGTTTGACACCAATTAAGAGGCACAGTCAAACTCAACGGAAGCGACGAGCAGCCGTGCGCAACACAAGCTGCACCTAGCAGCCGTGTCCGCATTATGGCCAGTGAGAATATCCACTCTTCAGTTCGAAATTGGGTGCCCGTAGGGCATGACAACATCGGGTGCACTCGCCAGGCGTCATACCACAGACACAACTGGGCGCCGGGCTGCCTGTACCCTTTCCTCCCATTTTCTTCCGTTATGTGCCGGCGGTGGGTTTCGAACTACCAACCTACAGCAGCCGTGGCGGACGCCCGGCACACTAGACCACGACTGCGTTAGAATGACGCGCTCGAGAAAAGGTATATATCTTTCAATTCTTCTGACATTAAAATACCCGGTACGTTTTTCTTGTTATTTCAGTTCTCAAAGCATCCTTCAGGGAAAAAACGTTTATCAATAATATCAATAATCAACACACACACACACACACACACGCACACGCACACACACACACGCACACACACACACACACGCACACGCACACACGCACACGCACCTGCGCGCGCACACACACACACACACACACATAAACACACACACACACACACACGCACGCACGCACGCACGCACGCGCCGTTTTTAGTGGTCTCCCTACTTTTCGGCCACCAAACCTCCAATCGCGTTTGACTAACCTCTACTGCGGACTTGTTGATTTTCCTCTTAAAACTTTTTGTGCGCAAACAAACAGGGACGAAGAGTAGGATCTATTCTTCGTCCCTGTTCGATCGGGCACAAAAGTTTTACGATGAATCTGTTCCGACTAGACCGACTCGCAGTTATGCTTTATTTTCCTGCTGCTATCCCTCAACGCAGGGGTTTCAATGAAGCGTTTCAAGGAAGCTCATTTATAAGGAATGGAAACATCGTCACTTGCACGCAGATGTCATAAGTATATACCGGGTGTCCCAATTAACTATCATGCGGGAGTTAAAAAAAAGAATAGTTGCTATACTAGAATAACATCTAGTGCATACTTTTGCGCTACAGGGGAGTAGTGGTCAGTGGCTTTCTCATTACTGATATTTAATTTGGTAATTGTAGTTAATTATCTAACTGGTGACGTGCTATTCGAAATATCAAAGTGCCAAACAGGCATTTGTAGGCACAACCAAGGGACATCTACTCGCGGTATTTTCAGCGGCGTGCTCTTTGCGCCCAAGCTTTTCCGAACTGATAAATAAACCTCGAGAAATATGAAAAATACGACGTGACTGCGCTCCAACCAGCATCGTAAAGCAGCACCTTCGTACCAGCTACCTCTGAGTAGGCCAGAAAAAAATCGAGGAAATAAAGAAAAACATCTTGATCCAGCTAGTTCCTTATCAGCCGCGCCCCGGCTGAAGTAACACCTGGAGTTTGGTGTTGGTTGGAAACAAGCTGTGGTATCTGTTGTCTCGGCGAAGACAAAGTGGACAGATTCTATTTTGCCACAAACCCTCGCACCAGAAAAGCGAATCGACATCGTTAATGCAAAGACATACAGGTGCACTTTGTTTCGTCCCACTCGCCGTGTCTTTCTCTAATGAGCAGAAGGAAGACGTGATCCTTGATTTGGGAGCTGCAAATTGCAACAAGAGGAAGGCCGCAAATATATGTCAGTCATGCAAGTGTGGTGGTAGAACAAACGCATCGACAATCGTTAGCAATTACGAAAAGCTGAGACAAACCGACAGCTTCTAGAAACAGAAGCGGAGGACTCCACCTTTCGGCGATAGCCTATGCGCGGATGTTCTAACATATATGGCCTCAAACCCTCGTGCTAACGCTCAGGACGTGGCCGCCCAGGCACCAATTTCCAAGTTATCACTTTGGAAAGTTCTAAATGACTCGGCCTTTCACCTGTACTACCGTAATCTGCACAATTCCTTGAAAGATAAGGATCTGCAGAATCGTCTATATTTCTCGGACTGGATCACGACAAAAGCCGATGAGCCGCCGCAATACTTGAGCGACATCACGTGCACGGATGAGGCCAATTTTTGTAGAAACGACCTAGTAAATTTGCATAATTCACGCTACTGGAGTAACTCCAATCCACACTGGGTAAAGCGCACTCGGCACCAGTAGCAGGGGTCGTTCAATGTGTTGATCAGAATTTACGCCGGTGCTATAACTCGTCCCATCTTCAATCCCACACGGACTGGACAGCGTTACGCGGACCAAATTCTTGAAGGAGTAGTACATAAGTTTCTCAGTGAAGTCCCGCTGTGTAAACGTTTTTTTTTTTTTTTTTGCCACAAGCCCTCTCAACACAAAATCGAATTGACAGCGTAACCTCCATCTCTGCAGCAGGCTATGTGCGCTCGAGCATTGGTAGCTGTTCAGCATTTGGCTGAATATACCTGTATTAAAGTTTTAAATTTGTATGGGGCCGTTACCGTACAATGTTCCTTGTTTCTTAGCATTTATAGCAATGCTTTGTTGATAAAAAAGTACGCATTGCATCAAGGAACGACGCACCTCCATTATAAAGCTTTGCAGGCTCTAGTATTGCATATAGGAACCAACGCAGCGTCTACATTCAAAAGCTTTGAAGCCTCCAGTATTGCTCACCTTCTTTTTTTTTCATTCTACGTATTGTAAGAATCTGCACTATTGCATTATGCATACTCAAGGCCGAGATTTCTAGTATCAGAATATTACAAGGCCTCGAAGACAGCAGGTGCAGACCTCCAACTCAAAGCTCTTAATTGCAGCTGTTTAATGACGCACGCACTGGCTTACACTTTCGAGATGAGGATGTTGGTGCGTGCTCAATTATTTTTGAAGCCATTTTATTTTTGCACTCGACCCATCACATAATATTGCTATCCTAATTCATCCTAATTCATCCAACTTCGCAGAAGTACAAGCGTCAGATTTTTTCCCTTCTCAAACAATCGTATTTTGAGGAAATTAATTGCTGGCGTGTATATACAGCTTTTTTTTTATTATCTCAATATTTGCAACCTCTGTTCTATGTGTTTTGCTTGTGCAATGTTATTGTCAGCCCGCCATTTTCTTCCGACTATTCTCCGTTATACCGGTGTCACACGACCACGTTCGGTCGTGTTCAAGTTCAATCCGGATCGAATTTCTCGACTGCTGTTGGCTCCATGACGCAACTTGCCAAAAGAAGCAAGCGCGACCGAGAAATTAATGTCGGATTGAGCTTGATCGCGTTTAAACGTGCGCCGTGTGACACCCCTATTGTTTGCATTTCGTTGACTCATACTGTTTTCAGGTATCTCTGTCTCTTACAATCTTGCTGCAATAAATTGGTGTCTACAGTATTCGTGTTCTTGACTATGCAGGAAGTTTATTTATATTTAGGAACATGGCACATTTATTTACGATACACCTTTTGGCGTGAGTTGCTAAACGTGCAATATCATAAGCGTTAAAGTTCTACTTCCTAAACAGTTGGCATGATTGTTGCGCCAAGTTACAGCTTGAAACAGGAAATATGAAATTAAATGAAACTCACATGAAGTGAAACACCTTTGAGCGCTCGTCGTCACGTTGTCACAACATATAAACAGCGGAAGAAGCGCCTGCATGAGATCACTCGAGTTTAGCAACGTTATGGGTAACATAAAACATAAAAGAAAAGAAACTGAAATTAGGACCTCTGAGATTCTGCGGCATGCGCGAGCATTCTGGAGGCTGTTGCGTTTCCCTGATTCCACTAGGTGCACAGAGAGGCAAAGTCCGCTAAAACCCCTTAAACTTCGTAAAGTAGCCCAACTCTTCTGCTCCGCCTTCACTCCTCCTTGTTTCCACTCTCTTTCACGCTCCCTCCTCGTTCGTGGCGCCGCCTATACTGCTCGAGCCACTACGTAAACGCTTCTCGAGCAAAAATGGCGGTGATGCACGGCGCTAGGGCCCACGTGATGCTATTAGGCCAATAGCAACGCGGCCTAATAATAATGCGGAAATGCGCGCGGAGCTAGAAATACGAAACAAACAAAGGTAGACGCTCTATTGTTTTGTTGCCAGAATGTGAAACCTGAATGTAGGAGCACGCGCATAGGCTCGCCGCTGTTGTGACTGGCGCCAGGGGACAGTGGACGGAGCGGCCGTCGTGGTCAAGTATTACGCTCGCTGCTTTCGGTTCGGCTTCGATTTTCAACACTGCCGTTGTCAGCTACGTGAACCCATGCTTAAAGCACGCCGTTAAGCAAGGATAACTTGCGCAATACACGCTCGCGCGGCTTATCTGCCTAAGCGAGTCGTGATGTTCGTGCACAGTCGACAGAACGGCCCCGTCGTTCTATGTGGGTGGTCACCAGGCCGCATGCTTTTATCTCCTACTACCGTTTCTTATAGTCGTGTTGATTGTAACATTATAAAACGAGCTCGCTACAGAAAGCGGTTCTAATGCACAAACGTAGGCTTCAGTTCCACTTTCAAAAACAAGAAAAAAAAAACGAATGGTGATGCAAGACGAATTCAAAAATAAATAGCTTATTTGGGAAGCTTGCCTTCACCGCAATCGTGGCGTAATGTACAGGGCGAACGCCACGGCATCGGTAGGTGGACAGTTCGAAACCCACCGCTCGCACCCACCGAAAAAAAAAATGGGTACAAGCGCTCCCGAACCCATTACTGGATAGTGTTTGGGTTGTATCGCCTGGCGAGTGAACCCGGACGCCTAATTCGCTGTTTCGAAATGTAACCCGCAAGGGTGGATATGTTCACTGGTCGTTATGCGGACACTGCTGCCATTAATCATCATCACGCAGATCATGTAGCGCACGGCTGTTTCATAAACCAGGGGCGCATTTCCGGGTGCCTCTTCTTTTTTTCTGCTGTGAAACAACTATATTCTGCACCACGCATTCTCCTTTGAAGAGGGTGGCTAAGGATGCCTAATAAGATTGTCTATTTAGAGAAATACATAACCTTGAATGAATGTTTCGGTTTCCTTCTGTTCTATAGACCTGTGTTAATGATGCTTCGACTTGGAAGAGGTGAAGAAGACACTATTTAGCGCTGATAAATTTCGTTCCTTTCTAATTTAGAAATGACGGCTAAAGGTCTACGTGAGACACAGCTACTGCGTGCACCCATGTATCATCAAATGCGTTTCCGTTTCTGCACAAGTATTTTCATTACAACAACCTAGGTATGTAGAAGTGGAATTACTGTGCCAACCTTCCACGACATGTCTTTATCTTTTCTTCGAGCAAGTCGGCTCTTCTGGACCAAGCCTAGCGCGCCGCTCGTGCGAGTGGGGCCCTGGAATAGGGGCTCCAACCATCGTGCCTTTTTTTATTTCTAGTCAATAAAGTTTTTAATGTCTCTCGCTTTCCTGCGTGCGTTGTCTCTTTTGTTTTCCCTAAGTTTTCCTCATCAGGACTGCAAGAATAACCAGACCAATATTTACTCCTCATGGGCTGGAAACGCATTCTAATTGATATTTGGCGTGTTACATGTAACCATACATATTTCTGAGCTGTTTTCATAGCTTTGAACAAGGCATCTGCTGATGTGGGCATTTGCTTGCGTCTTCCCAATTCACCGTCGTGATAGAGCGTGAACTGAGCAAGACATAGCATTTTCCGTCCACAGAAACAAGCTGGTATTTGTTGTGTAGTTACATTTACTTGTCTTGACAACTACAGCTGGTTAAAAGTATTCCAGAATATCTATCTACGGCGTGCCTCACAATCACGTCATGTTAGTGGCTCGAACACAAACGTATTAAATTAATTTCGTTTTCATTTGTGCTCCGATCGCCACAGTAACGCCTTCTCGTGCTTAAATTGACTAACTCTAATGGGCGTCGATTTCACATTTCATTCTGAAATTTGGAAGCCTATGTAATGATAAGAATACGTATTCTGCCTATAGACGTGCATCAGCTAATAGGCGAAAACGATCAAAAGAATTACAAGGGCACCCACAAAGAAAGCCTTTGTTGCTTCTCAAGGTATCTGAGCGGTGTCCTGCCTGTTCCTTTCGTCGTCGATTTGCGGCTTCGCTACTGTGTAAATGTTGCCATACCAACTGGCCCACCTGTCTCTTCTTTTGTACCTAGTGTGGCATTTGTTAGCCTCTAGTCAAACCTAGGTCGCAGTATTTGGTTTGCCAGTCCAAAGGCAATTATTCAATGTTAATTGTTATAGCGGTGCCACACGGCCACAGATAATGGCATTAGCTCGCCAATGCTTCAAACATTATTGTCATTCACGGGTGCCAGACATGACGGCTTAGTGGCATTAAAGCTTAATACCATTCGTGGCGTAGTGCGTTCTCGTAACTCAATTGGCCGTGGAATGCGTACTCTCGTGCCCAATGTCTCCGCATTCTGACAACACTAAACGAATTCCTAGGGAAGAACAATCATATTTCTTCCATTTTTTTAAAAAAGAGCTCTTTTTCCGAGGCGTAGTTTGTTCTTACCATTATCAGAACTCTCATGGCCATCAGATGCGTACTCTTGTTTCCAATGTCCCCGCCGTGGCCGGGGTGACCACATTGTGACGATATTAACGAAACTTTTACATGAAAAGAACTAATATATTCTTCACTTTTTTGAAGGAGCTCATTATTATAGTAGAGATCAGAAGCAATCTACTCGCTACGACAAATGTCGCTATTTGTGTCATTTTAAATCCAGTGACAACATCCAATCACAAAATCCAGTCACAGCCAGTAAAAAGCAATGGAATTGCTTTGTTATTTATATGCCATTCTGCTACACGTGCTCCGGCAGTAACACGTTTCGTGCAAGCCATAGCTGGCAGTCGTTCTTTTTTTCTGCGTGAAAACGGACGGGAACAAGGACCAAGCAAACTGGACCGAAAGCGAGACGAAATCTGTTATAAATTTATGGGAGCAGAACCTAGGCCAGTTGCCAAGCCACCGAACCAATGACAAAGCTCATGAAGCCATAAGAGAAGCCTTCGCAGAACTAGGCATAATTAAAACAATCATGCAAGGGCGTTCAAAAATTGAAAATCCTAGCTTGAAGTACAGGTAAATGTTTTCTCGGCAAGCTTTTGCTTCATGTGTTTGCACCAACGACGCATCGTAAACTGCCTGTCAGTGCCAGTACAGCGTTGATTAGACTTTTTGTACGGGTGAACTAGTGTTTTTCTAAACTTGAATCGTTCTGCTGAAGTGTGTTAGAGAATTTAAATCACGAAAACAAGTAGCAGCGCATGCATTAACCATGCATGCCCACATGCCCTGCTTGTATGGTAGCACTAATTGTCAGTAGCCTCATCGCCAACCACGTGACAATTTCCACTAAGGCGCTCACCCTATGTTTTTGTTCTCCGCTCTCGGTGATCGTGTTATTGGCGCTAAATCCACTATTGCGTAACATGCCTCTGCTACTCCAACACCAAATACTATTACAGAATTTAGACGTTCAGCCGCCAATTGATACAAAATCACTAGAAAATGCCATTTTTGAGTCTATGTGAAGATGGTATGTGATAAATGACATTTTGCATTTGTAGGAAATATAACCGGAAGGAAACTACGGGCCAGGGAGGGACCCCATGGAAATACTAATAAGAGAATCGATAGTTTCCTGGGATAGCGTCCGTCCAACAACTTGGAACTGGTGGTTGAAACCAGCTGCCAGGCGCCAACAGCTAGCTAAGTGAGACCATTGATAACTATGTAAAATTTTTGCATACACCCACAGAGAATCTTTTCCAGCAAATTTAAGTTGGCACAAAGTTTCCGTGTTAGTTTTAGTGTCATGCTAACAAAATTGTGTTCTTTGATGTCAGTGATTTCTGCTTTCACGACACTATGCAGATAATTCGCAGCATGGAAACAGGCGAGCGACTCTGCCGCCTGTCGACGATCTGACCAGCCAGTATGGGATTGACTGGGCTATAACAGAACCAGATGAGCCACCCATGACAGAGGAGCCACTGACAAGGTGCCCCTTATCTCCCCCTATTGCACAACTGAACAACAGTGAATGGCTTACCACGCCAGGACTTGGACGATGGCAGCCAATAGCAGAAAAGCGGAAACGCTGTGCTGTCAAAAGACAGCATAGAGTGAATTCATATGAGAGCAAGCAGCCCTCAGAGGGGTACGGGAGCAGGCGCTTAAAAATGATCAGGAACGACAGAAGAGGGAGCTTCACTTTCAAGAAGGAGGCGCGAAAATGCAGCACGAGCTCACTGACATATTTAGGACTTTTTCTTTGTTTAAAAAAAATAGCATCCTCATACAAGAGATAATCCATATTTTTTAATTGAAATGACATTTTAAAATGATTTTTTATACTTCAAGTGCAATAAAATCTGATATATTTATTAAAGTGTGATATTCGTCAGTGGTGTTTTATACTACGTGTGCACTAAAATAAATTATATTTTTTATTAAATGGTGATATTTGTGAGTGGTTTCTTTCGCAATTCAATTGCACTTACAAAAGAAGGATTGCACAACGTTCGTCACAGTAATGCATCATCGACTTCGTCTTTTCTGGGTGGATAAGTGCATAAAAACACAAGACACTACTAGAAATACAGCTAGAACATTGTCTATTGCAGAACATAACATAGCAATGAAAGCCGTTTAGAGAAATTGATTCTAACCTGGCAAGAGAACAAAAATTCATGACTGACAGTCATCCTCTAAAATGCGGGATTATGCGATTGTTTAATAGTTTTCTTTGAAGAAATATTTTGCTAGAGCAGCCCTAACAGCATGCCCATTGGTGGCTTGACCTTGTGTGTTGAGCTGTAGCTGCTCAGGCTGCATATTCTGTGGCAGCTCGTTCACGCTCCCATTGCAATTCTACCTGCTCTCTTAACCCATCACAAACATTGTGGAGCAGACAGCATGCATTGATCACCATTGTCGCTGTAGGATTGGTGCATTCTATGCGCCTTAAGGTGAAGCGAAACGTAGCCTCCAAACGGCCAAATGAGTTTTAAACAATCCATCTGGTTTTAGAAAGGTTGTAATTTAACGCTACCTCGAGTGTGTCAAGTGAACCATATGCGTATGGTCCCTGCAGGTTTGTACTGAGGACAGATGGCTGGTCGCAAAGAATGGTAGGCGAAGTTACGCTCCCTTAATAAAAGCTGTCGGCCCACTGAAAAGGTCGCCTTCGATGAGTGTGCAAAGTAGGAGCGGTTGTAGACGTACGAGTTAAGGCACAGCCCTGGTGACCCATTGTTAACAAAGCGGAAGCGACAGTGGTGGTCAACCAGTGACAGCAGTATGACAGAGTTTAATGCTTTCAGTGAAACAATACAGAGTTTAATGCTTTCAAGAGGACATAGAATTCGACGGTGTTGAGCAAGAATATTGACAAAACCTGAGACAAGACGAATGACAAATGACAGTTCGTCATTTGTAATATAGCTGGCAACTGCTTGCTCTTAAGGGTGCATCTTGCACAACAATTGTATTAATGCATGCTACTATAGTACTGCGCAAGGTATTCATAACTTAAACATGCAGTGATGAACAGTTATAACTACGTTACGAAAATAGACCAGTGAACGAATCGTATTCTAGGGTTATTAATTTGCAAAAGCAACAACATGAAAACAACATATTTCTTACTTAGCAGCCTTTGTACTCCTGAGAATCGCTGGCTTGGTCTTTCCGAGGGTACACTGGGAAGTGGTAGCCATGCAGAGCAAATTCTTGTGGAAATCCAGTCATGGCGAAGAATTCGGGAATGCGCTTACCCATTTCGTTGGGCGGCAACATAATTAGCCGCACACGTGCAAGCTTACGAAGGACAGCAGCATAAAAGTCCTTATACATGATGTTTCCTGTGGAGCATCCCACACCAAACAACTCATCCACTGTCCGATCTCATGCTCTCGAGGGAAGCCGGAAGAGCGCAATCCAGACTTTTTCCCGCCAGAAATTGCGTCTATTTGGGCAAATCGGTGCGACCGGCATCGATAATATACCTGTACGTTGCCTGGGGGGCACGGAAATATCTTTTAATGCTGGATTCACCCCGCTGGGGCAATGTGTTCAAGGCGAAATGCTCGGAAACCATCACCGCAGCCTGAGCACAGCGTCGAATGAACGCAAGGCTACAGTACGAATTGTGAGTTAGTCTGGAGAAGCTGTTCGATTGCACGGCGGTCACTCCTTGGCTTGCTGGCCTCGTAGTGAAGCCTTTGAATTTCTTGACGATGTTTGGCTGGAAGAAGCACATACACCGGAACACACTGGAGCACACGGTAAAAGTCTTCAGCATCGCTGCTTGATAGCTTTGGAGCACCCGCCGTGGTTGCTGAGAGGCTATGGTGTTCGGCTGCTGAGCGCGAGGTCGCGGGTTCGAATCCCTGTCTTCGCGTGCCTCATTTCGATGGAGGCGAAACCACCTGTGTACTTAGATTTAAGCGTACGTTCAAGATGCGCAGGTGGTAGAAATTTCCGGATTCCTGCATTATGGCGTGCCTCATTAGCAGAAAGTGGTTTTGGCTCGTAAAACCCCATTTTCTTTAGTAAAGCTTGAGAGCTCTCAGCGACATTTTTCCTATTTTAATGCTTTGCAAACGCTATGGATTGGCTGTTTGGCCTCTACTTACAACAGTTTACGGCTGGGCGCAACAATGATATTCATTAAGTAAACTAAACAAAATACGCCTACTAATGTTTCGCACGCCATTTCTTAAGCATTTGCTTCCGAAATAACTATTTTTAATATATGCAATTGGCAAAAACTTAACCGGCTCATTACAGCTATCGCCATTGCGATGTTTCATATTATTAAGTACCCGCGTGTAGGCGTGACCGAACTATAATGGCATTGAGAAAGTTAAAGCCATACAGTTTTAATGGAATCAACGTCCCCCGTGTTGCACGGGTATTAAGTTGGCAAACGCACAATGAATGTTTTTGCTAAGTACAAGAGAAAGAACGCTTTCAGTCCGGATTAATGAAAAGGCGTGTGTTTCATCGTTATTTTGTGTCCCATAGCTTGCTGTATACCACAGTCTCAAATTGCGCCCTCACCTGCATGGCAGGCCACTCGAAGTCGTCAGCGACCATCAGGCGTTGTGCTTGCTAGCGAAATTGAAGGACCCCTCAGGACGCGTGGCGCGATGGAGCCTCAGACTACAAGAGTATGATATCACTATAATCTACAAGTCCGCACGAAGTCACTCAGATGCCGACTGCCTCTCTCGCGCTCCAGTGGACGCTCCTCCCCATGATGACCAAGACCAGGAAGCTATTTTAGGTGCACTAAGTTCAGACGAGTTGTCACGAGGGTATTGAGGCGCGGATTGCCTTCGTTTTTCTTGCGGAACTACGACTACGTCCTGGTGAAGAAGAACTTTTCGCCATCTCACGCATCCCGACCGTTCCAGCAAATCGGGATGGATGTGTTGGGACCCTTTCCGACCTGAATCTCTGGAAACAAGTGAATCGTCGTGGCTACCCACTACCTTATTCGCTTCGCCGAAACGAAAGCCCTGCCTGAAGGTAGTGCAGCGTATGTAGCCAAATTTGTCGTCGAGAAGATTCTGGTATGACATTGTGTGCCAGAAGTCCTCATTACTCTCAGGCGGGCGGGTTTCGCAGCTCAGTTTACTCGAGCCATACTACAGTATAGCCAGACAAACCACGGGAGGACAACTTCCTGCCACCCGAAAACGAATCGTCTTACGGAGCGGCTGTACGAGACCCTCGCGTACATGCTTGCAGTGTACGTCTACCTCGAGCACAAGACGTGGGACACGGCCGTGCCGTACGTGCCCTTCGCTTACAACACGGCGGGGCAAGAAATAACGCAGATCGTGTCGTTCAAGCTGGTTTACGGCAGGAACCCGACGACTCTCGACGCCACGCTGCCACTCGTCACCGGCGAAGAGAATCTCGACGTCGCCGCCTATCTCCAGCGCGCCGAAGAAGCCCTACAGCTCACCCACCTGTGCATAATGAACCAGAAGAGTGCCGACTACAATCACCCACGATTCTGCATAGACTACGAGCCCGGCAACCGTAATGGGGTATGGACATCGATACGCCGGCGACGACTTAGCGAGAAACGGTCACGCCGCTATTTCGAACCCGACAAAGTCATCCGATGTACTGGCGCACTCGACAATGACATCGTGCCAGACGGCATTTCGCAATCACAGCAGCGCTGCGCACAACCTGAAGTCATCCACGTGTTGTGTCTTAAGCCTTTCTGTGCCCGCTGACGTACTTAGGGGATTAGTTTCTTTGTTAACATATTCATTTTTCTTAAGTATGCGTGCTTTTGTTTTTGCTTTCCTGTTTGTAGCATAGGGACGATGCTTCTTAAGAGGGGGTACTGACATCAGTACTCGCTTACCTTGATCAGGTGACTGTTTTCACCGTTTAACAAGCGCTATCGCTCAGCGCAGGACGAGCCTGCATGTATCTGAAGTTTCTCTAATGTTATCGATTTTCCTATCCACTGGCTGTTGTCACGGAACATTGTGTAATCTGATTACATGTATGCACGACGCAAATTGCGCAGTAGTTTCTGGAACACACATTGCACCACTGATTATTCTGGAACCTTCTATAACTCGTGTATAAAAGCTGACGCGCTTGACCTGCTGATAAGATCTTGGATGATCGCAGACTGTATTCGCCCCTATATTTATCCTTTCAGTGTAGCCTGGTTTTGAAGGCACGGGTTCGTCCAGTAAAACAGAACTTTCGTATTTTAACCTTTTGGGCCGCATCCTGTACCGTCACTACTACATGACAATGTCTATGAATAGTAGTGAATAAATAAAGTTTACACGAAAGAAAAAAATACTAGGTATTTTTCTACGCCACTGGTAGCGACGCGTTTGTGGTAGTTATTTTAAATGTGTTTGTCTACGCAAACCTTAAATGGAAATTAGGAAAGGTTTGACTAAGGTGGAAAGTTCGGTTACATTAAGGAAATATAAGCCTTATTCATCTATGCAACAAGGATCTACTTACAAAAGCATTATTTCCACACAGAAAGAGCAAGCAATATCATTACAGTCGATACTGTAGCCAGGCCAGCAGTTAGGCTCAGAACGAGTTTATTGAGGTTGCGCAAGTTACATATATAGAGAAGCCAACGTGACGTAACAGATCACGGGATTGCTGGTGCGCCTTGACGACTGCAGATTCAGCCGTGCTACATCTCCCCTTTACTGGGAGACAATTATGCCTTTCAGGTTGCGGGTATCGACAGGAATTGTGGTGAGTCCTCGTTGTTCTGCGTAGCTCTTGGGAGGAGTGGTCTTCTTTGGAACCTTCTCCGGGAGTCTTTGCTGGACTCTCTTCGCGATGGATTGGAAAGTCCTGCAGGTGTTCTCTTGTGCGTATGATTTCTCGACCATCATCCGTTCTCCGGATTGTTGAGCGGGGCGTGTTGGCTGGCCTCAAAAAAATATCAGGCGGCCAGGTTCGCTGGAGAGTGTCGTAGGTAGTGACTGGCTGACATGGAGAGAGGGGTGGTAGGTGCCTCGTTCCGCGGTTACAATAGACCTTCTGGTGTTGACGGATCTCCTGGAGCCGGTTGTGAACGGCTTTGCTTGATACTGCCTCTGGTACTAGGTGGCTGGTGGGCACAGGCAGCAAGGTCCTCTTTTGCCGTCCCATGAGTCTCTGCACAGGTGACTTTAGAATATGATCTCTGGGGGTGTTGCGGCATTCGAGCAACACCATATGAAAGTCAAGTCAGTTATGTGACATTTCTTTAGAAGCTTCTTGGCCTCTTGTACTGCTCCTTCTGTCATAACATTAGAGCGGGGATGATACGGTCGTAACATGGGCAACGCCTAGCTGCTGCAGGAAATCTGAAAATCCGGCTGGTGAACGGTGGTCCGTTATCACCGCAGAGCTTAAGCGGTAAGCCATGTGCGGGGAACAGCTCTGCGAACCATGACGCCAGAGCGCAAGCAGTGCTCTGACGGTGTTCGCGGATCTCAAAAAAGAAAGAATAAATGTCCACAATTACGGCCCTCATGGAAGAACAGGTCCATGTCAACGAATATCCAGGGCAGCTTTGGGATGTCGTCGCAGTAAAGAGAAATTTTTGTGTTTCGCGGCTGCTATTTCTGGCAGACAGCGCAATTTTTGCAAAACTGCTCTAACTCATGCGACATATTCGGCCAGTACATGACGTCACCTGCCCGTGCCTTCATCTTTTCCGCTCCCTTGTGCGCAGCGTGAAGCAGCAGCACAATTTCTAGCTTTCTTGAAGATGGTATGACTACCTTGTTGCTGCAAAAAACAAGGCCGTCTTGCGCGTGCAGCTCTTCTTTGCAGGACCAGTATGGACGCACATTTTCAGGTACCTCGCTTCTTTCTGGCCAGCTTGTTTCGGTGTAACCTCGAAGCTTGACCAGAGCAGGATCTTCATTGGTGGCAGCAAAAAGATCCCTCAGGCGCTGTTGCGAAGCTGAAATGTAATCAAGCACATTTACTTGAAATTGCTCAGTTTCTTCTTGCAAGAGTTGGTTGCTGGGGAATCTAGATAAGGCGTCAGCCAAAAACAGGTCTTTCCCTGGCTTGTAATTCAGCGTAATAGGATATCGCTGCAAAGTCAAACGGATGCGCTGCAGTCAAAGTGGACACTGATATAGTGGTTTGCTGAATATCTTCACCAAGAGGTGGTGATCAGTTTCGACAGGTACGCTTTCCTGGCCGAAAATGTAATCATGAAACTTGATGCAGCCATGCACAATTGCCAATGTTTCTCACCCAAGTTGTGCGTAGCGTTTCTGCGCCTCTGTTATTGAACGTGACGAGAAAGCGAAGGGGCGGCCATCTTGAATAAGCACTGCACCAACTCCCGTTTGGCTCGCGTCGACCGAAAGGGTCACCGGCTTAGTTGCATCGAAAAAGCAAAGGATTGGTGCGTTAACTAAGCTCTCACGCAACATTTCACAACGTACGTCGCTGCTGAGCCTGGGTCCAAACCCAGGCAATGTCCTGCCACGTGCGCAGTGGTGCAGTCACGACGGACATGTTAGGAATGAAACGTTGCACATCATTCATCATGCCTAGAAAGGCTTGGAGTTCCTTACTGTTCTTTGGCTCTTTCATTTCCAGTATGGCGTTCACTAGACCAGGGTCCAGGCGGAGGCCTTCTGTGCTAAGGATGTGACCTAGGTAGCGGACTTCGGGGCTGCAAAAAGGTGCATTTCTTGAGGTTTAGCTTGAGGTTGTTTTCGAGACAGCGTGCCAACGAAAGCGACAGGTGGTGGTCATTCTCCTCCTTCGTGCGGCCCCGAAGTAGTATGTCATACATTACCACGGCTACGCACGGTAAGCCTTCCAGCAAGCGATGCATAGCTTCTTGGAAGATTTCTGGAGCTGATGCAATGCCGAAGGCCATTCGAAGAACCGATATTGCACATACGGGGTGCTCATTGTACATACTTTAGAGCTTGATTCAGGGAGTGTAATTTGCCAAAATCCTGACGCTGCATCGAGTGTTGAGAAGTACATAGCACCGGACAGTTGCGAGGCTGCGTCTTCTAGGGTTGGAATTGGGTGATGTTCGCGCAGCAACACTTTATTAAGCGCTGTAGGGTCCAGGCAAATTCTAACCTTGTCCTTCTTAGGAAATGTAACCATATGGCTAGAACACTCCGTAGGCTCGGTTACCTTTGTTATGACGCATTGTGCTTCCATACGCTGTAGCTCAGCCGTGACTTTGTCCTGCAGAGCAACAGGAACTGTTGTACTTGAATGTCGTACTTGAAATATCTTAGCTGCCCGAGTCCGTCGAAGACCTCTGCAAAAGACTGCGCTGGCGGGTATAGTTCGTGCTGTATGTTTTGCATACGGTATATAAAGCCGAGACTTTCAGCTGCTGCACCACTCAAAGTTGCAGGGACGTCTTTTTCGTCAATAAAAACGTTTTTTTCCTTGGTTCTGTCATTTGCTGAAAGTATCAATTGGACTTTCGCATGCGTGGCTGTTGTACGACCAAAAAATGCTGTGAGCTTGACATTGCAGGCTTCTTGAGGCTTTTTCGGCAGCTTTGCAACGTCGCTTCTTGAAATGACACGACAATTGGCGCCTGTGTCTAGCTTGCACGTGATGGGATGGCCCTCAATGTAGACCGATGCGCTCCACTGGTCGGTGCTGATCGCACCGATAGTAAACGTTTGCAAAAAAAAAAAAAAGTTCGCCGTCTTCGGCTCGTAATCCTCGCATTTGTTGGTTGGCACTGCACGGAAAGTTGGACGACTTGCATACTCGAGCAAAATGGTTCAACCTTCCGCACTACCGGCATGTTTTTCCTTTTGCTGGGCACATGTCACTGCGGTACATTTGACCCCCAGATTTTTAGCAAACGTTTTTTCTTGTTGCTACCGCTTTTACTATGGTGCCTTCGCTGGCGCCCGTAGCTTCACTTATCTCATGAAAGTGCTCTTTGTCTTGTTCTTGCGCACGGCAAATGGCGACTACCTTTTGGTACGTCGGGTTTTCCGCGATCAGTCTTTGCTGTAAGCTCTTATCCTGAGTACTCAAAATGATTCTGCTACGCAACATGGGCTCTTCAAGGTCCCCAAATTCGCAGTTCTTCGCTAACACACGCAGTTCTCTTAGCCACTCGTTAAACGTCTCGCCTTCTTGCTGGATCCTTGAACCAAAACGAAATTCTTCGAATGTTAAGTTCGTTGCAGGCTTGTAATGCTCCTCAAATTTCTTAATCAGAACTTCAACGTCATTTCTATCTTCCGCTTCCTCGAAATTGAAGGTACTGTACGACTTCCTAGCCTATTCGCCTATGGTAACTAGCAACGTGGCTGCTTGAACGTGTTTTGGCTGCTTGTTGAATGGCGTAGCAGTAGAAAACAGCTTAAACTCGCTTTTACATGTTTTCCAGGCAATCCAAGGGTCGTGAGATGCATCCATGGGCTTCGGGGGCGGTAGTGGCGTGCACGCCATCGACGTATCGGCTGGGTTCCGCTGCCACCATGTAGCCAGGCCAGCAGTCTGACGAACAACGAGTTTATTGCGGTTGCGCAAGTTACATATATAAAGAAGCCACCGTGACGTAACAGATCGCAGGATTTCTGGTGCGCCGTGACGACTGCAGATTCAGCCGTACTACAAAAAATTAAATTAAAATGGCAGCTAAAAATTAGGCTGGGAAGATAATGGTAGTTTGTATACGGAGATTATTTCAGAAGATTCGTGCGTGCAAAGGAGAAGGTAGCCATTCATATTGCTGAGCCACCTAAATGCAAAGTGAAAAAAGAAGAAGAGACAAAAAGGCATATGTTCACCCGCGAAGCCACGCATTATTTATTAACTTCTGGGGTTTTACATAGCTGAAAGCACGATAAGATTAGTCACGCCAGAGAGGATGGCTTCGGATTAACTTCTGGCATATTTACACGTCACACTACATGTTCTTTGGAGTCCTGTGAATACACTGGCAATTATTTTGTCCGTGACATGGAATTAATTTATTAAAAGAAATTTTGTAACATTTTTGGTGCTGTGCTTGTCGTGATGAAACTTAGGTGAGTCTCCCTTAGGTGATTCATGGCTTGATAGGCTTGGAAGCTTCTTGCCCAGCTTTGAACATCTTTGTTGATCCCTGCCCAGACGAAGCGGTCTGTGAAAAGTCTCTGTGTCGCTATTATGCCGGGACGGCTTAAACCGAGCAGTGAACCGAATATTGGCTTCGGGAACTGATGGGACATGAACGGGTGAGGAGCTGCCTACCTTGTATCGCACGTGGCCAATGTCGTCTTACAGGGAAGCGTCACCTCCGCGTGCTGCAGCGACAAGCCTTTTTCCTGCAATTGGCACAGGTTGGGGTCTTTTCTCTGGGCGGAAGCTTGGGAATTCACTGGGCCACCCGGCTTATCGCCGCTCCACGAGAGCACACCAGATGCCTGATTTCCAATCAAAGACACATTATGGATGTCCGTAAAAAAATTTGGATATCAAGGGAAGTTGACGAAGCTTACGTTCTGAGTACGAGCAACTGTTGTTCTTGAAAACGAAGGCTAACGGCTTGTGGTCTGTCAGAATCTAGAAGCTATAGGCTTCAAGAAAAAAACGGAAATGCTTGACAGCGTAATAGACGGCCAGCATCTTCCTGACGAAAGTGCTGTAGCGAGTTTCTGTAGGTTTGAATCGCTTTAAGAAGACCAGCACCCTACCGCCTGTGCCATCGTGCTGCTGCAGTACTGCACCCACTGCCGTGGTCAAGGCGTCTACCATAAGGAGAGTTGGCGCGTCACGCAACGGATGAATCAGGAGCACCGCAGATGCCAACCGCGTTTCGGGTTCTTGGAACAAATGTTCGTGCTTCGAGGACCAGTGGAAGGGAGGTGCTTTCTGGAGTCGTGACAATGCAGGCAACTAAACGGTTGAAGAGCTTGCGCACTGGATGGTATGAACCGCCTGTGAAAACCTTTTAGCACCAGAAACATGCAAAGCTTTCGGAATATGGGTGGAGATAGAAAGTCCTGGATTGCGCATACCCTTCATTCCAGTGGCTTGATGCATTGGGGTGAAATAGCCTGGCCGAGAAAACCTAGAGTTTCAACTCCGAAAATGTACTTATGGGGCTTTAGAACCAGCCCGTGTTCACCCAGTCTCTGAAATGGAAGGCGAGGGTGCTATTCCTGTTGTTTGTTTGCACGACATGCAACGAGAATGTCCTTAAGATAGCCGGGAATGAACGGGAGTACACGCGTAACCTCGCCCATGAATATTTCAATAGTTTGGTTGTTAATATTAAAACCGTAAGACATACGCACAAACAGCAATAGGCCAAACGAAGTAGTGATTGATGTCTTCGGAGTGTCGGTGGTGTTGACAGGAATTTGGTAGTACGGGCTCGCAAAATCCATCTTGCTCTGTATTTTGGTTCCGGCACGACTAGCGCCGAAATAATGCATGCGGGGAACGGGATACTGATCCAGAGTATTGACGGCATTCAAAGCTCACTAATCACCGCAACGCCTCCATTTTCCCCTGTCCTCCTTTGGAATCAGATGGAGAGGTGAAGACCAATTGCTGAGTGAAGGGTGAATAACGCCGAGCTGAAGTATGTGTTCAAACTGCCGGCGGGCGACTTCCAACCTCCGTACAGCGAGACTTGCTTGCCGTGCTGCGACAATTGGGCTGGAGGTCGTGATATGATGCGTCACCTTGTGTTTCACGGGCAGCGCATCGTTGCGGTGCTTCCTAAGTCGCCGGCGCTTAGCGAGTGTCTCGTGCGTTGAGACCGGCCGAAACGCAAGGACGCCATTGAGCTGAAGTCCGAGTGCGGGCCAAGCAAATCAAGGGATGTGAAGTTATCGTTCAGCCGCCGATAGCGAACGCACGCTTCAAGGTGGAAATGGCTGAGGAAGTCCACTCCAAATATGACAAAGCTGACGTCGGCGATCACAACAACCCATCTGTGCAAGCACCGGAGTCCGATGTCGAGTGTCGTCGACCGGAGCACATACAACACGATGGCAGTGTAGTCCACTGCGTGGAGCGTGGGTGCTGACTCGCTGCGCTGGCAATCTGCGGCCGTGGCGGGAGCGATGGACAGCTCGGTTTCGGTGTAGACGAGGAAGCGGGTGGCGGTGATGTGGTAGACTACTAAGAATAGGCGGCTTGCACGAGGGCCGATGTCGCATGCTGCCGTTACCGACTGGTAAGCGGGTTTCCCGTCCACGAAATTAGCCGGGTGCAGCGGCTTGCTTGTTCGTGATAGCGAAGGTGGTACCAGCACAACTGCCGCGGCGAGTATCTAGGTGCACAGCGGGACTGAGAAGGCGAATGGTTGCGCCGAGGTTGGTCGCCATTGTTGCCACCCGTCCTCAGCTTCTCCTGCGCACTGGTACCCCAGTCGACTGTTTCCTCCAGGCGCGAGAGTAGGTCTCCTGGCTCTGAGACTCTCGCAGCGGTGATAGCTGTGCCGCAGACGAGCTGTCGCATATGCGGTCAGCGAGTGCAGATAGGTGATCGGCACTTATCTCGTCAGTACTCGCCAGTACCGTACATGCGGACTGTGAGAGGCGTTGCAAGAACAGTTCGCTCAAGATTGGAAGCTGGCTCTCATTCACGTAGTGTTTACCCAGAAACTGAAGCAACCATTGCAGCCGGTGTGACGGCCTTTGAATGTGGAGATACTCGGAGAAGAGCTGTTTGAGCAGCTCCCTTGCGATGGCCCTAGACACCGCAGTATGCTACCACTGTATGGTTTCTGTATACTGTCACTAATACAACCAAGATTCAACGTGTACACAGGAAGGTCATTAGGATTGTTCATAACAAATACAAGCAAATCAAGAAGCCCAATAACCTTTCAGTAACTTCCGGACTACCTACGGTATTGACAATAGCAAAACTGGTACGTCTGAAGTTCCAGCAGCAACTCCTAAGTAAACCTGTATCGATGCGTCAAAATACATCTTTCTTGCAGAATCTCGAACACTAAGAAACAAGCATGCATGCACTCTAAGAGAATAGGCTTATAAGGACGATTACATTAGGCAGACAGTCAACGAACTTTATTTGACCACGGGGAGCAACTGATAGGACCCCCTATCGGGAAGCAGTTGTAACCGCTGGCCGTGCCCATCCGTTACTAACAAAACATTTTTTGCGGATTTCAACTAGAAAATTGAAAGGATGTTTAGCAGCTAGTCCTCACTTTCTTTCTTTCTTTTTCAGTGTTTTCTAGAAATAATCCTGTTTGCTGCTTTCAAAGTGCGTGTATTTTTTGTGGTGCATAGATTGGTCCGTTGTCCAGTTTTCGTGTAACTAGCGTTGTTATTATTTGCTTAAAAATGAGTAGTGTTTTCCTATGCCACCTGTAAAAATATAGTGAAGCTGTGTTCACAGCATTCTAGTGTTATTGCCCTCTTGTATTGAAACTGTAAGAGAGAGGCAGTACTAGGAATAAATAAAGATTATCCTTATGTAAACTGTGCTAATTATCTAGTGCACCCATGATGCCAATAAAACACCCATATAGCCTGTTTCAGCGCTTCCAGACGCATCACAGCTTTTACCTAAATGTACAAAGTGGCGAGAATTATAGGCATACGGAGCTTCAATATAGGAGACATTTTTGAAAAAGAATAAGGCTCGAGACGCAATGTTACTAATGCGGGAACTCACCTGGCTCCTGGAAGACCAAACAAATACAAGTAGTGCCTCCACTGTTTTGATGTTCTAATATCAAACCTGAATATTCGAGGACGCGCATAGGCACGCAACAGTTGCGTCTGGCGCCAGAGCCAATGTACACATCTGCCGCCGTGCAAGTGTACTACGGTCGCTAACTTGCGTTTCTGCTTCAGTTTTCTACGCTGCCTTTGTCAGCTGCGCGAAACCATGCTTAAACCACGACGTATATAAACCAAAACCTGCGTAACACATGCTCGCGCAGCTTATCGGCGGAAGCCAGTCCTCACATTTGAGCACAATCGATGGAACAACCCCATCATTATATCAGGGTGGTCACCAGGCTACATGGTTTTATCTCTTACTGCCAGTTCGTATAGTCGTGTTGTCATTAAGATTATAAACGAGCTCGCTATAGGATGCGGTTGTACTTCACCAAATATAGGCTCCATTTGTATTTTTAAAAAGAAGAAAAAGGGAACGGTGATGCGAGAGGAATTCAAAGGTAAATAGCAATTTACGGGGCATTGCCTTCACCGCAGTCGTAGCATAGTGTGCAGGGCGTCCGACACGGCTGCGGTAGGTGGGCAGTTCGAAACCCACCGCCGGCACCCACCGATAAAAAAGATGGGTACAGGCGCCCTCGCACCCGGTAGTGTGTGGGGTGTACCGCCTGGGGAGTGCACCCGGCTGCCGACTTCCCTAGTTTCGACATGTAACCCGAAAGGGTGGATACGTTCCCTGGCCGTAATGCGGACACGGCTGCATTAATCAGTATCACGCAGATTGTGTAGCGCGCGGCTGTTCAGGAGTGCCAGCCGCATAATTCCGGGAGCCTATTTTTTTTCTTTCAAACTGTTATAGTCTGCGTCACTAATTCACCTTTCCAAACTGTAGCCAAAGATACGTGATAAAAATACGCTTTTGAAGAAATATTTATTGCTGAACGAATGTTTTGGTCTCCTTCTATTCTAGAGACATGGAATGCGTGACTGATATCTCGCTTTAAGTGCTATTGCAATATACAAACAAATTTGAAATGTTTTTATGTTACTTTCGAGAATTCATTATTTTACCTGTCCAATATGCGCTTTTGTTCGAATATAATGGAAAGCAACACATATGAAAGTCTCTGTTTACATCCAGGGACGCCACTCTCTAATGCATTAGCTGCACGAGAGCCGCGGTTCTGGTTAAATGGCGCCCCATTCCCTGATAGAACGTACGTGGAAGGGGGAATTACTGTTGAACATTTTCCCCTAATTTATTCTGAATTCCTACTTTTAAGAAAGAAATATTGAAGTTATTTTTTCTTTGTTTGTGTAATTCGTTTCGATATTTAGCCAATCTCTCCATATTCGCTTACCTTAAAAGATTATGTGAAATGGAAGCTCATTACTATAGTAATGAGCTTCCATTTCACATAATATTTTAAGGGAAGCGAAGTAATTACTAATGCAATTAAGGCAGTTATCGCGTGCATAGTCATAACGCAAGCTACGAGGCAGAGCACCGAAAAATCACCCCAGGTTGAAGGTTGGATGCACGCGATAACTACCTTGATTGCATTAGTAATTGCATAAGTACCTAACTGATTCTCCACCTTTGCCGTTATTGGCGCGCTGCTCCCTATAAGTTTCAATTTAAGGGAGGATGAGCGTTCTGTGCCCCGTATGATGTGGGTGTAAAGGGAAGCATGTGAGGTCAATCGTAGTAGGATGATGGCTTGGTACGCGCTACTTCCCCGGAAGCCGATTGTTTGAAGTAACGTCATCTCTCGCGCACTACGGAAGCAGAGTTTGTGTATCCTCCTCATGCTCCCGCTGAAAGATAGGCAGCTGTCCAGATTACCTAAGCGGTGTACACAAGGAGATCAACGTAAGGGTTGAGGCGCTCCTCACAAATGATACCTCGTCCTCTGCGGAGCTTAGTGGCAGGCGGCTTGTGGGGCCTAATGGTTCAGTTAACCAAGGATTGGCGTTCCACCACACGGTTGGACTCATCATAGTTTGGGTGTTACTTTGCTTGAAGATAGACTAGGAAAATAACGGTGCGCGCTAGCATACGGGTTCTCCGAGATGGAAATCGCTGACGGTCGAAATGTCGTCGAGTCGAAAGGTCCCTAAAGATTGCATTTAAACGAACGGGCACTTACTGAGGATGATCCTGAACAGCTTTGACGAGTTTCCTTAAAGGCTGATGAGCGCAGATGAAGGGCTTATGCCGCACCAGAGAGAGCCGAAGTTCAGAGTGATGGTAGTCGAGAACGGCATTCCTACGAGAGAGAAAGAGCCACTCAAGTATGATATCGTCATAGCAGGGTGCAAGAGAGATGAACAATGTACAGTACTCAATATAGACACTAGCAGTACAGGCATTCAAATGTGGAACAGGTTTGACGTTCACTGTGGGCACAATGTGGGCGTAATGTCGCCGTTGCGGATTCCCACTGAGATGCATTGTACTTTCTTTAAATAAGGGCAAGTAAGCGTATTCTTACATTAAATGGTATTGTGCAGATAACAGCTCCCTAGGTGACTTCTGCTTTATTTTACGTAATAGGTCTGCAGAAACCCGCTAGGTGGAGAGAAGTAGTTAATAAAATCAAATGAGACTTCCACCCAAACGTAGCTTATTGCTACAATGGAAACTCATATGGGTTCCTCAAAAAAGCCTCGCAGTTGAAGAAAAATGCGTACTGGTCCGGGACTCGAACCCGGGGCCACGGCCTTCACGGGGCAGCCGATCTAACATCTGACTCCACCAACGATCAACTCGGGTGAGAATCCATTATATTCCTCAACCCACCGACAATATTGGGAGAGAACTAGTTCCTCAGCGAGATTTTGAGCATCAAAGCAAGAAACAGCTTCGAGGTGCCAGTTGGAACTAGACCGCAATGTAAATCCAAAGCGCCGCCTATGAAGCCAACGATCAAGCCAAACTGTAGCCCGTGCGAAAGCTAAAAACTAATAAAAAAGATGCCTCAAAACACGACGCCGTACTACCAAGATGCTTCCGCTTCTACAAGGACATATCAAGAATTGTACAAAAGCACAGCCTTATGATGATTCCAGTTGCCATGTCTACGCTGTCAATGAAGTTCTGGATGTTTCTGTGCACTGCAACTCGAAGTACAGCGAGCACCGTAGGACACCGATTTCGAGGCAAGTGCTGTGGTTTTCTCTCACGCCCACTTTCTCTTTGTGAAACGATTGTCCGCATATTGTGGTAGCGGTAAATTGCGTGTACAATCAAATTATTCAAAACGCGCTTAATTGGAGGCGCGAGACCCCCGGCGAACTTTGCTTCTAAGTTTTATCTCTCGTTTATGTCGACTTCAACCATCTCGTTGGCGTACTTTGCGTCTTTAATAATAATAATAATAATAATAATAATAATAATAATAATAATAATAATAATAATAATAATAATAATAAAAATAATAATAATAATAATAATAATAATAATAATAATATTTATTACACCCAGTCATGTCATGGTTACAGATCCAGCCCGCATAAGCAACATTGCTTGTGTGCGAGGCTGGGCAGTCAGCTGGTAGTACTGATATGTGTACAAATAAATAAATTAATAAAAAGAATATAGGAAAAAAATGAGATTGCAAAAGTCAACAAAAGGTATTATTGCATCAACAGGGGAAAAAAATACACATTGACATTAGAGATGACTTCGCAATCAGGTTCGCATGCTTCAAATCCCGAAGAAAACTTCAAAGAATATGGGCATTACTTATCACCCATGACCTTAAATGTGATTTTATTTGTTTAAATGTTCCCGCGCTATCATTCTCATTCAATTTATTGAAATTAGCCGGCACGTAGAAAGCACGAGTTCTCTTGCCGTAGTTTGTGTACACACGAGGTACCACATATTTTTCTGTCTGACGTAAGCTGCGAGATTTCACGTTCAAGTTCTTGAAATTAGTAGAAAAATAACTTTTACACATGGCGTCGAACAAAACTTGTTGCTCGACAAACAACATGTCTGACTGGTACATGCTCAGCAAGACATCTTCCCCGTGACCAAGTGTGCCATACGAGAGGCTATAGGCAATTCTTTTTAGGATGTGGTTAATTATCTTTAGTCCACTAGAAGAAGCAAAGCCATAAATTGTTATTCCGTACTTTAGGATCGATTCCCCAAGTGCCTTGTAAACCATTTTACAAATATTTACATCACAGAAAGACTTTAGGGCATACAAATGAGCGCACACAGCACGTAAGCGCTTTGCCAGCTCTTCAATGTGGACATTCCATGACAATGTGTCGTCGAAGTGTAGCCCCAGGTATTTCGTGCTATTTACCAGAGCTACCGCAGGACATGAGCATGCAAGGCAGTCACTGGTGTGGAGATAAACAGGGGAAATATCCGCGACTGCTTTATATGGGCTGTGAAAACATATCATATTAGTCTTCGATTTATTAATGAACATTTTGTTATTAAAACCAATCAAGTAGTTTACAGCCATCATACTGTACCACTCTAGCGGCTTCGTTCGAAAGTTTGTTTGATACAACCAAAGCCGTGTCATCAGCGTATAAATAAATTTTTGATTTTAGTGGTAAGCAAGCAAGATCATTCATGTAAATGTTAAACAAAAGCGGTCCCAACACGGACCCTTGCGGTACCCCTGATTTAACACGCAACAAAAGCTATAGGACTCCGCCACACGGACACACTGTTGTCTGCCTGTTAAATAATCTTTAAAGAATGAGTAATACGGGCCTTTGAAACCACATCTGCTTAGTTTTGATGGTAACTGTTCATGATCTAGTGTGTCAAATGCTCGTTGTAAATCAATGAAAAGAGTCAAAACAACATTGTTTTTATCGATTTCGTTAGAGATATAGTCATTAAAATCTTCCAACAGACCCACAGTACTCTGTCCCGAGCGAAAGCCAAACTGCGCTGGGTTAATAAGGCTAAACTTTTCACAGAATGAGGCCATATTAACACAGACTATTTTTCCAATATGCTTGCCAAAGACGAAAGAACTGAAATTGGTCGGTAATTCTCGTAAAGTTTTCGAGATCCTTTCTTATAAAGAGGTCTCACAATGCTAACTTTCATGTTTTCATGTATATGACCGGTTTTTAATGTTTCATTTAGGATGTAAAGTAGTGTTGATTTGAGTACATCCAAATTCGCAGCTATATCTCTTATCCTAATTTTATCAAAACCTGGAGATTTTGTTAAACTCATGGATCGTATAATATCCCACAATTCTGCTTCATCAACAGTAGGCAGAAAAGCAGAATGAATGTTAGAGAACGTAACATTGTTTCGGATATTTGCGGTATGCACCTATTTGTAATGTTGTTTACTGATTCGATAAAGTGTTTGTTAAAATCATTCGCTATCTGAACAGCAGGTGACTCGAGAAAGTCGTCTGCAAGAGTATTACCAATACTCTTTTTTGCAGGTCTCCCTATTAGAGTGTTAACCAAGTTTCATGTTTTACCGGTATTACGACTGCAAGCTGCAAACTTGCCTGAGTGGTAGCGCTTCTTAGCTAGTATTATTTTAGCGTTTACTTTGTTTCTCATCTGCCTAAATTCTTCTCTTGCAAGAGCGTCCCCGGGTTTATCCTGGCATTTTCTAAGGAGCTTGCTTTTAACGCTGCAAAGCTCCATTATTTCGTTATGAATCCACGGGCTATCTTTATTTCTTTTTTTAAGGTTTATTTTCTTTTCTAAGCAAAGGTAAATTTCTCTAAAGGCCTCTACAAAGAGTTCGTAAGCCTTTAGGAGGCTGTACCGCGTTAAAGAATCCCTGTTGAATGTCCTCACACGTTTATCTACTTCATTAGAATTCCAAACATATTTCTCTACAGTTTTTGTTTCAGTCAAAGCAGCAGCATCTCCTGAAACTGCTATAGCGATAAAGTAGTGGTCCGCTACTTTTTCCTTAATAAGACAGCCAAATGAATTATATTTGCACATTTTTGTGCTGATATGGTCTATACACGACCTTGTTAAACGGTGACCGAGAATTTCCTCTCGTGTATAACTCTGAATTTTGTTTTCGAGTCCGTAGCTTACCAAAAGTGTTAAGTAATCAGATGTTGCGGGCTTATTTGCTGTAAAAATGTCTATATTATAATACCGAGACCGATCGAGTTGTCCAGCGCTGTTTATTCCACAAAAGGCAACGCCACCAGCTCACGCGCGAAGAAGTCCAAGAACTAAGAAGATGATGATGGCTATGTACAAATGAAAACGACGAAGTACGTTAATGGTGCTTACACTAACTTCCCCCCGTCATGGAAGCGGCCAGCCTGGCCGCAGATTAGAGATTATCTAAACGGGGAGTGAAGGGCTTCATCCGCGAGACGTGAACAATTTCGGCATTCCGGCGGCGCCGGTCAGTGACGGAGTGTACTGGGCGGACGAGATAGTTCACTGCAGATGTTTGCTGCACAACGGTGTATGGGCCAATGTAGCGTGGAAGGAACTTCTCACAGAGGCCTGGGGTGCGGACTGGAGTCCAAAGCAGGACTTGGTCTCCAGGGTGAAAACGTAGGTCACGGCGTTTGTTGTCGCAGTAACGCTTGCGCTCAGCTTGGATAGCTTCTGTGCTTTGCCGGGCGATTTGACGGCAATGTGCAACTCGGGCAGCAAAATCTTCTGGAAGCGACGCGTTGGGCGAAGAAGGTGCGAAAAATAGTTCTCTGTCGAATATGGTGGAAGGAGATCGTCCATACACAAGGAAGAAAGGGCTGTAGCCGGTAGTCCGTTGAATAGCAGTATTATATGCGAATGTCACAAAAGGAAGAATTTTATCCCAGTCAGTGTGGTCAGGACGGATGTACATGGAAATCATGTCAGACAGCGTACGGTGGAAGCGCTCAGTAAGGCCATTGGTTTGCGGATGATAAGTAGAAGTAGATTTGTGGACGGTATTAGTGGCGCGAAGAACTTCCTCGAGAACTTGTGAAATGAACGCCTTGCCACGGTCACTGAGAAGAACGCGAGGAGCCCCATGGCGCAAGACGATGGCGCGCAAGAAAAAGTCGGCGACCTCAGAAGCGGTGCCGGATCGCAGAGGGGCAGTCTCGGCATATCTTGTTAAATGGTCGACCGAAGTGACAATCCAACGGTGACCGGAGGGTGTCAACGGCAAGGGACCATATAAATCAATGCCAACAAATTCAAAAGGTGCCTCCGGGCAAGGGAGAGGTTGTAGTAAACCGGCAGGAGGGGATGTCGAGCGTTTGCGGTGCTGACATGACGCACAAGAGGCAATGTATTTGGCCACCGTTGAGGATAGGCCAGGCCAGAAGCAGCGGGTCTTTATGCGGTCGTAAGTCTTGTGGAAGCCTAAGTGGCCAGCCGATACATCGTCGTGAAGTGCCTCTAATACCCGCAAACGAAGGCAGCGAGGTAGAACTGGGACCCACCGGTGACCTGTTGGGTGGTAAACGTAGCGGTGTAGCACGCCACCTTGAAGGCGGAATTGTCGAAGTTGGCGTCGCAAGCGGCTGTTGGGTGGTTCGGCGAACCCACTAAGGCGATCCATGAGAGCTCGACAGTAGGAGTCGGCCCGCTGAAGCGAGACGAAATCAGAGCGTGATGAAAGCGTTACTTGGTCCAGGGGCGTTATCGAGAGTTGGTGAGAGGCAGGCGTAGCATCGGAACGACGTGGTTGGGAAGGCGACTGCGCGTTACCTGGAGAGAGTGAAAGTGGGCAGCGAGACAATGCGTCTGCATCATGATGGTGTTTCCCAGACTTGTACGTTATAGTGAAGTCATATTCCTGCAAGCGGAGTATCCAGCGTCCTAAGCGTCCTGACATGTTTTTCATTGATGACAGCCAACACAGAGCATGATGGTCGGTGACGATGGTGAAGTGGCGGCCGTAAAGGTATGGGCGAAATTTCTGAATCGACCAAACGATAGCCAGGCACTCTTGCTCTGTTATGGTGTAGTTCCGCTCAGCTGGAGAAAGTGTTCGGCTGGCATATGCTATGACTTGCTCTTTAGATGCTGTATTACGTTGCAGAAGTACTGCGCCAATACCTTGTGCGCTTGCGTCAGTATGGAGTATGGTGGGGGCACGATTATCGAAGTGGCGAAGCACTGGTCCGGAAGTAAGATGCCGCTTAAGAGCTTGAAAAGCCGACTCGCAGTCGCTAGTCCACGTGAAAGAGGCACCGGTAACCAGTAGCTTGTGTAGAGGTGCTGCTATTGCTGCGAAGTTGCGTATAAACCTACGGAAATATGACGCCAAGCCGAGGAAACTACGTAGATCTTTCTGTTGCTGGGGGCGAGGAAACTGAAGAACGGCACTAATCTTTTCGGGGTCAGGCTGGATGCCATCTTTTGAGACGACGTGACCCAATACTTTTATTGTTTTGCTTGCAAATTTACATTTTTTTGTATTGATCTGGAGACCAGCATTCGCAAGGCACTTGAGAACTTCGTCTAATCGATGAAGATGTTGGCTGAAGTCAGACGAAAAGATGACAATATCGTCCAGATAACAGAAGCATGTCTTCCATTTTAGACCACGAAGTACGTTGTCTATCATGCGCTCAAATGTGGCAGGAGCATTACAAAGGCCAAAAGGCATCACGTTAAATTCATAAAGGCCATCCGGTGTAGCGAATGCGGTCTTTTCTTTGTCAGTCTCGTTCATCGGAATTTGCCAATACCCTGATCGAAGATCAAGGCTGGAGAAATACTCCGCCCCTTGTAGCGTGTCCAAAGCGTCGTCAATTCGAGGTATTGGATATACGTCCTTGCGTGTGATCTTATTGAGCGCTCGATAATCCACGCAAAAGCGAACTGAGCCATCTTTTTTCTTTACCAGGACCACGGGAGACGCCCATGGGCTAGATGAAGGTCGTATTATCTTCCGCGCAAGCATGTCAGCGACCTGTTGTTCAATGACCTTTCGTTCGGACGGCGATACACGATAGGGGCGTCGTCGTATTATAGCGGAACCATCGGTTTCGATGCGGTGTGTAGCCGCAGGAGTTTGGCTCGACACAGGGGAACAGCTATCGAAACAGGCTTTGTGTTTTGCCAAGACCACCATTAAGGCTTCGGATTGCGCGGCTGTTAGGTCAGAACCAAGAACGGATGGAGGAGGGAAAGAATCATCCAAACCTGAGGTTGGTGCTGGCGATGAAGAAGGGCAAAGCGTGACTAGAGAGATAGGTTGAGTGTCGGCGAGGGTTGCCACAGTCATCCCTTTGGGCAGCATCACAGGATCTGGGGTCGTGTTGCAAGCAGACAGAAGGGCGCGGCCGCGTGAAAACCGGACGAGACAGGTGGCAATGAGAATTCCGCGAGAAGTACAGCGGGAAGAAGGGGCGACTAGGGCGTCTCCGTCGGCGATCTGACTGGATGTCACGGCTACAACGTCTTCGTGACCAGGACGCAGGACGTAGTCTGCAGCGATGGCCAAGTTCGCGCATGAAAGTGAAGAGTCCGCAATAGGAGCAAGCTCTGTATCCGTGATGTGGACAACTTCCTCTCTACATGAAATGACGGCTGAAGCAGAATGTAGGAAGTCCCAACCAAGTATAAGTTCATGGATGCACGTTGGAAGGATGATAAACTCGATGTGGTGGCGTATGCCGTCGATGAGAACACGAGCAGTACACTGTCCGTCAGGGTGAATGAATGCATTATTAGCACCACGCAAAATAGGTCCAAGATAAGGCGTTTTTACTTTACGGAGCCGGGAACACAGATCACTCCGAAGAACAGAAACGGCGGCACCGGTATCGATGAGAGCTGACGCGGGAACACCTTCGACAGTCACAGAAAGCATGTTGGCCGGGCGAACAGGAGGAATTTTTGAAGACCGATAAGAAGCAGTTTCCCCTCCAAAAACTGCAACAGTTAGTTTTCCGAGTGCTGGTCGACAAAATGGGAAGTGGGACGAAGCGGTGATGTAGAGCGCCGGTAAGGGGATGGAGAACGACGTCTGGCCGAACGGGAACTATGAGGCAGATTGGGAGCAGCTGGTGGAGACGGAGAACGCTGTTGAGGGAACGAGTGCGGTTCGTGCTCAGCATAGCCTCGCCTTTCATCCTGCTGGCGCCGGCGGCAGAAGCGAGATATATGGCCGCGTATGCCACAGTAAAAACAAACCGGACGAGGTGGACGCCACTGAGGGTACGATGGCGCAGCAAGTGCTCTGGTTCCCATCGAAGCTAAATGGTCATAGGAAACGCCAGTAGGCACGGAAGTCACGGTAGGGGTGGGTATCGAAACAACATCCGCGTAGGTAGGTGTGGAGCGCGCTACCGGAGCAAGATGCGTCGTGGGTGTAGTCATCGCTGTCAACTCCTGCTTTACGACCTCGCGCAAGTCGAAGGTGGGGGTTGTTGCGCAGGCAGCAGGGGGACGCTTTAGGTCTTGTAGTTGAAGCTCCTCGCGGATGATGGTGCGGATAAGAGCACGTAAATCTGGAGAATGAGGAACCTGAGGATCGCTGCTCTCATGTGGAAGACGAATAGACTGCAGCTCGTCGAGGCGTTGACACGTTGAAGTGATGTCTTGGACAGAAGCCGGATTTTGAACGATTAAGGCGTTGAACGCGACAGGCCCAATGCCTTTTAAGATGTGGCGAACGCGTTCGGCTTCCGTCATGCTAGGATTCGCACGGCGGCACAGAGCCAAGACATCCTCTATGTATGAGGTGTAAGACTCTTCGGGAAGTTGGCGGCGCGTTCCCAGCTTCTGTTTGGCGACTGCTGCACGGCCAGACGAGGAAGCGAAGATTTGCCGCAGCTTCGAGGTAAACGTGGACCAATCCGCGATGTCGGATTCGTGGTTGAAATACCACGTCTTTGCAACACCGGTCAAGTAGAAGGCGACGTGCCTCAATTTCTGGGTGTCGTTCCACTTGTTGCAAGAACTCACGCGGTCGTAGTGGTCGATCCAATCGTCTACGTCATCACCGCGGAGTCCCGCAAAGACAGGGGGATCGCGCTGAAGGCTCGTCACAGTCCAAGAGGGCGCCGCAGGTGGGGTCGTCTGTGTGATAGGGTTTGAGGCGCCGGAAGGGCCGGGGTTGGAAGTGTCCATTGTTGTAGGGGTAGCTGGGTGCAGGCGGCGACCGGAACGGAGCTCCAGGGAGGACGGGAACGCGAGAGGACGTCGGGATCTTGACGTACCTCCACCACTTTATAATACCGAGACCGATCGAGTTGTCCAGCGCTGTTTATTCCACAAAAGGAAACGCCACCAGCTCACACGCGAAGAAGTCCAAGAACTAAGAAGATGATGATGGCTATGTACAAATGAAAACGACGAAGTACGTTAATAGTGCTTACAATATTAAAATCACCGGCCAAAATAATGCTGCTTCTGTCTGCGTACTTTTTGAGGAAGCTTGCCAAATGGTCTAAAAATGTATTTAGGTTAGTGCTCGGTGGCCTATAAAAAGCACATACTGTAAATTCCAGATCTGATTTAGTCATTATGCAGTAACTACTTCAGCATCTTGAAAGTCAAACGACACTCGTTCACAGTGCCAATCACTTTTTACATAGACCGCTATGCTACCACCCCTTTTGTTATCCCAGCACAAAAAGAAAGACTCAAAACCACGCAGTGCAATATGAGCGCATTCGTCTTGTGAAATATTGATTTTGGTTAAAATTAAAACATGTAGTGATGGCAGTGCTTCAGCTAGGTGAATCTTTAACATGTCCAAGTGTTTGCGCAGGCTTCTGACATTCACATGGATTAGCTCCAGCAATAAGCTGCTAGAAAGCTCTGACGCCCACTCGTCTTTCATTGATAGCCATTGTTCCTAGCTTCCTAGCTTACCAGACATGCAGTTGTGAACGACATTACATGCGTCTTACTTTCCTTGTACGCGACATTTACATTTTATCTTCTCTGGAAATGTGAAAACTCAAGCTATTCTACTCAATGACAAAAGGTAATTTTTCCCGAATATTCTTATTTGTTTATACCTACAAAGACGAATATTCTAATAGAGCAATTGTGGTACATCGCTTTTCTCTAAAATCGGTGTTCTCTAATATCTACAACGGATAACCAGAAAATGTTTGCGTCTATTTATTTTAGCCAAATTACGGCTGCAAATGCGAACTGAACACATTCATTCTCAACGGTGGGCCTTTCTTGAAGCGTACCGGCCTTATCTGCTGGTGGCTCCGCGACACGGCGCTGCTCTCAGTTGTCGAAGATGGCGGTTGTGCTTCACACGTCCACGGCGTACAAGCAACGAAGTGCGATTCGTTTCTACGAAGCAAGGGACGAACGTCCATCGAAATCTACACGGAAATACAGCCCCCGTATAGGGAAAGCTGTCTCAATTTGAGAAGTGTGAGGTTTGGATTTGTGAGTTTGCAAAAGCCCGTGATGACTCGCATGCCAATCAGCGTTCGGGGAGGCCACATGCGTCGGTGGCTGACCACAGGGGTATACCAAATTTGGTGCTGCGATGGCTCAAATATCTGAACCTCCGCGGGGAGTATGTGGAAAAATTGTTTAAGACCTGCAGAATAGTAAGTATATTTGTAATTACCTGTGTGTACCATATCTTGGATAATAAAAGTAGGGGCAGAAACATTGTGATTCGCCCTGGTGTATTATTATTTCTGTATTTTTAATTTTAATACACGCTCAATAATCTTGCTTTAAGGCTTAATCATTAACGTAGTAAGTTCTTCATAGTGTTGAACACAATTGTGCATATTGCCGAATTGAACTACATAACTGAGATTTTTTAGCGCACGAGAAGGGACGAACACAATGGCAAGACGCGGACACAGCGCTAACTTCCAACAGTTGTTTTATTCCACGAAGCGGTGCATATATATATATAGGTAACACGCACCACCGTACGCATGCGCATATGTACTTATCTTTAATCAAATGAGACTGCACCGAGACATGTGTAATGGAAAGTTAAGATGATATCAAAGAGAAAGAACGACCATGCGTAGCCAAAAAAAAAAATTTTTTTTGTAATCGCAAGGTTAAAATGTCATCTCGATCGGACCACCCTCTGTGTAACGTTTAACAAATCGAATTCTTTTTTTGAAAGATCGATTGAAGGCGCGTTAGCACATGCGCTCTCTAATCTAGCGATCTTCGCCGCTTCAATAATCTCACCTGTTGCTTGCGCTGCGCTTTTTCCTATCACCGTGCATTGTTTATAAATGGGACTGCACCCATCTATTTTCAGGGAAAAGCCAGATGCCCCATTCCTACAGTTCGCCCATTATTTGCTTGTTAACGCAACCTGTCATTTACACACCTTCCCGTTTGGCCGTTGTATTTTTTGCAGCACGACAGGGGCAGTTCATACACGAGGTTGTTCTCACAATGAACGTAGCATTCCTTGTGATTTGTCCGGCAACTGGGCTTCTCAGAACCACAGTAGCTGGCCTTGCACAATTTCGACAGCTTGATTGGAGCTGAAAAGACGACGCTTACATTTGCGTTATTGCCAGTCTTCTTCAGTCTGTGCGGGATATCGTGGATGTACGGAATGATTGCGCGTTTCTGCTTCACTCTCGCATTTTCCGGTGGAGTAAACTGCTCATCCTGTCGTCCGCGTTTTGCAGTCTTAAGGAGACCTTCAGCCACAGCTGTGATGATATCCTGCGGGAAACCGGCCTGTTTCGGGTGATCCGCTTGCACCAGAAAACTGGACAAACACTTGTGAGGACATGAGCGACGAAGCGCATTCATTAGGGTTGACTTTGCGATCCCCCTCTGAACCAACTTAGAGTGGGCCGATGAAAATAGCAGTAGCGGTTTGTTCGCCCAAGGTTCATATGCCCAGCACACCTGGTGTGCTTCAAAAAATATTCTTATAGCGAGAAATCGCAAAGTGCCATCCTGTGGCGTTTCATGCGTAACAGTGAGGGGTTATAAACACTTGTTGAAAAGACCTAGCACTTGCGTGACATCAAGACAAGCCTCCCTTTGAGGGCTTGGATCGAGAAGCACAAGGTAGTCGTTAACGTACCTATGCACCTTTTTTACATTTGAGTTTTCTAATTTGGCATCCAGTATCCTGTTTACACGAGCAAGAGAAATGTCACTTAATATTGGCGCTATGCAGGAACCAATGCAAGTTCCTTGTTTTTGAAGATAAACACTTCCATCCTATTTGGAGAACGTCGAGCGCAGATACATGGACAATAGTTCAAGAAAACCCTGTGTAGATATGCAGATGTGTTTGCTGTCGTTTGGCAAAAAAATACATCGGCCAAACGGGAAGCGGGAAGGTGTGTAAATGACAGGTTGCGTGAACACGCAAATAATGTGTGAACTGGAGGATTGGGTCATCTGGCTTTTCACTGCAGAAAGCATTGGTGCAGTCCCATTTATAAACAATGCAACGGTGATAGGAAGAAGCGCAGCACAAACAACACGTGAGATTATCGAAGCGGCGAAGATCGCTAGTTTAGGGAGCGCATGTGTTAGCGCGCCTTCAATTGATCTTTCAAAAAAAAGAATTCGACTTTTAAAACGTCACGCAGAGGGTGGTCTGATCGAGATTACATTTTAATCTTGCGATTACAAAAAAACATTTCTTTTTGGCTATGCATGGTAGTTCTTTCATCTTTGAGATCATCTTAACTTTCCATTACACATGTCTCGGTGCTGTCTCATTTGATTAAAAATCAGCACATATGCGCATGCGTACGGTGGTGTGTGTTACCTATATATATGTGTACTACTTCGTGCCATAAAACAATTGTTGGAAGCTAGCGCTGTGTCCGCGTCTTGCCACTGCCTTCGTCCATTTTCGTGCGCTAAAGAACCTCAGTTATGGAATACCAACACGCCCAAACCTACGCTCTTTGGAACTACATAATTTTGTTAAACCTTGATGGTCTAGTCACTGTTACCTAATTGTTCTTTTAATTTGTTTTGTTGATACGAATTTTATTGTTAATACAGTGAATTTGTGCTTCAAAAAACTTGCAACTCTTTATGTGGAATGCCTCCCAACTTGACTATACTAGACAGTTAAAGAAATGCCAATATTCTACAGCTGCATGTGAACGGTGACATTTACGATTTCGAAAAAAAAAATAGGCCAGCAAGCTCTCTTGCAGTATTGTATGAAATTTACAAGATAACTTCCAATATATTCAGCGCATTACTTGACTTCAATATGGCAAGACAACAGGCTAGTCTCAGGTAGCAGTATTCTATATTGCATCATATTCATGTGGTCAATCAAGTAACTGAGAAATCTTTCGACTGCAACCACCCTCTATATGGCTCTCTTTGATTATGAAAAGAATTCGTTAAAGTACAGATTCCGGCAGTCACGGTGGTATATTTTGGCAAATATTTGTGAAAACGTCGAAGCTACCAATATTCTCCACAGGACCAAAAAATCTATCAAGAAAGAAGGCAGGCAAGGAGACCCATTCTCTCCAATACCATCCACTTCGTCCTTAAATGAAGCATTGAAGCTGCAGACTTGGATGATTATTAGAGAGGATCAAGAACGAATATTTGAGCACGCTATTGTTTGCAAAGACATGGTATGGTTGTGCAATGATGGGGATGAGTGCTTACAAATGAACAACTTTGGCAGAATGCCTCGCCTCATTGGAGTGGAAAACCGGAAGAAAAGCTACTGAAATCTAGACATTGTGAAAAGATGAGACGGAAACATTTAGTAAAAGTAATCTCTCTCGTAAGTTCCATTAGGGACTGGAGCCACTACACATTGCCGCGGCTCTTGTGCAGCAAAAGTATTCAGAAGTACCCTCACTGGCATAAATGTCAGACACTCGGGACTTTATTAGGTGCTGTTGTCCCATAGATTCGAACAGGAGCGAGGATGCGTCATTTGGAAACGACGAATTCTCAAAACAAATAAAGAAGGTCGGCATTTTTACGTTTCATAAGTTTTCTACGATCAGGACGCACGCCATAGATTGGATTAGTTTTCACCGCCTGAGGTTTTTAGACGTGGACTAAAAAAAAAACAACGGAACACACCTTGTCGAGACTAAAGTGTGAAACGGAGGAAGCCGGACACCATTGCCAACGGCGATTTGTAGAGTCGGAAACACCACAGCGGCGCACAACTCGTACACTGTTATGTGAATATTTGTTTGTTTATTAAATGCCTGCAACGTCATTAAGGACGAAGTGTCTGTTAATGTAGTCTGTGGCCACGTGGAACTGTTGTAGCGCCGTTTGCAGACCAGGAGGAGACGCGTCTTCCATGGCGGTGTCGGAGTGTAGTTGACCATCTCCGTCATCCACTTCGCTTGATTGACTTCTAATTCCTTGGCTTGCCACGGCAAGATGGTGGTCACAGCGCTTACGAGCTTCATTTGCCTTGGCACTCTGATATGCAGCGAGTCGCTTCAAATGCATTGCTTCTCTTGCGTTGGCCCTTCGCGTCCCTGGAGTCTGTGTCGTCGGACGCGCCTCCCCGCCGTGATGCTTGCGTCGTATACGCTCATCCTCTCCTGAGCGCCGCTTGCGTTGAGCGGCTGCTGCATGTCGTGTGTTGGGAGACACTGGTTAGGCGAGGCGAGGTATTCTTCCCACACGATACTGCAAAGTAAACTACCGCCACCGCCACCGCCAAACCACACCCAGCAGATGGTTGCCACGCGCGCCTCGCGACACTGTAGCCATGCCACACAGCGCCCAATCGGAGGGTACCATATGCGCCTGATGACAGTGAAATCAGCGCGCACCGTCGAACACACAGGCGCCACGCGTGCCGATGTGATGAGTCATCCCGCGTCGTGCTGAGCCACCCCGACACCCGCCCTTGACAACAGTGACGTGAAACAAGCGAACCAATCAGGAGGCGCACACCTGAGCCTAGTGACAGGGACGTCATGACACAGAGGAGACCACTCAGGAGGCCTGAAGGCTGTGACAATTTTTGCTAGCGGCGCACGACCGTGACAATGAGCCATTGAAGGCTTCCGCCTATTAAACGGTACACGGGCGTCTTCGTATTTATCCCTAAACGAAATGCGGCCGCCGCTGCGGCGCTTTGATCTTGGGAAGTCGTGCTTATCAGTGCAACGCCAAAGCTGCTCGCCACGACCGGCGGGTGAAACCGATTCAAGAACTACTTCACATATAGTTGAGTCGTTCAAGTGCACTAGAATCGAGACCCCAGTAACGCAGTGTGTGTCTGTAGAATGGCAGAAAACGACGAAAGCGTATATTCTCGCTCTAACGTATACTTATTACGACTCTTTAAATATATTGCACAAGAACCAAATCGATGACACCCAATGTAGTCGTTTGACACCAACTAAGAAAAAAAAAGAGGCACCGTCAAACTCGACGTCAACGGAAGGGACGAACAGCCGTGCTCAACACAAGCTGTCCGCATTACGCAACACAGCCATGTGCGCATTACAGCGAGTGAGAATATCCACCCTGCGGGGTTTCAGTTCCAAATCGGGTGCCCGTGGCGCATGACGACATCGGATGCACTCGCCAGGCATTCTACCACAGACACCACCGGGCGCTTGGCTGCGGACCGCCTGTACCCTTCCCTCCCATTTTCTTCCGTAGGGTGCCGGTGGTGGGTTTGGAACCACCCAGTTACCGCAGGCGTGGTGTACGCCCTGCGCACCAGACCACGACTGCTGTGGAATCTGGCGCTGGCGTCTTCTTCTGGCATCAAAATACCCGGTATTTTTTTTCGTGTTATTTCAGTTGCCAAAGCATATTTCAGGGAAAAAACGCATATCAACTAATATTTAGTGTAGCACAACAGCATTCAGTGGCAAAGTTGATGATAAAAGTTGCGATAAATACGATGACGAATATTTGCAGTGAGATATGAAAGCATCCAGCAAGCGACCAAACACTTCACTAGACGGGGCCTGTGTTAATGCGTAGCAACCCGTTTCGAAGAAATGAGTTGTTTGCACGTGTTTCAGCAAGTCCCTTTGAGTAAGTCCTTAGGTATATGTCAATTTATAAACGGCGTATCAAATTAAACATTTCACAAAGGCACTCTTGAAAAGCGGAGCAGCACGAAGAGGAAGCGGCCATAGCGCATTAGTCTCGCTACTGATTCATATAGCATCCTTTGGCGCCAGGGAAATCTGCCACCTGCGTGTGCACGCACCTGCGGTCGGGTAGAAATGTTCTTGTGTACAGCGCCATCCAGTGCTGTGAACATAATTCGAGCGGCCTGATGGATGGATGCTATGAGAGCCGCCTTTCAGACGGGGAGGTGGGTTGTGCCTCGAAGCTTTTCTTATTTTGCCTAATGTAGCTATTATTTTGACACACGCACGCACGTACGCGCGCACACACACACACACACACACACGCACACACACACACGCGCACGCATACACGCGCACACACACAATCCCCAGCATGAAACTTGCGATACCTCTACTCTACGCCTCCGTTGTTTGTGTTCTCCCTACTTTTCGGCCACCAAACCTCCTATCGCGTGTTACTAACCTCTACTAACAAACAGGGACGAAGAATAGGAGCAACGGAAGGATGAGCGCTTTCTTAAAACTTTTTGGGCACAAATAAACGAAGAATAGGATCCATTCTTCGTCCGTGTTTGTTTGCGCACAAAACGTTTTAAGAAAGCGCTCGTCCTGGTGTCTGCTTACACATTCGAGATGAGGATGTTTGGCCTGCTCAATTATTTTTTTCAGCCATGTTATTTTGGCGCCCAACAATTCACATAATTTTAATACCCTAATTCACCCTCCTTCGCTCAATTACAAGCGTGAGATTTTTTAGCCTCCAAACCAATCCTATTTTCAGCAAATAATTGGCTGGCGTGTAGATGCAGTTTTTGTTTTCATCATCTCGGTAGTTGCAACACGCCTTCTATGTGTTTTGCTTGTGGAAAGTTATTGCCATCACACCATTAATTTGCGACTATTATCCATTATACCGGTGTCACACGACCACTTTCGCGATCAAGTCCGATCCGGATCGAAATTCTCGACTGCTATTGGCTCCGTCATGCAGCTTGCGCAAAAGAACCAATCGCAACCGAGAAATTCAAATCGGATTGGTCTTGATCGCCTTTAAAAGTGTGCCGTGTGACAGTCCTGTTGTTTACATTTCGTTGACTTCCTGTTTTCATGTATCTGTCTCTTACACTCTTGCTGCAATAAACTGTTGTCTACAGTTTTAGTGTTCTTGACTATGCAGGAAGTTTATTTATATTCGAGAACATGGCACATTTATTTACGATACACCTTTTGGCGTGAAGTACTAAATGTACAATATCATAAGCGATAAAGTTCTACTTCCTCAACAGTTGGCATGAGTGGTGCGCTAAGTTGCAGCTTGAAACAGGAAATATGAAATTAAATGAAACTTACATGAAGTGAGACACCTTTTCGCGCTTGTCGTCACGTCGTCACAACATATAAACAGCGGCAGAATTGCCTGCATGAAATCACTCGATTAAGCAACGTTATGGGTAACATAAAAGACAGAAGAAACGAAACCGAAATTAGGACCTGCGAGATTCGACGGCATGCGCGAGCATCTTGGAGGCTGGTGCGTTTCGCCGATTCCGCAAGGTGCGCTGAGAGCCGAAGTCGGCTAAAACGCCTTAAACGTCGTAAAGTAGCGACACTCTCCTCCTCCGCCTTCACTCCTCCTTGTTCTCCTCCCTTTCACGCTACCTCCTCGAGCGTGGCGCCGCCTACACTGCTGGAGCGTTGCAACGGCGCTAACATGTGCCGCTGGCCCACGGAGGAAGGAAATTCAGGAGAGGGCCTGACGTCACTCTTTGTGAAGCTGAAGTGAAGCCGCAAGTTGGCGTTGCTCATGGCCTTGCTCCGCCTATCGGGCCAGCTCTCTTCTCTTGTTTACATTTCTCCCGAAACCGCTTCGCGCTGCGCGCAACCATGCTGCTCGGACCCACGCGCTCCGCAGCAATACTAAACAATCGTTAGCACGTTAGCATGATTCCGTCAAAGAGGGCAAAATTTTCCGCGGATACTCCTTCGTCTGTAGCCATTGTCGTGGCGCGGTACATTGTGTACAGCGTCGCATGTGCGTTCATTTCAGCAACTTTTGTTCCTCCTGTCCGACCTGGCCACAGCAGCATCCGGTAGAGCACGGTCCATATAACGCAGCGCAACAAAACACGGAGACCAACGTAAACCTGCCCGCACTGCCCCTTTGCCACGGTTAGAAACCTACGGAGCAGCACGTGTGAGCGCACAGAACAATCGCAAAACCCCCATTGTGGCCCGAAAGGCGTGGCCGTTACAGCAAAGAAACAAAAAAACAGCAAAAAAAGGAGAACCTACAATGTCATTTCCTCCACACTTTTCTCCTAGCGTGCGGAGCGGGTAGGGCCTCTCCTCAGTTTTGTTTCTCCATGTCCTGGCCACTCCGTAGACGCTTCTCGATAAAAATGTCGCTGATGCACGGCGCGAGGGCCCACGTGACGCTATTAGGCCAATTGCGACGCGGCGTCGGCCTCGGTCAGAGCGCGCGAGGAGGAGGCGGCATTCTTCAAAGCGTGGCAGTACTTTACGAAGTTTAAGGCGCTTTAAAGTCGGCCGCAGGCGCCTATGGGAGTGTGCACTCTTTAAGTTTACTATGATATGCTATGGTTGAAATACAGCGCGGCTCCCGTTTCTGCGGCGGTAACTGCACTCTAACGCTAGCAGAATGCATGCGGAGGAAAAATGACAAGCATATGAGTTCGAATTCGGGAGCTAGACCCCAACAAGCAAACACACATTATAAGAAGCTTGATGACGTCATGTGATTTACGCTGGTTGTCACAAAAGGAAGAATTGTAAACTGACACGGAAGGTTGTTCTTTAACTTCCTCTCCATTTCTGTGGGCAGAGAATTTCTAATTTCATATTACTTACGTGCCTTTGCCACGTCGTAAAAAAGTTCATCAATAAACCGATTACATGGCACAATAAATTTAGTTGAAAGTTCCCGCCTTGTATGTGTTCTTCTCTAGCATCCGTGCCCTTTTTTTTTGTTGCGCGTTAATACTTGAACCCTGTGCATATCTAACCCACGTGAGCAGGCTACCATGCATCAAGAAGAGCTGTTAATTAGTGTTATTAATGTTATTTGTTAGTAACTCTCATCATATATATATATATATATATATACGTATTGTACTGGAGTAGAATGAGCAGCATGCACTGCTTTGAGAAAGACGACGACAACGAGTTCGAAGCCTTGTGCCTGTGTTGCCTCAGCTGTGTGACCTCTCGCTGCGCTGCTCTACTTTCTAAGGGTTTCAGCAATTAAACTATAACGCCTCTCGACATTTGGCGGAAGGGCTCGGCCCTTTACATACCTGGAACTCCGCCGCCGGACGCTCCCTACCGTTTCTGTCCTGCCTCGAGACGCCGCGTGGCCCGATACTTTCAAGTCATCGCCTGTCCTTTGCTCCAGTGCTCTACACCAACGAGGTCCCCCAGTCTTCAGCGGCATCGGCGGAAATGACGGGGAGGATTCGCTGTTGTCATACGACCACGTGAGTGCGCATAACAAATGGGTTGACACAGCAAAACTGAGTGCCATAATCTTCTATCTCTCTGGAGTCGCTAATCTCTTGTGCTTGCAGCTATTCAGAAGTTCATTCTTGCTCCGTAGTGGTGTAATTGCGTTCAGGCTTACTTAGCGTGCGACACGCATAAGCAATGACGCGCTCATTCAGGTCGCATCGTTGAACGTGGACTCCACCGGCTGCGACGCCACTCGCATTGGTGTGGATCTCTGTGGGTGCTGCTCGGTCGAAATGCCCAAGAATGGGGCCCGTCCTTAGTAGGAAATTCAGTCAATGTAAAACAGCGTTGCACTCATGAGTCAAATCAAAAGCAGTGTCCTTATGCAGCAGACCAGTCAGGGGACAGGCGATATCATCAGAAGCGTGTATAAATTGAAGTAAATAAGAGTACAGGCCTAGGAAACTACGAAAGTCCTTAAAAGACCGAGGAGGCATAAATGCTCCAACAGCTCCTGTCTTTTGTGGGTCTTTTGATGGCAAAGCACCGATGTCTGACGCTCACCGAAGGGACATTTCTTAGAATAGAGTATTATGCCAGCGTGTTTGGCGCAGTCGAAGACAACATCCAGGTGCTAGTTGTGCTCTTCGAATGTGCTAGGTAGCACACGCAAATTTCCCATGTGATGCCTCAAAGATTGGGATCTTTAAATCTTTCGAAAGTCGCGGGTGTATTGCAGAGCCCGAAAGGGGTGACCTTGAACTCAAGCAGGCTATCTGGGGTAATAAACTCCGTTTTTCCGTCGTCCGCTGGGTGCATTCGGATTTGCCAGTACCCAAATGGCAAATCAACACATGAAAACTAGGACGCCGAATGAAGGTAGTCCAATGCGTTATCTATCCTCGGAAGAGAGCAAACGTCTTCTTTGGTAATGGAATTGAGACGGTGGAAGTCCACACAAGACCTCCAAGTACCGTCTTCCTTTTTTACAAGTATAACTGAAGCAACTCCTTTCTGCAGCACTTCGCGAACTCTTTCGTCGATAATCTTGCGCTCTGACGGTGATACTCGATAGGGTTTTGTCGAATAGGCTGCGCTGACAGCGTGGTAATTCTTGGCTTTGTTCTAGACGCAGGAACGGATGGCGCATTGTCTTCCTGGGCCAAGGCAGATATACATAAGCGCATAGTTAGGGTGTTCCCACTAATGTACACTGTAAAAAAAGTTTACAGCCTTTGGGGCTTATCTTGTCTCCAAACAACAATCGTCATCTGCCTTGCTTGCGTTTACTCTCTTTTAAACTCGGCGCTCGTTACTTTCCTGCCGAGAACGCTGTGTGAAGCTGTTAATGCGCAAGCCGTTCGTGCCTTGGAAGTACCGGGCGCGCAGCGTAAAGAAAGGAAATGCGGGCACGACCGATAGCGATAACAACCTTTTGGGTTTACAACCCAAAGGTTGTAAACTATTTTTAGGATGTGCGGCACTCGTCCAATGCTGATTGACTTCCTGATCATAGGAAGAATCTCTGAGTCTTCTGAACGAGCGCCCACTCGTTTATGTGGAACATCTGCGAGCACGGCCACTCGCGTTCACTTGTCGTCTTTGAAGGAAGAAATCTTCGTGCCATCGGGTACCGCTGCGTTTTCATCTGAAGGGTTGACAATACAAAATTTATAGCGTCGCCGAGGCACAAACACAAGACAATATGGTTGAAAAATGTACTTCTTCGTGCGTGGTAAATGCCCAGGCTCTACTGCGGCGTTGAAGGCCTGAGGATTGCTGCTGGCATAGCCCACCGGAATTCACAGGTGGACAAAGCAGGCACGAGAGTGTCCGCACAATCATGAAATGCGCCGTCCTCCCTTGATACATCCTGCCTGAGCTCGCACGAAATGTCGCCACTTTCAAACATCTCCCGTGCTCAGGAATCAGCTATGGTGCCACACACTTGTGGAAAACGAATGGCCAATATAACATCATGTTAGGATTGACGGAGAATGTAAAATTCAGTTGTGTTCCAATAACGTTTTAAATGCAACGTTCATCAGAGAAACAGTACCTCCAGCGCCCACTAACGCCATTGTAGACACACCATCAAGAAGGACTTCCACTTTGTTCTTCAACATAAACGCAGGCCGAGGCATAACTTTCAGCAGCGAATTTCCGGCGAAGTCACCTCCATTAGTCGCCGTCTCTACTTTCCCCGTAGTGGTGACCATGAACGACAACAGTAGGACGTGGTGAGGCAGACCGGCACAGTCGAGGACCAGAGGCGTCGCCACACTACGGTGAGAAGCGGGGGAATGGTTCCGGAAGTTTCCTTGACAAATTTTCTTGTTAAAAGGCGATTGCGCCATTGAAGGCCATTGGGTGTTGGGTGCTTGGCCTGCAAATTGATCCTACCAAGGCCTTTGATGAGGAGGATAATATCGGGATTTGTGGCCAAGAACCCCGCATATGTAGCACGTAGGAAATAACGACCTGTCCGGTAGTCGTCAGAAGAGTCAGGCACTTCAGCATGCGCAGGGCGTGTGACTGGGTCGAAAAGCGGAGCATTGTCACTCGTGGGACGTCGACAGGAGCGCACTTAACGAGGGCAAGGCTCAAATCAGGTATCGGAAGAGTAGTTGCTGCATGATGTTGGGCCACATCGGTACTCTATTGAATAACGTGACGTTGACCAACGTATTCCATTTATTTGGGGGGGGGGGGGAGACGGGGCCGGGGCTTGCAAAAATGTGGCGTCAGAGACGTCAGGCCGGCGAAATGACGTCCCGTTAGGCCTGTATAACTCTTCACGCACGATATGTCCTATGGTCGACGTTAGGTCAAATAAAGAGCTCATGTCGACACTGGCCACATCTACAGTGCCTCCAACGTACGGCAGTGCTTCATGACATCAGACACTGAAGCGAGACTGTGCTTGCCGTTCACGAAATTGTAGACATCTACCGCTATGCCCTAAAGTAGGTACACGACTTTCTCTTCCTCTGACATTATTACATTGGCTGGCTTGCACAATTTCAATATCTCCTCGATGTAGATGGTGCAAGTAACTAGTAGCTATGCTTTCCATGCCAAGGTGTGTTATGCGTTTTCATTTGCGTCTGAATCACCGAAACATTTCTTGAGATCAACGACGAAACACACCCACGCCGTGAATAATTGTTCATGACTTTCAGACCACATCAGGGCCGTGTGAGTGAGTGCGAAGACAACGTTTGTTAGTTGGTCGGAAGTATCCCATTCGTTGGACTTGCTTAATCTGTGGTGAGGGCTAAGCCACTCGTTCGCATATTATCTTGCTTTCCCATGGAAAACCCGTGTATAACCCTCTCGAGAGAGGCTAGCTCAGGAGTACTATTCGAGGAACTATCAGGCATTGTTTGGGATATCATTGGCCTTAGTGATGTTAGAACAACTGGTGAGTCTTACACAGTGCTGACTACCGGCCATACCCTCTACTAGAGAGGACTCCCACAGAAGAAGCAATACGGGGAAGAATTAATAATCCATATGGACATAGAAGGCTACCTTGACGAAGTTTACAGCATTAATGAGAGGGTAGCAGTAGTGGTAATAAAATTTGAGGTGTAGGATATAGGTAGTAAATAGCTCCACTCCAAGCTTCGGTCATGATGAAGAGGAAATAGGTCAGTTTTCTGAAGATGTTGAATTAGCCATAGGAAAGGGCACTGAGTGTACTGAGCAATGCCCTTTTCAATAGAAAAATGGGGGGAAAAGCACGCTAGTTGACAAGCCATTGGCAACTATGGCGTCGATTGTAGACTGAGGAAGCTGTAAAAAATAGACGAAGCAAGAAATCAGTGTGAAGGAAACCTGGCATAGGAAAAACCAAGAATTATGTACTGAAACATAAGCAGGATAATATCAGCAATCTCGAATATATATTGAAAGCATCCGAATAATTCCATACTCATCTGTGCAGTGCTCAAAGCAGCCACGATATTTCCTTTCCAAGTAGCAATGAACACGTTACACAGACTCCTTCTACAACTACGGATTGCGTCACGAAGGCCTTGCAAGACATGAAACGGGGAAAAGCGCCAGCAGAAAATGGAATATCAGTCGGTTTAATCGAAAATGGAGGACACATGTATCTTGAAAAACTGGGGGCCCTTTATACTAACAGTCTATCGACGTCAAGCGTCCTAGGGAACTGAAAGAAAGTAAACGTCTTTCTAATCCAGAAAAACTGAGACGTTGAAGAATTAAAAGATCATTGGCGCATTACCTTATTCCCTGCATTATATAAAATATTTGCCAAGATAATATTCAATAAAATATGGGTAACACTGGACTTGAGTCAACCAAGGAAACAGGCTGGCTTCAGGAAGGGTTACTTTACAATGGATCATATCCATGTCGTGAATGAGGTAATGGAAAAATCCGCAGTGTAAAATCAGCCTCTCTATATTGTTTTCATAGATTAGGAAAAGTCATTTGATTCATAGAGATACTAGCTGTCATAGAAGCATTATGTAATCAAGGAGAACATGATGCTTACGTATTTATTTTTGAAAATATCTACAGAGATTACACAAGTAGCCTAATTCTCCACAAATAGGGAGATACCCATAAAGAAAGGACTCAGACAAGGAGAAACAATTTCTCTAATGCCATTCAGTGCGTGTTTGGAAGCTTTTAACATGGGAGGCCTTAGGAGTGAGAATCAACGCCGAATATATCAACAACCTTGGGTTTGCAGATGACGTTGTCTGGTTCAGGAAATTGGAGGATGTGTTGCTACAAATGATGGAGGTGCTTAACAGAAAGGGCGTCGGAGTAGGGGTGAAGCTTAATATGCCGAAGACAAAGATAATGATCAATACCCTGGCCAGGAAACAAGTGTTCAGGATCGCCAGTCAGCCTATAGACACTCTGAAAAGGTTTACCTAGGTCACACTTACGCCACAGGTCACACAGATGTCAAAGTTTGCCTACTCGCATTGAACCCTGATCATGAGATGCTAACGTATAAAAAAATAAAAATGTGTTGGAGCGCATACGGCAGACGTTGTCAGCTCCTGACTGAAAGCCTACCGTTATCATTGAAAAGAAAGGTGTACAATCACTGCATTTTACCGGTGCTAACATGTGGGGCACAATTTGAGGACTGGAAATGGAGCTTGAGAGGAATAACCATGAAACGAGCGATGGAACGAAGAATTTTAGGCATCGTTTTAATATTCAAGAAGAGATCGGTGTTCATCAGAGAGCAAACGGCTATAGTTGACATTCTAATTGACATTAACTGAAAAAAAATTAGCTAGGCAGGTCATGCAATATATAGGTTACATAACCGGTGGACCATTAGGGTTACATAATGGGTATAAAGAGAAGGGAAGCGTAGTAGAGGGCGGCAGAACACTAGGTGGGGCGATGAAATTAGGAAATTCACAAGCGCTGGTTGGAATTGGTTGGCGCAGGGCATGAGTAATTGGATATCGCAGGAAGAGGCCTTTGCAGGATGAAGGATATAAAATAGGACGCTGATGTTCATTCATTCAATCATTCATTTATTCATTCATTCATTCATTCATTCATTCATTCATTCATTCATTCATTCATTCATTCATTCATTCATTCATTCAAAAATTTATTTAAAATGCAGCCTTCGCCAATATTTTCTAGATCAGAGTGAATTCCTCTTCCCTTCTCAAAGAGAAAGGGCGTGTGTAGAATGACCTCCTAAACACCTCTTTTTAATGTCGTGAGCGCGGCGTCAATCAAGGATACAGCACATTAACGAGGTGCGACGTAAGATAATTTATTTCTGTGACATTTGCTGCTAAACTGCCGGTGACATTTTCTCCTACTTTGAAAAGCTTTATTTTAGAGCGCAGCTCTTTGGCGTCCGTTCCTGGGTTTCGCGTCGTCGTCGGCGTTGTCGTCGGCCTCGTAACCAGCTCCGCCCCCCTTTCATCCCCCCAGCGCTAGCAGCGACCGACTGATACCGCTGGATGCCGGTGACGCCGCTAGAGAGTCAAGATAACGGGACTGCATAGAACACCGTCGCCGCCATGCAGAAAGAGGAGGAAAGGGTCCCCCCCCCCCCTGTTCTTGTGTGGCGGATAGGGTGCTCTTCAGCTGCCGACGCGCCGGTTATTTCACGTAGGCCCCGGCACGTCGACGAATACGTGACCACCTTCCCACGGCTAAACCTGGTTCTTAGCGCTGCGGAAGCGAGGGTATCATATTGTTTGTGTCGGCATCGGCGGCGTTGTCCCTGAAACCAACTCCGCAGCTGGGGTTGACTCACTATCGGCGTCAGCGGCATCAGTCAGTCGCTGCTATCTCTTCCCTCCTCCCTTTATCGTGTTGTCCGCTTGCTGCGCGCGCTTCTGCCCCCATCGTTTGCCGCTGGGTGTACACGCCGCCCCCCTCCCCCCTCTTCCTGCGAGTCTCCGGTTGTCAAAGCGCCGGCTCGAACTTAATTCCTTTCTTCGCTCCTCCTCCAATGCAACCCCTGTGCGGTGGCAATCAGAGAGCCAGATCGGTGGCGGCGGATCTGTATATGTGCACCGCCCGAGCCGAAATTGCCGCTGCCGTTCGCCCTGTGCGGTGGCAATCAGAGAGCCAGATCGGTGGCGGCTTGACATAAAGACAAACAGCAATTTCCTAACACTTATGCGGGAGAACATCCCGTTCCTCTCGCTCGTAACGCGTCCCACGGCTGTGACAACCTCGCGAGGCACTTGTATAGATCTCGTCTTTGAGAATCAAGCATTGGTGTACCAAGTCGAACATATATCAGTCTATTTCTCCGACCACAAAGCTTCCTTCATGACTGTCAAGAACTGTTAGTGGAGTCTTTGTTAAAGGAATACGTGTGAAAAATAAAAAAAAATTCTGTGATAGCGCATACATGTGTTGCTCGATTTCTTTGCCTCAATCTATCGAAAAGGTGAATCAGCTTATTTGCTGCGCTCAAATTTCGCATTAGGAAGTAACGTAATCGTCGGTAATTTTTTTAACAAATACAACCTTGACTTTGCTACTGGTTTCATGGGTCCTAAAGGTGCCATGAGCAGAAAGAACTCCACCATGCGCTGCAACATATTGACATCAAATGTTTAGAACTGAAACCAAATAAAGAATTCATATCCCGGAAGATTGAGTGAACTATGCGTAATGATTGCGAAGCATAATGAACTGAGTTCCAGTATTGTTCGAGAGTCACCAGTTGTTTGGAAAATTAGTAAATGTTTACCTCAACAAGAGCTTCATTTGCGTAGAACCTAGCCAACTAAACCGAGGAAATGTAAAATTTGTGTTGAAGTACTTGAGTGTTTATTTGATATGCCATTTTGCGGCTGCGCCTTAAGATGCTACTGCAGATCCATAGCTGTGCCTACTGGAGTTTACTCTGCGTGATAATTTGTGACTGGGTCACGAGATCATCTCCTTAGCCGCGACAGCCGCTGTTCTGTAGAAGGCAAATAAAAATGCGTAATGTTTTTAAGGCAACGTATCAACATTTATAGAGTCCGAAAACAATGCAGACAGTAATTAGAAAGTTTCATGTTACGTGAGCATCCGGATAGAGTGGCAGAAGAGATACAGAAATGCGATAAACCCATTTATCCCAGAGTGTAGCAGAAGAAAAAGGCGAGTCCTCCTCCTCACATGATAGTAGCGCTGTTCGCTCCGCCTTCATTGGTCGCGCACGATGTCAATAAACTTCACACGCTGTTCGACACGAAACTGTAACAGTTAGATAGATTTTTCAGCGTAGTAGAGCCACTTCATCGGGATGTTCCCGATTATTGGTTTTGGTTCGGTTCGAGTTTTGGGTTTTTGAGTTCAGTTCAACTTTGGATTTGCCACCCGCGCAGAGGCACCAGTTTCCTAGTGAACTCATGGCGCAGAGGGCTTCTTCTGGATACTTTCTTTTTCTTTACTTGGAATTGCATACCGACAAGAAACAATAACAAAGTCAACAAACTTTTTCAAACATGTAACTACCGGTCCAAGTTATTACTTCAATCTGTGAATATGTGCTACCCTGTATAACAGCAAGCGGTGCAGCAGCATATCGCGTTGTTCCATAAACAAAGACAACACTACTTGCCTCTGGCCACCTTCTGTTTACTGCAACCTGTTATGTTAATTTACATGGTGCACCAAGAAAAACACTGAGACGTAGACACAGTGCTTTGTCTTCGTTGGCTCGATTGTCCTGCGTGCCGTCTTGCGCCACATTTCAAGTTGTGCAGCATAAGCTTGTCTGCCGGTCCGTTCTTTTGAAAACTGCTGCTTCCCATATGGAAGCTTCCTAGCTTACGAGACGTCCATTACGGGATGGCACTTCATGCGCGTATTATACATGTTGTCCCACATCACTTGAGCCAATGTTTTAAAAATGAAAGACACTCCGAACGCGAGTTGTACTGCATATTTTCGCCTTAACTAACGGATTACTTAAGTTTAATTAATCAACTTTTTAAGTATTGACTACAGACCTCGCATGTGATATGCAAAGTCGTAGAGCCCTTTGATAAACCTCTCAATAAATTGTTCTCAACACGATATATCGCACGCGGACCCTTGGTCCGCGTTCCAAAGAAAGCCCGCGAAATTCACATGACGGGACAATTGTGCACTGTTGTGCTGCTCTCTTGCGTGCGATGGATGAACAAGGTCGGTTGCAACGAGACTAGTTCGCGACAGGGCGTTATGCCTGGTGTAGGTATCTGGGCATGCAGGTTTTATCACATGTTGGCGCAAAGCGTGCTGCGGGACGAGCTGCGCCGCAGCGGTGAAGCTACACAGACGAAAGTGAACAGAAGTATAACTATATTTGGATGCTTGAAATGGGCTAGAGCTGGCAGCCTGCAGACTGATTGTAATGGGGTTGGGTGGGGAGGCGGCGTTGCGGCCGGTATTGTTTCCCAGTGACCTTCAAAGCAAAAAGCGTCGTTTGATTAAAATGCGTGTTTTAATCTGCTGCAATGCAGAGTTCTCAGAAGCACATTTTTCGAGGCGTTCCTGATCATGGTGTCAGAGATGGAGTTTCATACTTGTCATGTCTTTTTCTTTTAGGATCTCTGATTTTGTGGTTGGTGTCCGGTATACTTGATCCGTGACGTAGTCCCAGAGAAAGAAATCGAGGGGAGTTAAATCTGGCCACCGTGCCTGCCAAGCAATGGGCGCATGCCGTCCAATCCACTACGGCAGGAATTCTTCATGCAGCCATTTGCAAGCTTTGCTCCTACCTTGCGGAGGAGCACCATCGTGCTGATACCAAATATCCTTGATCCTAGCCAATGGAACTTCGCAAAGAAAATCCTCACGCGCCCTATCAAGGATGTCGTTGAGGTATCTTTTGCCTGTAAGCATGTTATCAAAAACAATGGGCCAATGATAGTGCTACAGTAAATTTGACACCACACATTACCCGACAACTGATATTGGTGATGTATCGTCAAAATCCAGTGAGGGTTTTCGTCGCTCCAATAGTGAAACTTCTGGATGTTCACTTGGGCAATACGTGAGAAGGTAGCTTCATCGGTCCAAGTATTTTGTTGACAAATCTGGATCCTCTCATGCCTCTTGATTATAGTCCACTTTTCGACGTCCTTTCGATTTTGCAAATGGCGGGACTCCAACATCTGGTGCAGTTGCACGTGATACAGATGAAGCTGCCTCTTCTTAAGTACTCTCCACACTGAAGACTTTGACACTACAGCCTCAGTAACCACAGTACGAACACTTGCATGTGGGTCTGATGAATTGTTTGACAGAATATCTGTCTTCACGTCCTTGCCCAGGATTCAAGATGTATGTTGTTTATTCGTAATAGTACCCGGCTGTCTCAGCGTTTTATATGCAAGCACAATCGTAATTGAGTTTGGACGCGTACCTGGATGCCACGGTCCAAATAACCAAACTGCGCGCCTTCTATGTCAACTTTACGCATTTAGAGCGAAAACCACATGCGCTCTTTCCTCATTAGAGTAAGCCATATCTGCTGCTCAACATTAGTAACAGCCATATAGTGTTGCTGTGGAGAAAACACAGGGATACGGGCGCCTGAGGAGCACGGTATATATTGCAGTTCGGTGCGATCGGTTCAAACGAGACACATAAGGTATGATATACATCAGGCAAACTGCAACTGCCTGCGGCCGCACTCTGTCTGAGACTGAGGCGTCGGTCAGTCGGTCAAGGTGCACATGTGTGAACCTAGACTCGGGCACCCAATACTGCGACCACGATGCCATGCACACCTGCTTGGTATAGATAAAAAAAGAACGTCTGTTAGACAGTGTGTGAAGGAGAGCAGACGGGCCTAGTGCGAAGTGCGACAAAAGTCATCGTCTGAAGAAGACATGCGTAATCTTCCTTGAATACAGCCAAATTTTTTTTACCATAGTTAGGTTGGTCCCCGTGTGATTTATCCGCCGTTATTAGAGCCCTAAAGTTTAAAGTTGTAGCATCATCGTTCAATTCGAAAACTACTAGAAGGTTATTTGTGTACAAAGGCAAAATTGTAGCAGCCGTCATCCCCTTCCATTGTTCCCACGTGCTTCACCCTTTCCTTCTTTCAAGCAGAGCCAAAATGCTGCTTTTGTCTTTTATTTTCATGGCTTTACACGCTTTATGCTTCGGCAACGCTAGGCCAGCAGCATGCATTTGCGCAGTCATTCGATAAAAGACGCATGCCCAGATACCAACAGAAAGCATAACGCCCTGTCGCGGGCCAGTCTCGCTACAGCCCACCTTAGTCATCCATAGCACGCTTGAGAGCAGCGCAATAACAGTGCGCAAGTGCCCCGTCACGTGGTACTTTTTTTTTTCAAATTTCCCATCCTTTCTTTGGAACGTGGAAAAAAGGACCATGTGAGATATATCATGTTGGAAACAATTTATTGGGAGGTTTCTTAATGTGCTCTACAACTTTTGTATCACACTTAGGGCCTGCAGCCAATACTTAAGAAAGTTATATAATGAAACATAACTAATCCGTTAGTGCCTTTCATTTTGAAAGCCTTGGCTCAAGTTGTGCCGGACAACCTGCATAAGGCTTACTTTCTTCGTACGCAAACCTTGCATTTGAATTTTTTTGGAAAATGGAAAAATTCATGCTATACTACTCGATGGCAAAAGTTGCTTTTGCCATTTTTTTCCCGAATATTCTTATTGGTCTAGGCATTGAAAGATGAATATTCCAATACAGGGATTCAGTTGTTCTATCGCGGTGTTAGCTAATTAATATCTACGAGAAAGAATCATAGTCTTTGCCCCCCTTATCTCTCTGCTATATTACGGCTGAAAATGCGAGATCAACATATCCACTGCCAGTGGTGCACCTTTCTTCGACTGGCCCGGTCTTATCTGCTGGTAGCCCGGCAGCAAGGCGATGCTGTCAATTGTTGAAGATGGCGGTTGTGCTTCTCACATACATGGCGTACAAGCCACAACTGCGATTATTTTTCTACGGAGACAGGGACGAAAGCCCATAGAGATGCGCAAGGAAATGCAGCCCACGCATGGGGAAAGTGTCTGGCTTTAAGAATTGTGAGGTGTTGGTGCAGTGAGTTCGCAAAAAGCCGTGAAGTCTTGCACGACAATGAGTTTTCTAGGAGGCCGCGTGCGTCGCTGCTGACCACAGAGGCACCTCAGGTTCATTGCTGCGATGGGACAAATGTCTGAATCGTTGTGGGCAATATGTAGAAATATAGTGCAAGGTACACCGAATAATGCTTATATTTGTAATTACCTTATTTTGGCTAATCGAATGTAGGGGCAAATACTTTGTCAATCGCCCTCATACACAAAGATTTGTCTATATTTTAATTTTATTTCTCACGCAATAATGTTGCTTTACGGCTTAATGATTCGCGTAGCGAGCGGTGCATAAATTTGAACACTATTGTGTATATTGTTCAATTATTTTTGAATTACATAATTTTGTTGAAGGCTCATCGTCTCATCAATGTTGAATAATCGTTCTTATTATATGCTTTTGTTGCAACGTATTACATTGTTGATAAAGAGGATATTGCGCCTGAAGAACTTGCAACTTTTTGTGCGCAGTACCTCTCAATTTGAGTGCACTAGACAGTTCGAAGAATGCCAATATTATACTTCTTTATTTGAACGGAGACGTTTAGGATTGCGGAAAATATTTAGGCACACAAGCTTTCTTTCAATGTTGTATGAAATACACATCAAAATAATTTCCAACGTATTCAGTGCTTCACTTGACTTCAATCGATTAGGAGAGCAGGCTGGCTTCTGGTAGGGTTATTCCATATTGCATCAGATTCATGCCGTCAATCAGGTAATTGCCAAATCTTGCGAGTTTAAAAACCTCTATGTGGCTTTCTTTGATTATGAAAGGCATTTATTTCAGTACAGATTCCAGGAGTCAAGGTATCAAGGTATTCTATAAAGAAGGATTACCGAAAGCATGTATTGCCATGTTTGGTAAATATTTATAGAAAACTGAAAGCTACCATAGTTCTCCACAGGAGCAAAATTATTTATCAAGAAAGACATTAGGCAAAGAGACACATTTTCTTCACTGCTATACATATCGTGCTTAAGGGATGCATCGAAACTGCAGACTTGGAGGATTATGAGTGAGGGTCAACGACGAATATCTCAGCACCCTAATATTAGGAGACGCATGGTATTGTTTGCAATGATGGGGATGAATGCTTACAGATGAATGGTTTACGCAGAATGCCTTGCCTCAACTGAGTCCAATGCTGGAAGAAAGGCTGCTTAAAGCTTGACCTTGTACTGGATGAGACGGAAACATTTAGTAAAAGTCGTCTGTCCTGTAAGTTCTCTCAGAGACGCGTGTCACTACGCCACTGCCGCGGCTGTTGTGCAGCAAAAGTATTCGGAAGTGCCCTCACTGGCGTAAACGTCAGATACTGGGGACTTTGTTAGGTGCTGCTGTCCCATAGAGTGGAACACGAACGCAGATTGGACGTCTGCAAACGATAAATTCCCAACAGAAATAATGAAGATTCTGCATTTTTACGTGTTATAAGCGTGAGAGGATTACGAGGCACGACATGGGGGAGGTGGAGGATACACCGGATTAGTCATCACCACCTGAGGTTCTTTAAGGTGGGCGAAATAAGCGGTACACGGGGGTTTCTGTATTTATCCCCAAACGAAATGCGGCCGCCGCCCCCGCGCTTATCTGCCCAACGCCAAAGCTACTCGCGCCCATGGCAGGAGAAACATACAGCAAGAACTACTTCATACGTAGTTGAGTCGTCCATGTACGCTAGAATTGCGACATCGGTAACGCTGACTGTGTTCGTAGAAAAGTGGGAAACGACCTATGGGTATATTTTTGCACTAACGTATACTTATTACGATTCTTTAAATATATTGCTGGAGAAGCAAATTAGTCACACCGAATGTAATCATTTGACAGCTGAAAAAAAAAAGAGAGGCACCGTGATCACTTCAGGTGAATGGAATCGATGAACAGCCGTGCGCAACGCAACCTGCATCTGGCAGCCGTGTTCGCATTAAGGCCCGTGAGCATATCCACCCCTCCGGGTTGCAGTTCGAAAACGGGTTCCCGTAGGGCATGACGATGTCGGTGCACTCACCAGACGCTATACCACAGGCAACACCGGATGCTGGGCTGCGGAGCACCTGTACCCTTTCTTTTTTTCCCATAGGGTTTGGGCGGTGGGTTTCGAACTACCCACCTACCGCAGTCGAGGCGGACGCCCTGCACACTATACCACGACTGCGGTGGAATCACGAGCTCGAGAGAAGGTATTTATCATTTAATTCTTCTGGCATCAGAATACGCTGCACTTTTTGTTGTATTTTTTTCAGTTGTCGAATCAGCTTGCAGGGAAAAACGTATATCAAACAATATTTGATGTAACACAGTCGTATTCAGTGGCAAAGTTTATGATAAATGTTGTGATCAACACGATGATAAATGTTCGCAGTAAGAGATAAAAGCCTGCAGCCAGGCGACCAAACGCGTCAGAAGACTCGAAAACGTGGCAACATGTTTAGACCAAATCAGTTGTGTGCATGTGCTTTCGGTGAGTCCCTTTGAGAAAATGTTTAGGTATATATAATTTTATAAACGGCGTATTAAATTAAACATTTTACATGACCCGCAATGGAAGTCTTGAATAGAGGAGCAGCACGAAATGGAAGCGGCCTTAGCGCATTAGTCTGGTGACTGATGCACACAACGTTCAATGGCGCCAGGGAAATCTGCCACCTGTGTTTGCGTGCTCCAGCGGCGCGGTAGAAACGATCTTGTGTACAGCGCCATCCACTGCTGCGCACATAATACGAGCGGCCAGATGGATGGATGCTATGAGCGTCCCCTTACAAACGGGAAGGTGGGTTGCGTAGAAGCCTTTGTTCTTGTTTTCCTTAATGGCCCACTTATCCTTTTGAAGCACACACACACACCCACACATGCACACACGCACACACGCACACACGCACACACGCACACACACGCACACACACACACACACACACACACACACACACACACACACACACACACACACACACACACACACACACACACACACACACACACACACACACACACACACACACGCACCCAAATACGCGCACACACACACAAAATATCCACAGCATCAAGCTTTCGGAACATGTACGCGGAACTTTGTCTAATCCTCCGTTGTTTGCGGTGTTTGTACTTTTCGGTCAGCAAATATCCAATCGCGTTTTACTAAACTCGGCTGCGAACATGTTCACTTACACCTTGCTATCAGTGAATGCAGGGGTTTCAAGGTAGCCTGACGAGCCTAAACCGGCAACTCGGTAGATATTTTCGCATTCTAATAAAACTTGTTCCATCGTTTCCCTAGCTTTAGCGGAGCAAGGCCGTGCTTATTCTTCCTTGGTGTACCTCGATTGATTACTACTCGTTCTAAGGCATCCTGATCTAAGTTCGAAAAGTAAAAAGCTTCTCTTTTAATTATGGTAAATGGTTTGTTTCCTGATTTTGTTTTTTTCATTTCAGGTACTTATCGTAGCAGGTTTCATTTCCACGGCCACCACCTATAAAATTCTCTCACCCTCCCTGACTTTACGTTTGGAGTTCTTTGTTGGCATTTTGCTTACCGTACAAGTGTCATACTTGCTGATCAGCTTCATCGTTTTCTTACACTGCGAGTCAATGTTTTAGAACACGTACGTTTTCGAAGATGCCTTTGAACACCTAGTTGTACATTTAGGTACACTAAGGAAGAAGAAGTATGTGCTTGCTGCAATAAAGCTATAAAAGCTACAGAACATGTTATATTAGAATTTGAAGATATCTACCCAGCTGTCGGTTTAGGCTTCCCAGGCCTCCTTGAAGCCCTTGGGTTTAGGGGTAGCAACGGGAAAGTGAAATATCTCTGCAAGAAAGATAATAAAATGCTAGGAATGATAGAGACTTCGAGCTTGTGGTTGTTGATGCTAAAATAAGAAAAACTTGAGGGACAGGGACAATAGACGGCAGCAACATGACTCTCTTCATTCGTCCTTATCTCTGGCGCTTTTCTTATTTTAGTAAAAGTCGATTGGAAGTTTGGTGGCAGATAAGTAGAGAAACCAGAAAAAACTGAGGTCTATCAAAATAAAGTTCCCAATAACAGTTCAGAATGTTTGATGCTGGGAATTCTCGTCTGTTAGAAATTAAAATACAGGTGAGGCATTCGACAAAATAATAAAAATCACATGAATCCCATGCACTGTGGGAATCGATGTAAGCGAAGCTTTTTCTGCTGATTGCTTTTAAAGACAAAAACTAGCGTTGATGTTGACGAAGAATGTTCAATTTCTGTGGTGTTTTGTACACTACTCGAGTGGCGAATTGATATTAAACGTAACCAATGAAGCAGGACCACTACTGTTTGTCGGCGTAGTACACAGAACATTTGCATAGGGCGAGATTTGTTCGCTTGAGGCGGTGTTGTGCTCTAATGTTCCTTACCTTTGAGAAGGTTAGCATTGTCATTGCCTCCTGTCAAGCACATCGCATTGTGGCAAAAGTGTTAAACATCAATTGAATTGAGGGCTGTATACGTCAAAACCGCAACTGGCTTATCAGGCACGCCGGGGTGGTGGATTTTGCAATAATTTCGCCCACCTGGGGTTCTTTAACATGTACCTAAATCTAAGGGCACGATTGTTTTTGTAGTTCGCCCCATCGTAATGCGGCTGCCGTCGTAGGCGCGGAATACGCGGGGGGGGGGGGGGAAGGGTGAAGGGGGCGAGGGGACTACTCCGGGGCCCGAGCCCCCTTAGGCGGTGCTGAAGCCGACCCCCTCCTCCCCCCTAACACACACACACACCTAAATTGTCATTACCAGAGTTTTGTCACCCACATCACTAGAGGTTTCTTTTCACTTGCCAAGACCAATAGCTTAGCGCAATATTGTTGGAGCGGACCTGCACTGCTTTTAATTCACACATAGGATTTATTTCCGCCAAACCTGAAGATAGGAGGACAACCGCATTAGAAGCAGTAGCGACGGCTGCCTCATCCGTATTTTCTCAATTCGATATTGTTTTACGTTTCCACCATGCACATACAGAATATATTATACACACAGCACAAGGTATTGTCACGTGGTGGTGACGTTCAAGAACAGAGTAGCAATACTGTGAAAGATAAAACTAACTTTTATTGGGCGAACCTGTGCCCGCAAAAACAGGCTACACTTATAGCACAACGATAGCGGTGAACACGGTCGGCGATCGTCGAAAATCTGATCAGCGGGTCAAGCGCGTCGGCTTTTATACAGCAATCGCCGAATGTTCCAGACTAATCGTTGGGACCCGCATGCCTTCCACAAAGCTCTACACCAGGCGATGAAATCAGATACCATAAGGTTCGGCGACAACAGACAGCGGATGGAAGCATCGATAACTTTCCAGAAACTTCGCATACATGCAGTCGCGTCCCGCGCTGTGCGATAACATTTGTTAGGTGGCGAAACGGGGTCGCCCGATAAAGATAAGTACACCGTGTCATAACCCCCTCTTAAAAAGCATCGACCCGATGGTGCATACAAACGAAAGCAATAATGAAAAACTCCCGTAACAATAAAATATGTAAGTTCGTCAGCGTCCGTAAAAGGGTTTCAGACGCAACACGTGCACCACTTCAGATCGTGCGCGCCGCCGCTGTGAATGGGAAATTCCTTGTGGCACGACCTCATAGTCCAGTGCGCCAATACCTCGAATGACCTTGTAGGGTCCGAAATAGCGGCGCAATAGTTTCTCACTCAGTCCTCGTCGGCGTATCGGTGTCCAAACCCAAACACGGTCGCCGGGCTGGTACTCGACGAAGCGTCGTCGGAGGTTGTAGTGTCAGCTGTCGTTCCTCTGTTGGTTCTTGATCCGTGGGCAGGCGAGCTGTCGGGCTTCTTCGGCGCGCTGCAGATAGCTAGCGACGTCAACATTCTCTTCGTCAGTGACGTGGGGCAGCATGGCGTCGAGCGTCGTCGTCGGGTTGCTGCCGTAAACCAGCTTAAACAGCGTGATTTGTGTTGTTTCTTGCACCGCCGTGTTGTAAGTGAAGGTTACATACCGCAGGACCGCGTCCCACGTCCTGTGCTCGACGTCGACGTACATTGCTAGCATATCGGCGAGGGTCTTGTTCAGGCGCTCTGTGAGACCATTCGTCTGCGGATGGTAGGCAGTTGTCCTCCTGTGGCTTGTCTGGCTGTACTGCAGAATGGCTTGGGTGAGCTCTGCTGTAAAAGCCGTCGTCTGTCGGTGATGAGGACTTCTGGGGCGCCAAGCCGCAGCAGGACGTTCTCGACGAAAAATTTCGCCCCTTCGGCTGCGCTGCCTTTTGGTAGAGCTTTAGTTTCAGCAAAGCGGGTGAGATAGTGCTTCGCCACGACGATCCACTTATTCCCGGATGCTGACATCGGAAAGGCGCCAACAAATCCTTCCCAATCTGCTGGAGTGGTCGGCGAGGAGGTTCCATCGGGTGTAGTAATTCTGCTGGTCTTGTCGGTGGTGTCTTGCGTCGTTGACAATCCCGGCATGTCTTGACGTAACGGGCGACGTATTGGGATCGATACCCAGCACCTCCACCAGATGTCACGTGGTGGTGACATTCAAGAACACAGTAGCAATACTGTGAATGACAAAACTAACTTTTATTGGGCGTACCTGTGCCCACAAAAACAGGCTACACTTATAGCACAACGATAGCGGCAAACACGGTCGGCGATCGTCGAAAATCTGATCAGCGGGTCAAGCGCGTCGGCTTTGATACAGCAATCGCCGAATGTTCCAGTCTAATCGTTCGGACCCGCGTGCCTTCCACAAAGTTCTACACCATTCGCGTCAGGCGATGAAATCAGATACCATAAGGTTCGACTAGAACAGACAGGAGATAGAAGCATCGATAACTTTCCAGAAACTTCGGATACATGCAGTCGCGTCCCGCGCTGTGCGATAACATTTGTTAGGGGGAGAAACGTGGTCGCCCGATAAACATAAGTACACGTGTCAGTATATTATATCTCTGAAAGAGAAGGAGGTGGACCCCGCCCCCCCCCTCCAATTAAATATTACATCTAAATATATCCTTAGAATACGCCTTTAGAAAAAATACGTTGTTGCATGTTCGCTTCATTTCAAATTGCATTGCGTCCTTTTCTGCCCCTGAAAAGAACCTGCACACTTCTGTGACCCCTTCGGTAGAGTCTTTTATCAAATGTGCGCGAAATGCACGTGACTTATATGCGTCTCAGTATTGCTTCTCCTTCAAGTAAGCAGTGCTAAAGCCTCATGAATGTAAGGACTCTTCTAATAATTTACAACATTTATTAGGCATGGAAACATTGTGCCTTGCACGCAGAGGTCATAAACATACACCGATTGTCGCAATTAATTGTCGTGCACACAGGTTTCAAAAAAGAGCAATTGCGCTACTGGAAGAAAACCCAGTGCATATTGTTTCCTCTTCATGGAAACAGCTGCCAGTGATTTTTTCATTATTGAGATTTATTTATGTAATTGTAAATAATTATACAACTCGTGACTTACTGTCCTATATATGAAAGTGTGAAACAGGCATTTGAAGGCAGAGCCAAGGGACATCTAGTCGCGGTATTTTCAGCCACGTACAAATAGCTCACTGGCTTTTCCCGATTGATAAAGGAACCTCGAGAAATATGCAAAATACCACGTGACTGCGCTACAACCCGTATCATTATGCAGCACCCTCGAAGAAGCTCCCAATAAAGGAAATAAAAAAAACATCGTGATTTTTGTTGCGCAGTATCAGTTGAGTAATGGATTACCAACTTGCCCGTAATGCTGCTATCATTAAATTTTCTTTTCATTCCAAGTGTTGTTGCATTTGAAGTCGCCTGTACTTCAATTTGTTTTGCTGCATTACCTAACCTGCGTTATTTCAATTCATTCTTGTTGCAATATCTTTGACTTATGTATGTCTATGATGACTCCCCCCCTTATGTAATACCCTGTAAAGGGTCCTTAAGGGTCCTATGAATGAATGAATGATGATGATGATAATGAACAAGCTAGTTCCTTATCAGCTGCGCCTCGGCTGAATTAACATGTCGCGTTTGGTCTTTGTTTCAAAGAAGCTGTGATAGCTGTTGTCTTAGCGTAGACAAAGTGCACATGTTTTTTTTTTGTGCCACAAGATCTATCACCACAAATGCGAATTGACGATGTCAACGCAAAGGCATACCCGCCGCGGTTGCTCAGTGGCTGTGGTGTTAGGCTGCTGAGCACGATGTCACAGGATCGAATCCCGGCCACGGCGGCCGCATTTCGATGGGGGCGAAATGCGAAAACACCCGTGTGCTTAGATTTAGGTGCACGTTAAAGAACCCCAGGTGGTCAAAATTTCCGGAGTCCTCCACTACGGCGTGCCTCATAATCAGAAAGTGGTTTTGGCACGTAAAACCCCAAATATTATTATTAGATTTAGGTGCACGTTAAAGAACTCCAGGTGTTCGAAATTGCCGGAGTCCTCCACTACGGCGTGCCTCATAATCAGAAAGTTGTTTTGGCACGTAAAACCCCATACTTAATTTTTTTTTCATTAGTATTCACCAAAGAACACATTAGCTCATCCCCTGATTAAAATACAATCCATGAAATTTGCGTGCCTGAAATTGTGAATAATGGAACAGGTATCTTAGCTTTATTAAACAATCTTAAAATTACTAGTAGTCCGGATGACCTCGACCTTAAGAATAAGATACTTAAGAGTACATCTCAAAGCATTTGCGCTGTGCTGTCCTGTTTGTTTTCGCAATCTTTATCACACGGACTAATGACTGGCGGATGACTCCAGTCCTATCTGCCAGTCCTAATGACTGGTGGATAGCCAAAGTAATACCTATATTTAAATCAGGTGAGCGTTACGCTCCATTGAACTATCGACCAATCTCGTTAACCAGCACCGTTTGCAAACTTCTTGAGCAGAAGGAAAACATGAACCTTGCTTTGGGAGCTGCAAATTGCAACTATAGGTAGGGCGCAAATATATATCAGTCATGCAAATGTGGCGTTAGAACAAACGTGTCGTTTATCCTCAGAAATTACGAGAACCTAAGACAAACCGGCGGCTTCCAGAAACAGCAGCGAAAAACTCTACGTTCCAGTCATAGCCTACACTCTAAAAACTAGAGAGGGTATCGCAGGAGTGAAGCCTCCGATTTACTCTTGAAGGCGTTGTTTTACTCTCTCCAAATGTCGAGTAGAGTGAATTGCATTGTTCACTCCGTCACCAAGGAGAGAGTGAAATGTGCTTTTCACTCTCGCCTTCAGAGAGAGAGAGAGTAGAATTCCCGTTCTACTCTTGCGGCAATAGAGAACAAAACGTAGCGTAATGTTCCGCTTCAACTGTAGGAGGCTGGCTCCGAACATGGCGATGTATCAGTCTCGCGCGCTGAGGAAAGAACGCACCATTTCGCTTCTAAGAGAGCAGGCTGCCGCAGTTCAAAGGAACGCGTAGCGAGCGCTGTACTTTTTCAATCGGAGTTCCTCCACCGCGCGCGCTCAACGTCGCGGAACAAGACAGCACCGGAGAAAGGTGATCCGTCCAGTGAGGAGCAGGAAGGCCATACAAGGGAGATCGTGTGTCAGCCATCTCGCGTTGCCGCGAATACACGACAGTCGTTCGTCATTCGTTGGATATAACAAGAAATCCTCCACGGTGAGTGAATTCTAACTTAGGTGCACATTCTGCGTATATGATGCTATCGCGAGGTAGTCGTCGCTTCGCTTAGCCGACGCGATTGACAACGGACTAGGCATGGCGCGCTGTGTCTCTCGATGTCAATCGAAAACGCCAGTCGTCGCGATAACTGCATGCGATTTTATCACATGCGGCTATCCGTAATAGCTTGGAAAATCGCAAACGCTGCCAGAAACATCGTATGTTCAATAAGACACCAGGCGAAAGGACGCTTAAAATGGTTTGTTCACCAGCACGTGATTCCCAGCCTATAATGCGGAGCGTGATTAGCATGTGTTTTGTGTGTTTGAATTTATTCAGTTTGGCAGTCTACTGTGTACGGAACGCTGTTGAAATAAGAAGTCACGTAACAGAAGGCGTCACTTTGCTGGCGGCATCCTTTCGTTATAAGTAAGCCGCGCGCTTCACGGTGTCTCGCTCATCGGAAATCTGCGACCACTGAAGTTACGTGCAGCACCAGTGCTAGGTAGAAACTTTGCCGCAGGCATTGAGCTGCATGCTGCAAGAGGTCAGTTGGGAGCGTTATCTGGAACTTACTGAAAACGCATGAGGACTCCATGTTCTGTGCTGAATAAAGTATAAACCCGATATAAGCGGTCTTGCGAGCGACAGCTACAAGCGATGCGATGGCTGTCGCGTTCGCACTCCGTCCAAGCGACAATTATGAGCGAAGCCTCCCCGGTGTTGCTGGCATGAGGACTGCAAACACGCGTCGAAACTAGCGTGACGCGTGCTTTAGTAATTTAAACTTATGTATTTTACTGTAAGAAGTAGCATAAAATATTTCCGAAGGTCTTGCATTAGGTTCTTGTCCTTGCAGGTATAAAAATTATATCGTTTGCTTGTTTCACGCGACAATCGCTAGTATTTGAGTGACGTACATCCAAGGCAGTTCCGGCTTCGCGCTATTGGCTAGTCGCTCATAGCACTTCCGGGAGACGAGCAACGATTTCTAGATTTCGAGAAACGAGCGATCTCTTCAAGCGACGGCCCGTTTTGTCGCTCGAAGCCGTCCGCTCGTCGCCGTCGCGCGCCAAATCGCTCTCATTGTGTTTAGCTCTAAAACTGAACTGTTTTTGCTCATCTATTGAAATGGTGTGATTATATGTCTGATTTTATGTCTCCTGTTGCGGCTTTCGAGCACGATGCGAATCTGAAAGGGTGTTTATATCTACGAACTCGATGAATTTTCAAGCAGCGAGTTATGCATCGGCATCGAATATAACGGCTGCTGTGTGTAATTAGAATTGCAGGGGCGCTTTGTATAGGCTTATTGTTTCGGACACGCCTGTGCATTTGCTAACATGAGTTGGCGTTTCAGAGTTCTGTCATATGAACAGCTAAATCACCCTTCCGCTGGGGATTACTAGCGTATTGTGTGCATTTTGATACTGCATGGCAGATCAAAATGTGTTTATCGCTTTAATATTTTTAGTGGAGAAATGAAATATCAAAATAAAACGTTGCTTTATTTCTGTGTTACCAGACGTCTGTCGTACACAAAAAAAGAGTTAGTCTAATAGAATAATAACTGCCGTCTATAACAGCAACTTTTACATGCCTTCGAGAATGTAAAATGCTAGATTTCAAACTGCAGCAGTAGTCGAGTCTGTGAAAATGAACTCCATTGCACCCCTCATGAATGAAAATAAGTTCATGCCTTTAAGTAAGCTTAGATTCAGGCCGCAGTGAACTTTCTTGTTATTTTTGAAGTGTGGGTAAGCTTGTCATAACAAGCCTTGTTGCCCTTTATTACAGGCACGTCCAGTCATATCCATTCAACTGGAGGACTATATTTTCATCCCTCTTGAGCATCATGTTTGCAGATATGATCCTAAAATTAAGGCTTGAGCAGAGATGGCGCGGGGGGCACACAGGGCACATGCTTAGGAGGCGTCACAAGTGGTCTTTGCGACACACCAGTTATGACAGACCCATGACATCTGACAATGACCCATATTCTATTGATTAGCAGGAGTATTTTAACATTAGTGCCGAACGAGGATGAACTGTCCGTTATTTGTTTTTTTGTTTAAACCTAAAAATTGAAGTTAGTTTAGCAGTTGATTGTAGCAGTCATTTAGATGTTTCGCATGCACTTCAGTAGGAAGCCTAAGAGCTAAGGCTTTCTTTTAGAGACATGCCCTTGACTGTCTTGATGTTGTTTACCACATGTGCTCGTGTTGACTTTTGCACACGATATTTTTCTGGAACCCGCTTCATATAACGCAACAAGGCCGCTGCAAGGACACAAGGATGCCAAAGCGCCAGCCCAGCGCGACTTCACGAAGTGCAGAGGAGCGCATGCCAAAGAATTAAAATACATTGCCATGCAATTTGGACAAGAAAACTAGAATGTGGGTATATTGGGTGTACGGCTTGACTAAATGTGAACAAAATCAAAATACAGTCGGTCCCACCAAGATAAAAATTCTCACGTGTTCTAGGCAGTCATCTTAATATGGTATATTTATGTAATGTCTCTGATGGGAAAGTCAAAATCAAGTATGCTCTCTGGAGACAAACACATAGTAGTAAGTGCCACTTAAAAGCTAGAAATGTGTTTTAAAAAAAGCTGATTAGTTGTGAGAAGTGACTGCCTTTTGTCTTGCCTATCAACAGATGTATCCACGTGATAAAAAATAGTGGTACAATGAAACTGCATATTTGCTTAGTGACATGATACATACTTGCAAGGAGCATGGCACCTGTGTTCACTGTAGAAAGCAGCAGCTCATGCTTGGTTAGGTGATTAGATATATTTAACAGCTTTAATAGCTTACATTTAACAGCATGTGAATGCATGTGCGCAAATAGAAACAACTGTGATTCCTTCTTGTAAATGCTTACATGAAGCAGGCAGGCTTTCATGTCTTCCTCTTTATTTATCTTTAACATTTAATTTTAGAATTATGGCAGAAAAGGGAAGCATTGGGGAAGAGAATCCAATGTTTAAGAAGTCATTATCGTTTATGTACAGGCTCATGAAACCAGTTCATTAGAACTGCTAGTGCATCCCAAAGCGACAGCAAGGGGCAATTAAGGCCTTTAACTGTGTAGACAGTGGTGCACACCTTACATCTTAGAAGCCAGAGTCACTTGGAATTGAAAATAATTTTTAAAATGTAAAATTGTGGTTTCTTCAATCTACTTGCCAACGAAGTATACTAGTAGAGGTAGGGATACGTTCAATGCAAAGGACGGAGAGCATCTGAGTAGAACACTTTTTGATCTATTGTTGGACGTGAGCATATGTGTTAAGCAAACGCTCCTTAGTTTCATGGCTTCTGTAGGCATAATTCTTCTGGGCTTAAGATAGTGCACAGTGAGGTGATGTGTTAATCTTCCTAGAGACATATGTACTTGTTTTGAGACGAAGATTCTGTAAGTGCAATAATTTTTCTTACTTTAGCGTATCTTAACTACTTCGGTAGGGAAAAAAAGCTTTGGCTTCAGGTAGTTGGTTCATTGTGCAAGTATATGCATAGTCGCATGCAAAATCCAGGTGCATGGAAGGGATACATGAAACAGGATGGTCCCATTCTCAGTTTGTTTTGCTTCTTTGTTTGTCTTTTTCGTTCACTTCCCTGCCTGACCTATGCTTATGTCACCTTCCATGCATCATATTCATCCCATTTGATTTTTGGTTCACATCTGAAGCCATGCTATACTTCAGTTAGATCGAACATTCAGCGAGTCACAATAATTGATCATGTAATTATGCAAGCTGTTCCTCAGAAGTATAGTATTTTTACCGTAATGGGAATGAAAAGCTACCATATATGACAAGAAGTTTGATGCACAAGATTTTAATGCCAGTGCTCTTTGCAGTTTCATACTCATTTTCTGCACGCTAAATAATATTGTAAATTTAATTTAATTTATTTATGAGAAATTCTAACGGATTGATTCCAACCGCACTAGGGAACTACTTTCGAGAGGAGGCCAACCGAATAGGTAACATAATTAGCCTGTGTACTGGTTTGAGACCGGGCAGGATATTGCTGCAGAACCACGACATGACACACTTATAAACAATGGGGTGCAGCCTATACATCAATAAATTTATGTAAAATATAAGCAAAGCGAGCTACACCTGCTCCCTTTCATGAGAATATACAACACATTTCAAAATGCACTTTACTTTCAGTCAGGAACATCCATATGCTGTTCAGGATGTATTCAAATGAGCTGCGGTCTTAAAATATCGCACGCAAAAAAGTTTTTTGCACAATTTATGTACATTACCAGCCCAATGCATAGCAGCTCATCTGGTAACCTCCGCCATGTAAGTGCACGCGTTTTGTGCCAGAAATGCGTTGGCTGGCCAGTAATGGGGCGTATATTTCTCTTCAATCACAGTGTCAATACCTTGTGAGTTTGCACATGTTTGTATTCTGTTTAAGTTTCAATTGTGTAGTTTATTTTTGAAAAGAAGGAACCTATTTAAATTAAAAGACATTTAGACACTGTTATACTGATATAACTACAGTATATACTGATGTTTTATTGCAAGATGTGTTCTAAATTTCATGGGAATCACTGTAATCTGATTTTATGTGTTTGTCAGTGTGCTTCTCAAATCATTATTCAGTTTGCTTTGCCACTGATCAATAAAGATTTTGATCTTTTAGGAGAGAATGTTTCATGTGAATAACTCAGCGACTACAGAATACATTCCATTCACCAAGCATAGGTGATGAAGGAATAAAATATTCCCCACATGGAAGTATTTCGAATCCTTTCAAACGTGGCCATGGATCTACATCATGCTTTCACACTATTGGGAAGAGTACTAGCACTCTGTTTTGAAGGAGTACAAGCATTCTGTTTGGGAGAGTAGAAACACTCGCCTTGGAGGAGCAGAAGTACTCGGTTTGTAGGAGTAAAAGCACTCGATTCGCGGGAGTATTATTACCCTTTGGGGAGAGTATTGGCACTCTGTGGAAGAGTACTAGCACTCCCTTGCGGTGGAGCAACAAAACTCGGTCAGGACGAGTTGCCCTACTCTCTCTCAAAGAGGGTCGATATACTCTCGCAAAGAAAGTGAAATATGGGACAAGCGGTTACTCCCTCAAAGAGAGTGCCCGGAACTCTGTTTTTAGTGTGTATGCGCAGATGTTCCATAGCATATATGGCCAGATACCCTCATTCTACTCTGCGGGACGTGGCCGCCCAGGCATGAATTTCGAAGTTATCACTTTGGAGAATTTCAAATAACTCGGCCTTTCACCCGTACCACCCTAGTCTGCACCAATGCTTGGAAGATAGGGACGTGTAGAATCGTCCAGATTTCTCGGATTGGGCGATCGCAAATGCCGAAGAGTCACCAGAATTTTTGAATGACATAACGTGCACAGATGAGGCCAATTTTTCCAGAAACCACCAAGTAAATTTGCATAACGCACACTGCTGGAGTTACTCCAATCCACGCTGTGTAAAGCCCACTCGGCACCAGCAGCAGCGGTCGTTCAATGTGTGCACCGGTATGTACGCCGGTGCTATAATCTGTTCCATTTTCCTCGATCCCACACTGATTGGACCGCGTTACGTGAACAAAAGGCTCGAAGGAGTGGTGGATGAGTTTCTCAGCGAAGTCCCGCTCGCACGTCTTCTACTTCTGTGGTATCATCAAGTGTAGCATCAGCACATGGCAGCAGCCGAGCACGAAACTGGCTGGATGCGACTTTTCATGTGCCATAGATTGGAATGAGAGAATTGTAAATTGGATGGCTAGGTCACCTGACCTCCCTCTACTCGATTTATTTCTTTGGGGTTACGTGAAAAAGCAGGTTTACATGATCCAGAGGGAAGTCCGATGAGCTAAATGCAAGGATAACAGATGTCTGCCGTAGAATTCAAGCGTCTGTCATAAAGAACGCCACAGAAGTTGTGGTAAAGCGAACTCAGTATTGCGCAGCGGCTGAAGGAGACCAATTAAGCACGTACTCTAGGCAGCACTTGGTGTTGACTGGAGCATACGAATTCATAGATAACGAGGGCTCACTGAAATTTATGGTTTAGAATGGGCAATCATTTCTATCCTTGCCCAACGGAAAATCGGTCCCTCCGTCCGTCCCGTAAGACGATCGCTTTCAACATAGCTCCCGCAGCAGGGAGCGAATTCACCTGCGCGCTGCCTCTCCCTTCAACGACATTGAAGCGGCAAGAAAGCGCTCACGGAGCCCTCAGGATATGCCGCACCCTGCCGCTTTCGCAGATCGCTTTCAACATACGGGAAGCGCCACCGCGCCCGATGTGGTCGCCACCGGAGTCCGGTTGATCGCGGTTCATAATAGTTCAGGGTACCTAACAAATGCTGCATATATTTCCTTAATTTGCTACATCTCCCTAGTCTTGTCAACTCACGTGCACATTCACTGCGGGCTGTCCATAACGGCACTGAAAATTGCTTCTACTCGTCTCTCCTACATCGTCTCGTGCAGGTCTCACTTGACAGTTCGCTGTTGCAACCACGTTTCTACGTTTCAACGGTTCTTTCGCGGTCGTTTTCGGCAGTATACGAAACACGCCAGCGTACTACCACAAAACACGACGTCGGTAATACGAAATGTTTGCGCATCATTCAGATAAATCCACAGAGTAGATTATGCGTGCGCTTGATTTTCTTTTTGTTTTGTGTCTGCAGGCGTCCCGACTGCCAATTAGGACCATTTGGAAATGGTGCATTTACTTTCTCGACCGCATTGGCCTTGCCTTTTCTTTACACGTGAGTCGCTTCCCAGACTGTTTATTGCGCTTTTGTTTTTTGCCCCGAACCTGTTTTTGCAGCACGCATACACTCTCATGGAAAAAAACTCAGTACCCTTCTACTCTGTGAAGAAGGCTGACCAGCGAAGCTCTGTATGCGGGACTCTTAATGGCGGACTGCAGCTCCACCTCGAGTCGACCCGGAAGTTGACTATTTTCGGGTCTCTTTCTTCTACCACGACAGGGCAAAGTAGCCCTTAACAGCTTCGCTGTAAAAATCAAACCGTCTCTTTCATGTGGCTTTGGTCCGAAGCAAGTTTCTGCCGCGAAATATTGCTGCCCGTGCACTATATCGATGCGGGGTCAACAGAGCCGGGATTTTAAGACAGTCTGTGCCCATCCCATTATATTTCGCGTTCCGTGCGTGGTCAGAGGGGCGCGTCGGCCGCGTTATCAAGGGGATTTTTTATCAATGTGATAAGTCGGCCTTGAGAGAGATATAATAAGTGTGACGTAGAAATGACAGGAAGAAATAGCGGTGATGCTGAGGAATCTGCTGTTGGCGCACCTTCGGTAGCCTTACCAATGTGATGTGATCTACTGAAACCTCCATACGTCCCTTAACTCCCGTAAAAAATAATCCGATATGAAACACTTAGGAAACATAGACGACCTCACAATGCTTGCCTCAAGTAATAAAGAAACTGACCTACTAGCACTCGGCAATCAGTTCTTAGAATTCCTGCGTCAATGGTCCTTTAAGAATTTCCTAAATGTAAACATTACCAAGACGAAAGCAATATTATTCAGAGCTAAAAACAGAACGGTGCATGCAAATCTCGACCTTTGGTTAGCAAACAAAAAAAATTGAGGTGGTGCCAGTTGTGAAATGTCTTGGTGTTGCTTTGACCGAGTCTCTTAATTGGGATAAACATATTGAGAATATCTGCGCTAAAATAAACAGGATTAATGGCATCCTATGTCGCCAGAGGCACGCACTTCCCCCTAAAGTGAATATATTAATTTAAAATGCATTTATTTTGCCACATATAACTTAATGTCTCATGGTAGGGGGGACAACAACCAAGCAGAACCACATAAAAATTCTACTTGCTGAAAAACGAGGAATTAGATTAATAGCTAATGTACCATGGTGTACTCATACGGGCCCCTACTTTGCAAGGTTTAATATCACGACAATATCAGAGTTATTCCCTTTCAACTTGATCTCTGTATAAAAAAACGCTGTTTCCAGTAAGAATGAGTTCTTTTTATCAAGTCTCAACCTGACTCGTTCGATTCTATCCTACAATGCACTGAACAAAATGCCATGGAGTGTACCTTTCTGCCGCACAACATACGGTAAGTAGTCACTGACATATAATTTATCACATTATCTCAATATATTGCAAAAGAACAACATCATACTTGAAGAGACTTCGCGGCATAAATTAGCCAAACTTATTCCCATGTTTGAATGGATATAGTTCGTGATTAGAACATACACATAGCTTCAAGTACATTCATTTTACTTGCATTGTATCTCGGTTTACTGTGAATTAGTTTTTTATGTGCATTTTTTATGTGCATTGCAAATGTGGAGTAGTTTTTGTCTAATAAAGTCCATGTGATAGTAGATGCGTAACTTCACGCAAATGTCAGATGTAGATATTTTTGTGGCTGTATTTCTTTTGTGTTTGTGGGTGGTGCTTTCCCACTGCTGTTGTGATCAGCTGCTGGGCTATGCACCCCGGCAGAGGGCGCAGGGTGGCTCACAAGCTGCAAGAACGCAGCTGTTTGCCTTGCGCCCTCTCTCCTTTGTTGCTGATGTAACCTTGAGAGAGTTAATAAAATCTATATTATTATTATTATTATTATTATTATTATTATTATTATTATTATTATTATTATTATTATTATTATTATTATTATTATTATTATTATTATTATTATTATTATTATTATTACAGTGGGTATAGGTGTTATGGGGAATACGCTTTTTTTCCAGTAGGGCTCTTCGGATTTGCGACAGGCAAAGCAATTCCTTTCAATCAGGTAATTTGAAGGCGCTGGTTTATGATGCGTGTGCAAGCCCAGTAAGGTGGCATTTTTCATTTTTCGTGGGGTTTCTTTACCAGTAGGAAAAATTGGACGCGATGAACACGTCGCTGAAAACGCCGTACTTAGGTGTCGTAGGGAGGTGCCTACAAATGCCTCATTGACACTGAGAATTACGACCGTACTTCTTGAATTAGATAATTATTTATAGTTATCGACTTAAATATCAGTAAGAAAAAAATTACTTGCGGCTACTCCATTGTACTGGAAACAATATGCACTAGGTTTTTTCTCGGGGAACACAATTGCTCTGTATTCTAAAGTATTTATGCATGATAGTTGGGACACGCTGTATAATTCACACAGTAAGCAAATTGAGCTTAAAACCTGAATCAACAGCAGCCATGGGTAGCAGCCCTTATACTCGGACTTACAGAAAAAAAAAGTGAGAGAGAGATGTTGCAGGTTCTCCGGAAAGGCGAGCATTATTACTGATAGGAAATATAAAACAATTTCACGAAGGTAGATTACACCACCGAGAGACGCGAGATTCTTGGTGGTGCGAGACGACTCAGGCTGTGAAAATGAACTGCCTCCTACTATCAGGAATTGTATATACTTTTGTAAGGCCGTCACTTAATTGAACAAGTATCGGAGGTCACACGAAGTTTCTTCAACTACAAGAAATGTATACATATGGGGTTCGGAAAGGCTGGTCGGGCGGGCCGCCTTTGGTCGCTTGCCACAGTAGCCGTGGCAGTCGGTATCGAACTTACAACCTCGAGTAACGCCAAAGCTGCAAAGCTACCACGGTGGGCACAGAAATAATTATTTGACGTGCGATCACTTCCATAGCTTCGCCTAGACGTAGGCTACGCCGGCTCTGCAGGCTCTGCATGAAGCCGGCGAAGTAAGAAACAAAGCTTGTGTCTGCGCACTCGTTTGTGAGGGAAAAGGATGCCATCAAACTGTCTCTATACGAAAGCATGCTGTGCATCTGGTAATAAACCGAGCACCAACGACACAAGGACGCGCGTTTTTTCAACGAGGAGCGGACAGCTTCCGGTGCTTATTGCGCATCAGGGTCAAGGAAATGCGCCATCCTGAAAGGAGCAGCTGAACAGCTGCTCCGTTCACATGAACAGCTTGTTCTCCCAATAAGACTGTTTGATAGTGCTGTTCTATAGGACGGGGCGGCTGCCCCTGTAGGATACTATTTTTTCATATTTCATTCGACTTTCTCTGCAGGCTGATCATGTTTAGGTTTTTACGGAATTTTAAAGAATAGCCAGCTGATAACATAATTCTAGTCCTTGAGCTGGATTATGCAGAGAGGCGGACATTAATTGCACCATCAATCGAAACACATATTGATCTAAGTTAACAACACCAATGACCCACTGAAGTAATTATGTTACGACACATATTGCAGTTAACAAATCGTAGCTATTGAGCTGGCGATGCGTATCCGCTTGTAATAAATGTCCAGAAAAACGCCACTTTGGAAGTATGCCCCATCGGACTCGTCGTAAAAATGCAGCGATTGTTCACTTATTTAACGAAACGCTGTTTCTGGCTATAGAAGCTCAAATATAACGGGAATACCCATGTATTTCGCAGGGGCCATTGGGAAATGCTATCTCGAAATTGGTGTCTTCATGGAAATTTATTTCAAGTGATTACCACTTGCAAGATCACCGTCTACGATTAGTGAATTGCTATATTTGTCGTAAAGTAAATAATAACCAAGCTATTTAATAAATTTTGTTAATTAGCTGGATATGCGCTTCAATTTCTCGTGCTAGTATAGTCCGCTTCTTCGAATAATCTAACTCAAGGATACAAATATGCTATCTGCCACAAGCGATATTTAAAATTACGTCTCTCACAAGTACTTTCTCTACGTATTATCTGTTTCGCCCAAACCAAAGTATCGCATTCACGAGGATGGTGATACCGCCCACGCTCGGAAGGGAATTCTTAACGGTGCTTTTTAATTACCCGTGTTCAATAATGTGGCCAGCAGTAGTGCCCTTCTTAGCAGATATCACCGTCTGCAATAAAGAAAATGCCGATGACTCTCACCAGCCGTTCACAGAACTTCCAAATACAGGAACGACGCCGTCCTTCGACGAATTTTCACAACGCCTCTTCAACTACATAAACTTCAGCAGCTTCCGTCATCATGATATCAAAGCTGCATACCAGACGCCCACTGCCTGGCCCTCTGTACACTTAATACCATTGGTGGAAACGTCCAAATTTAGATTCACAGCAGTGCTCTCCGCCGGTGTGATAAGGTAGAGCACATAATGGGACGGGGCATTATTCGATCTTTTCAAGCAGACCACATAATAGGGCGCTGTAGAATGGTCATATGGTGTTGTTCAATAGAAGTCACTGAACGATTGTAGTAGCTGATTAAACGTGGTCCACTGGCGGGCGACATTTTAGTGGCCGAGAAAAGTCGAGTGAACCATTTTCCAGCCCTTTGCCGCAGACGGAATGTGTGCCAATCTCAAAGACTGCAGACAGAGCTCTTGCTTCCCTTTGTCATAGGGAAGGAATGTAGTTACGAGCACCGGTAAACGGCCTAGTGACACGCCAGAGCAGATCCCCATGACAAGACTGCAACAAGCCCAAATAATGTACATTGAAAGTTGCAGGAATACCCGCATAAACACAGCATCCGGTTAACACATGAGAAAACAAGTGCAAAGAAGAAGGCATGGTGTGCCTGTTGCAGGCGTGGAAATACCGAAAACGCAATTGGTTCCACGTATTTGACGATGCATCAACGCTGTCACATTTTACGGCTTATTTCCGAAAAGACGAATGACAAAGAAAGACAGTAGAGAAGCATTTATAGAAACAATGAAAGCCGCCGTGGTTGCTCAGTGGCTATGGTGTAGGGCTGCAGAGCACGAGGTCGCGGGACCGAATCCTGGCCGCGGCGGCCGCATTTCGATGGCGGCGAAGTGCGAAAACACATGTGGAGGTTAAAGAACACCAGGTGGTTGAAATTTCCGGAGTCCTTCACTACGAAGTGCCTCATAATTAGAATGTGCATTTGGCCCGTAAAACCACATAATTTAATTTTTCTTAAGTAGTCATCGTCACGCTATTGGGATGATACACTCATTATCATCCCATTGTCTTTTTGTCACCTTCACGCACTTGCAATTGTAGCGTCCTCGGGATGCCTTCAAAGTCATGGTCACCATTCTAACTTCGACGCCAGACTCTCGTCACGGCGTTGCCGCCATACCGTTTTCGTCATTCCATCGTCGTCACGAAATCGTTTTACCAATATCATCACTTCAGGATCGTCATTTCATTGTCGACACGCTGTGCTTTTAATAAAACTTCGTCCTTCTCTCGAAATCGTTCTTCGTGCGATATTCTTGTGTATTCGTGTTGTCATTCAATCGTGAATATGCCGTTTTCTCATGCCATTGTCGTCGCTGCGTGGTCGTCACATGTGATCTATCATGCATCCACCGTCATAGCTCCATCGATATGCCAGCGCTCGACCTGTTGTTTCTTACTTGCCCTCGTAAGTGTTCATTTTCCTATTAGCGCAACAATGTATTGATCACATGTATTCATTATGCCTTCTTGTGTGTGCAATCTTTCTGTGATTCCCGTGGCTTCGTCCAGCTTTTGTCGCATCGCCATTCTCACGCCATTGTTGCCATTGTGGCAATCTCGTCCTCATTCCGTCGTGGTCACGTATTTGTAATTGTACCAACGCACATTAAGAGGAAGCTCTAGCTCGGGCCCAACTCCAACGTGGCCTATTCGAATACATGTAGAACGCAAAAACGCTTTTCTAAGAGAACCCCTTGACCGATTTTAATGAAATCTGTTGCACTTCAGAGAGAAAGTCAAGTCCTAGTGACTGTTGGAAGCGGAATTTCGATTTAGGGCCTTAATTGTTAAAAGGATTTTCAAAAATCCGAAAGTTTCATAAAGTAGACGCACGAAGTGTATAAATTAATGACTCTCGATGAAAAATAGATATCGCGGTTCCGTAAACGGCATCCATTAGATCATTCAGAGCGGACAAATCCTATATGTCAATTTATATCTTGCGTGAATCGGTTACGTTCTGTACGAGGGTCACGGAAAATATGTATTTACACAATACTAAATTTTTTATAATATGTCGTAACATATCAGTTTGTCCGCTTTAGATGTACTATAAGATACAATTCCCAGAATTTTGGATATCAATTTTGTTTGATGATTTACAGTGCTGTAATCTTGATAATATAGTTTTCAGAAAATTTCAAATTTTTGCTAATATTTAATAAAAAAAGACCACATAAATAAAAAATTCGAAACAAACAGTCATTACATTTCAATTTTTCTTTTAAATGCAACAAACCTCGTGAAATTTGGTGCAGTGGTTGCCGAAAAAAACGAATTCTCCCTTTACATGTATTTAGATAGGCTTACCCGAGCTAAATCTTCCTCTTAATTTGGAATTTGGAGAAAATTTGGATATGAAGGGAAGTTGCTGAAGCTCACATTCTTAGTACCAGCAACTGTTGTTCTTGAAAACGAAGGCTAATGGTTGCGGTCGGTCAGAATGTAGAAGCTATAGGCTTCAAGAAAGAAAACGGAAAGGTTTGACAGCGTAATAGGAAGTTTGAAGTTTATATTGAAGTTTGAAGTTTATTTTTCTTTCTTCATTACAGAAAGAGGAACCAAGAGCTAAAGGCCATTCGGCCTGACAGGGGCTCTTGCTCCTAAGTGCGTTCGGCTTACATGATGAACCGATGTACAAACAAAAAAGCAAATATAACAAGAAAACAAGCAAGTACGATGTACAACAAACAAATAAACAAGATAATGTGTACATTATACAATGACTATGTGTAAAAGACATTTTATGCTTCAGTTTTTGTTTGTGCAATCACATTTCCGCGCATATTAAGGAATACATATATAGTGCATTATTAAAAAAAGAAAAAAAAATTTAGTGCGAGAGCAATTTATGTGTAATTAATTTGATAGTGTAAGAGTTGGTTTTTTATACTTTGCTTAAAATTAGGTGCACAGAAATCAATTTTTTGTTCAACAATGTTTAGTAGCCTAGGTATTTGATAGTTTATATCCTGACGTCCGTAGTTAGTACGCGTGAATGGTATTGCCAACATCTTCCTCCCGAAAGTGCTGTAACCAGCGTCTGTAGTTTTGAGTCGCTTTAAGTAGACCAGCGGCCTAGCGTCTGTGCCATCGTGATGCTGCAGTACTCCACCCACTGCCGTGGTCAAGGCGTTTACCATAAGGAGAGTTGGCGCGTCACGCAACTGATGAATCACGAGCACCGCAGACGCCAACCGCGTTTCGGGTTCCTGGAACCAGCGTTCGTGCTACGAGGACCAGTGGAATGGAGGTGCTTTCTGGAGTCGCGACAATGCAGGTAAGTAAACGGTTGAAGAACTTGCGCACTGGATGGTATGAACTGCCTGTGAAAACTTAGCACCAGAGACACGGAAAGCTTTCGGACTATGGGTGGAGATAGAAAGTCCTGGATTGCGCGTACCCGTCATTCCAGTGGCTGGATGCCTTGGGGTGAAATAGCCTGGCCGAGAAAATCCAGAGTTTCAACTCCGAAAATGTATTTATGGGGCTTTAGAACAAGGCCGCGTTCACCCAGTCTCTCAAATGGAAGGCGAAGGCGCTTTTCCTTTTCTTTGTTTGCGCGACATGCAAAGAGAATGTCCTCAAGATAGGCGGGAATGAACGGGAGTACACGCGTAACTTTGCCCATGAGTCTTTGGATAGTTTGGTTCTTAATATTCAAACCGTGATACATACGCACAAACATCAATAGCCCAAACGAAGTAGGGATTGCTGTCTTCGGAGTGTCGGTGCTGTCGACAGGAATTTGGTAGTACCGACTCATCAAATCGATCTTGCTCTATATTTTGGTTCCTGCACGACAAGCGCCGAAATAATGAATGTGGGAAATGGGATATTTATCCAGAGTAGTGACAGGCATTGAAAGGTCGCTAATCACCACCACACCGCCATTTTGCCCTGTCCTCCTTTGGAATCAGATGGAGAGGTGAAGACCAATTGCTGAATGAAGGACGAATAACGCCGAGCTGAAGTATGTGTTCAAACTGCCGGCGGGCGACTTCCAACCTCCGTACAGCGAGACTTCCTCGCAGTGCTGCTACAGGTGGGCTGGCGGTCGTGATATGATGCGTCACCTTGTGTTTCACGGGCAGCGCATCGTTGCGGTGCTTCATGAGTTGCCGGTGCTCAGCGAGTGTCTTGTGCGTTGAAACCGGCCGAAACGCACGGACTCCAAATAAGCTGAGGTCTGAATGCAGGCCCAGCAAATCAAGGGATGTGAAGTTATCGTTCAGGCGCCGATCGCGAACGCGCGCTTCAAGGTGGAAACGGCTGAGGAAGTCCGCTACAGATATGACAAAGCTGACGTCGGCGATCGCAACAACCCATCTGTGCAAGCACCGGATTCCGATGTCGAGTGTCATCGACCGGAGCACATACGACACGATGGCAGTGTAGTCCACTGCGTGGAGCGTGGGTGTTGACTCGATGCGGTGGCAATCTGCGGTCGCGGCGGGAACGATAGACAGCTCGGTTTCGGTGTAGGCGAGGAGGCGGGTGGCGGTGATGTGGTAGACTACTAATAATAGGCGGCTTGCACGAGGGCCGATGTCGCATGCTGCCGTTACCGACTGGTAAGCGGGTTTCCCGTCCACGAAATGAGCCGGGTGCAGCGGCTTGCTTGTTCGTGATAGCGAAGGCGGTAGCAGCGCAACTGCCGCGGCGAGTATCTAGATGCACTGAGGGACTGTGAAGGCGAATGGTTGCGCCGAGGTTGGTCGCCATTGTTGCCACCCGTCCTCAGCTTCTCCAGTGCTCTGGTAAGGCAGTCGACTGTTTCCTCCAGGCGCGAGAGTAGGTCTCCTGGCTCTGAGACTCTCGCAGCGCTGATAGGTAGCTGTGCCGCAGACGAGCAGTCGCATATGCGGTCAGCGAGTGCAGATAGGTGATCGGCCCTTATCTCGTCAGTGCTCGCCAGTACCATGCGTGCGGACTGTGGGAGGCGTTGCAAAAACAGCTCGCTCAAGATTGGAAGCTGGCGCTCATTCGCGTAGTGCTTATCCACAAACTGGAGCAACCATTGCAGCCGGTGTGACAGCCTTTGGACGTCGACTTACTCGGAGACGAGCTGTTCGAGCAACTCCATAGCGATGGCCCGAGGCACCGCAGTATGCTACCACTGTATGGTTTCTGTATACTGTCACTAATAGAACCAAGATTCAACGTGTACAAAGGAAGGTCATTAGGATTGTTCATAACAAATGACCACCTACGGTAGAGACTAGAGAAAAACTGGTACGTCTGAAGTTCCAGCACCAACTCCTAAGTACAGCTGTATCGTTGCGTCAACATACATCTTTCTTGCAGAATCTCGAACACTAAGAAACAAGCATGCATGCACTCTAAGAGAATAGGCTTATAACGACGTTTACTTCAGACAGACAGTCAACGAACTTTATTTGACCATGAGGAGCAACTGTTAGGGCCCCCTATCGTGAGGCAGTTGCAACCGGTGGCCGTGCCGATCCGTTACTAACAAAAGATATTTTGCGGGTTTCAACTAGAAAATTGAAAAGATGTTTAGCAGCCAGTCCTCAGTTTGTTTGTTTATTTCTCAGTATTTCCTAGTAATAATCCAATTTGCTGCTTTTAAAGTGCGTGTATATTTTGTGGTACATAGGTTGGTCCGCTGTCCAGTTTTCGTGTAAGAAGCGTTGTTATTATTTGCTTAAAAATGTGTAGTGTTTTCATATGCCACCTGTAAAGATATAGTGAAGTTATGTTCACAGCATTCTAGTGTTAATTCCCTCTTGTATTGGTTCTGTAAGAGGCAGGTAGTATTAGGAATAAATAAAGATTATCCTTATGTAAACTGTGCTAACTATCTAGTGCACCCATGATGCCAATAAAACACCCATATAGCCTGTTTCAGCGCTTCCAGCCGCATCAAATCATTTACTTAAATGTACAAAGTGGCGAGAATTATAGGCATACGGAGCTTCAATATAGGAGACATTTTTGATAAAGAATAAAGCTCGAGACGCAATAGTACTAATGCAGGAATTCACCTGGATCCTGGAAGACCAAAGAAATACAAGTAGTGCTTCCATTGGTTTGATGTTCTAATATCACACCTGAATAATCGAGCACGCGCATAGGCACGCAACAGTTGCGTCAGGCTCCAGAGCCATTGTTCACATCGGCCGCCGTGCTGACATACTGTGGTCGCTACCTTGCGTTTCTGCTTCGATTCTCTGCGCTGCCTTTGTCAGCTACGCGAAACCATGCTTAAAGCACGCCGTTAAGGAACCAGAACTTGCGGAACGCATGCTCGCGCTGCTTATCGGCGGAAGCAAGTCGTCGCATTTGAGCACGATCGATGTAACAGCCCCGTCATTTTATGCGGGTGGTCACAAGGCTGCATGGTTTCATCTCTTACTGCCTGTTCGCATAGTCGTGTTGTTTGTAAGATTATAAATGAGCTCGCTATAGAATGCGGTTGTAGTTCACCAAATGTAGGCTTCATTTGTATTTTCAAAAAGAAGAAAAAGCGAATGGTGATGCTAGAGGAATTCAAAGATAAATAGCTTTTTTCGAGGGATCAGCTTCACCGCAGCCGTGGCCGAGTGTACAGGGCGTCCAGCACGGCTGTGGTAGGTGGACTGTTCGAAACCCACCGCCGGCACCCGCCGATAAAAAAAGATGGGTACAGGCGCCCCGGCACCCGTTAGTGTTTGGGGTGTACCGCCTGGGGAGTGCACCCGGCTGCCGACTTCCCTAGTTTCGACATGTAACGCGAAAGGGTGGATACGTTCCCTGGCCGTAATGCGGACATGGCTGCATTAATCAGTATCACGCAGGTTGTGTAGCGTACGGCTGTTCAGGAGTGCCAGCCGCTCAATTCCGGGAGCCTATTTTTTTTTTCTGTCAAACTGTTATAGTCTGCGTCACTAATACACCTTTCCAAACTGTAGCCAAAGATACGTGATAAAAATACGCTTTTGCAGAAATATTTATTCCTGAACGAATGTTTTGGTCTCCTTCTATTCTACAGACATGGAATGCGTGACTGGTATCTCGCTATAAGTGCTATTGCAATATACAAACAAAGTTGAAATGTTTTTATGTTACTTTCGAGAATTCATTATTTTACCTATCCAATATGCGCTTTTGTTCGTATATAATGGAAAGCAACACATATGAAAGTTTCTGTTTACATCCAGGGACGCCAATCTCTAATACATTAGCTGCACGAGAGCCGCGGTTGTGGTTAAATGGCGCCCCATTCCCTGATTGAAGGTACGTAGAAGGGGGAATTACTGTTGAACATTTTCCGCTAATGTATTCTGAATTCCTAGTTTTAAGAAAGAAATGTTCAAGTTATTGTTTCTTTGTTGGTGTAATTCGTTTCGATATTTAGCCAATCTATCCATATTCGCTTCCCTAGAAAAATTATGTGGAATGGAAGCTCATTACTATACTATAGTAATGAGCTTCCATTTTACATAACCTTTTAAGGGAAGCGAAGTATTTACTAATGCAATCAAGGCAGTTATCGTGTGCATAATCATAACGCAAGCTACGAGGCAGAGCAACGAAAAATCACCCTAGGTTGAACGTTCGATGCACGCGATAACTGCCTTGATTGCATCAGTAATCATAGTTCGACCACACGGTTGGACTCATCATAGTTTGGGTGTTACTTTGCTTGAAGATAGACAAGGAAGATAACGCTGCGTGCTAGCATACGGGTTCCGCGAGATGGAAATCGCTGACGGTGGAAATGTCGTCGAGTCGAAAGGTCCCTAAAGAGTGCATGAAAATGAACGGGCACTTATTGAGGATGTTCCTGAACAGTGCTGACGACTTTCCTTAGAGGCTGATGAGCGCAGTTAAAGGGCTTATCCCGTACCGGAGAGAGCCCAAGTTCAGATTGCTCGTAGTCGAGAACGGCATTCCTACGAGAAAGAAACAGCCACTGAAGTATGATATCGCCACAGCAGGGTGCAAGAGCGATGAACAATGAACCGATTGTACTCAATATAGAAACTGGCCGTACAGGCATTCTGAGGTTAAAAAGGTTCGATGTTTGCTGTGTGCATAACAGCCCAATAAGCGAAGGGAAGTTACATTTAGGAGCGTACGATAAAAGGTTTAGCTTGTCCGGATTTTGAGTAAACGTAGGCTATATTACAGGCTGTATTAGCGGATGTTGACGAGGCGTAAACGCCATAATGCCCTGTCTGGTGACGTCACCTTGTTGGCTCACGTTTGGTTAGCGATTCGCACGATGAGAGCGTAAGTCAAGCCTGGGTGACGCAGGCTGCTTCTGAAGAATGCAGTGCTCGCAAACAAATGGTCTTCACCCCTGCAGGCGGTTTTTTGGCACTCTAGTACTATTGCTACGGCTTGCAAGAGGGGAAAAAAAAAGTACTTCGCGCTGCTGAAATTGATTTCTTTATGATTTAGAAACGACGGGTGAAGGTCTACGTGCGACACAGTGCATGCCGGCACCCGTGTATTCTCAAATCTGTTTCTTTTCACGGCACACATGCTCCCACTACAATCAAGTAGGCATGTAGAAGGGGAATTTCCGTTCCAACCTTCCTAACTTGTCTTCATGTTTTCTTCATCCGTGTTTTCATTTTTATAGCTAAGATTCACTCATCAGGAATACAAGACCAAGCAGCCAAATATTTCTTCCTTATCGGCTGGAAAGCACACCATAATTAAAATTTTTCGTGATATATGTCTATGAATATATTTATGAGCTTGTTTGAAAGTTGTGCACAAGGCGTCTGTTTATGTGGGCGCTTGCTTGCGCCTCTGCATTTCACCGTAAGGATAGGGCGTGAACTGAGCAAGATGTTGTATATCTTCCCATAACGCGTTAGAGACCAGGATTTGAGGAACGTCGTCCTTACATGGACCTATTTCGTTTCCGATGGTTTTTCCGCGTGAGCTAGTTTTAGGCAAGAATTTTTTACTTGCAGGGCAGGTGCAACTTAATAGCTTAATCGTTGACTTGCAGTAGACTTCTATCGCACAGATATTTTACATTGGCCGATATGGCAGTCTTGAGGAGATGCGAATATATTTTTTCTTGACACTTTCAGTTTTGTTGAGCTCATTTGGCGTTGCCAGCAAGCATTGCAGGTGGCAGAGGAACGTTGAATGTACTAGTGCTTCTGACAGGCTGGTAATTTCATCTGATGAAGCGTTTGCTAAACGGATTCTGTGAGACTTTGCGCTTTGTTGGTAGAAGAGTCATAAAATTTTCATGTGCTCTTTGCTCTGGATGATAGTATTCGGAACGGGATTTCGGATTTGGCTGCGGAAATTGTAGTTTTCTGTACCTTGTAGGCTTCAGAACCGCTACAAACTCAAACATTCTGGGTAAATCTGGAGGCACTCTTTGTCAAGAAAATGTACAATCACATCTAAGCTTAGAGTGAGCTGCACCTGTTGCAGAGAGATATATCGTGCATTAGATCAAATCTTAATGTCGCCTTTGTGGAGTCCCACGGAGATACACTGAACTTCCTTTAAATATGGGCAAGTAGGCGTATTCTTACATTAAACGGTATTGTGCAGATAACAGCTCCCTAGGTGACTCCTGCATGATCTTACGTAATAGTTCTGCAGAAACGCGCAAGGGGGAGATAAGTAGTTAATTAAGGCAAATGAGACATCCACCGAAGCGTAGCTTATTGCTACAACGGAAACTCATATGAGTTCCTCGAGAGAAAAGCCTCGCAGTTGAAGAAAAATGCGTCCTGGTCTGGGACTCGCACCCGGGGCCACGTCCGTTCCGGGGCAGCCTATCTACCTTCTGAGATAACCAGGGTCCATCACGGGGGAACTTCAGAACAGGGGAATCAGTCATTCAACATGACACAAACTTTCTGGCTACCCGCAGCGGTCGAGGGGTGTGCAAGTGCGGAAGCATTAGGCCACTACACCCAAAGAGACTGATCGCCAGACACTATTCACATATTCACAGGCTCTAAGCAAGTCATTGAAACGCTCCAATTTCACTTAAGGCTGCTGGCAGCTGTGTACGTGTATCCTTAGCCAAGTCTCGCAACTCCACCAACGATCCTCTCGGGTGAGAATCCATTATATTCCTTAACCCACCGACAATCTTGGGAGAGAGCTAGTTCCTCAGCGTGATTTTCAGCATCAAAGCAAGAAAAGCTTCCAGGTGCCAGTTGGAAGCAGACCGCAATGTAAATCCAAAGCGCCGCCTATGAAGCCAACGATGAAGCCAAACTGTAGCCCGTGCGAAAGCTAAAAACTAATAAAAAAGAAGTCACAAAACACGACGCCCTACCACCAAGATGCTTGCGCTTCTACAAGGACATATCAAGAATTGTACAAAAGCACAGCCTTATGATGATTCCAGTTACCACGTCTACGCTGTCAATTAAGTTCTGGGTGTTGCTGTGCACTGCACCGATTTCGAGGCAAGTGCTATGCGCGTTCGCTCACGCTCACTTTCTCTGTGTGAAACGATTGTCCACATATGGTTATACCGGTGAATTGCAAGTATAATCAAATTATTACAAAGACATTTGATTGGGGGCCCGTGACCCCTGCAAACTGTGCTTCTCCGTTAGCCTCGCAGCAACTCTGGCTTCATGTCGGCTTGAACCATCTCGTTGGCATACTTTGCGTCTTTAGTTGACGGCCGTCGTTCGTTTATGGTTCAACGCTTGAGAGGAAGTTGGCCACGGAGGTACGTACGTGCAAGTGTTCGTAAGTACGAGCGGGTCGCTGCAATTGGCAATACAGTGTTGTAGTTGACCGTTTGGGGCTTGCTCAGCTCAGACCAGGACCTTAAAAAGGGGACGCTTGTGCGCTTGTCTACAACTATCATGCCGACAGCGGCATGAGGATTGCTTCCCTTGCTTCTACTTTAATTCTCAGTCTTGTTGCATCGTAGCTGACAGCACATCGCTCACATCACGGCAAGACACGCTTATGAGATGCGAAATCTACGTAGCCTTCCGCACTGTCTCGGCGTGTGGAATCTGTGCTAATTGCGGCGTAAGCAGTGCTAAACAAAGTGGAAATACGAGCTGTACAATAAAGAAATCAAAATACACCGTGCAAGATACAATTATAAGGCCTATGGTGTTCTGTCGTGAGAGGTGTGACTACCGAATGCCATAGGTCTGAAGATCGTATGTTGTATCTCGCATCTTTAAAAGAAATCAGGAACAGATTAAAAAACTTTTCTCCAAGCTACCGAAAGACTTTAGTGGCGTCCTTTTGCATGATACTGAAGTTTGTGAGCAGTTTGGGATAAGCAAATGCAAGCAATAATCAGACGATGATGGTTTTCGTGTGCTACGTTTTGGTTCTGTTGTCTCCTCTTCCCCTGGCCCTTTAATGGTTGAGGCATGCATAACGAAGAGTAGTGGAGCTCTTAGGAGAGTTTTGAGTACATATCGCACGGAAACGCAGAGAAATTTTAATCGCGCCGAACTTTTTTCTGAGTACGGCTTTAGGAAGTAAATTTATTTGTGTAGAATCGAATACTGGTCTCCACTGAAATAGTCCCGTGCGCATCAATACAGCGCTTTCAGCATTCCTGCCACTTTGCACGTCTTCTTTCCGGAAGGAGCCACGTTTCAAGCTTGATTAAGGAAAACGTGGGATAATGTCGTGTATCTTTTAATAGGTTTACGGCAACGTGAATAAAAAACGGTACAATACAAGATACACATAGACACACTGCACTAGAGAGCCACACTTCAAGCGGCACACACATAGTGACCTAAGTTATCGTCAGAGGTATTGATTGAACAGCGGCATACAACTACTGCACCGTCACTGGCGACTCGAGTTGCCATCAAAGAGATAAACTGAAGACGGGCACAGTCCGAGTGGAACATGCTCAGTGCTCCAATCCGCATCAAAGAGTTTCATTGAGCCGCAGCACCTGCTCAATCCCGCTTCCACTGTGACCCATGTCAGCGTGAAAGGTGTTCGATGAAAAGCGGCACGTATGTGCACATTGCCACGCCCTCCCTGACCCGAGTTTTTTCGATGGTTATTTTTCAACCCTCTTCCCTACGCACAGCAGCCCGATGCGCTGCTCACTGAACCGTGGACTGACCAGTGATTCCGGCAGGCGGTAAATGGTTAGAGACGTACAAACATATGTGGACACGTGCGCACATACAACATACATAGCCTCCGCAAAGGGCGTCAAGTAGGCTAATTATTATTGCTAACGGAATAAAATACGCTGGCTTTCGGCGATACTGGGATTTAAATCCAGCAACCCCCACAATTATTCAATCAATCAATCAATCAATCAATCAATCAATCAATCAATCAATCAATCAATCAAGGTTTATTTCACCAGAAAATTCTGGAAGTCTCAAATTCTGAAAAGCTGTTCTATGCAGCTTGACTGACTCCCTCAAGACCCTTACATCGGTAGCATGTGCCGTTTACAGCAGATATATGCATATTTGATCATAATTATAACGTGTGAGTAATACTGTGAGAAGTTGACGTAAGGATTACTTGAAGTTAATATTCAATGTTACAGCATGATTCACATCAATTTTTAATACAGCGTAAACATCATCGTGTGAAGACTGTTGACTGCACAAAATAAAATGAAAGTAAATACGGATAATTTTCTGGTAATTCAACAGGTTTCACAAACAATAAAGAGTAAAAATAGCTCTGATAACATACATCGCGCAACGATAACAGTACCACAACAGAATACTATTAATAAGTACAGGTTGGGCAAAAGCCACGTAAACAAGACACATGCACACCATTCCAAAGATAACTATGCGACCTCTATTTACAACATTGATGTGAAGAACTGACATAGCTGCTTTTGTGTAGCAGTAGTCAGTTCAGGAAATTCGTTTAGAATTGATGCTAAATGGAAGTAAATGGAATGGATGGAAAGCATGACCGGGGTTGTTGGAGAAGCATGGGAGAGGCCTTTGCCCTGCAGTGGGCGTAACCAGGATGATGATGATGATGATGATGATGGTAAATTGAAGTGGAGTGCCTGTGAGTTGTAGGTGGTCCGGCAACGAGGAACAGACCATGTTAAGGTATGTCGCGTACGCCTTATAGGGTAATTAGGTGTAAGGTTTGATATAGTTACAAGGAATTCTTTATAAGTGTTTGAAAAGAAGAAGGATTGCAAAATACGAAATTTGTATAATATTACGCAAACACCGTTTCAGTTGAAGCCAGGTAGAAAATGTTTGCAACATGGCGAAGAATCTTCTTTTGTAAAAGCAAGATTTTATTTAAGTTCCGTTTAGTTGTGGTAGACCAGACTAGACTACAGTAGTTAATGTAGGACGCGAATAGTGCGTGATACACTTGAAGTTCGATCTTTGAGTGGAGTAAGCGTTCACATCGTGATAATGCCCCAGTAGTTTACGACAGTTTCCTACATTGTTCTTCTACATGCGAGTTCCAACTAAGGTGAGCGGAAAACGTAACGCCGAGTATCTTGTGTTTGTTTACTACAGCGACGTTCAGACCTTCATATACAATAGGGCCTAACCGTGGAACTACTTTACTCTTTGCACGAAATATAATAATTTTAGTTTTTAGGCTATTAATCTTTATTTCGTTAAGGCTTGACCATGTGAATAGCTTTGAAAGTGTGTTATTACATTGAAGGAGTAGATCATTTATGTTTGGCCGAGAAAATAGTATGCTACAATCATCGGCATATATGACAAATTTTGCTGATTTTTCAATATTTACGAGGTCATTGATATACACATTGAACAAGAATGGACGCAGAATGCTCCCTTGTGGCACACCTCTTGAAATATGACGGAAAGATGATTGCAAACTCTGGAAACATACGTTCTGCTGGCGGTTTTTTAAGTAAGATTTCAACAAATCCAAAGGTTTCCCACGAATTCCACATGCGGACAACTTGTCCGCAAGAATCTCATGGCTGAGAGACTCGAACGCCTTGGAAAAGTCAATAAAGAGGCCTAACGTGTGAAGTCTGTTATCTATGTTGGAAGCTGTAATTTGTTTCATTGTTAGTAGGGCTGTTTCTGTCCACTTTCCCTTTCGAAAGCCGAATTGCGCATCGGACATGATATGTTTGTTAGAGAAAAAAAAACAGTTATACGCGTAAAGATGCTTTTTTTCTAAGCCTTTGGAAAAAATTGGGAGAACTGATATTGGCCTGTAGTTTTTCATGGACTGATGATCACCTCCTTTATGTATTACAGAAACCCTTGCTATCTTCATTTCTTCGGGGAAAGCGGCTGAAGTTAGTGCAAGGTTGAATATATGCTTTAGAACGGAAGAGATAATTGCAATGACGTATTTTACTGGTTTTATCTGCACGTCATTTATATCTAAGGCCCTGCTTTTTTTCAAGTTCGCGAAGGTTCTGAAGATTTCAGATTCATCGGTTGGAGCTGTGATACTATGACTGTGATACTATCTGGAGTGGTATTCTTCTTGTCGCAACCTAAGAGAGAGTTCATCACCCTCCAACAGCCTCTGGACGTTTCTTAGTGATATCAGAGAAAAGTGAATGATAATAAATAATTTTAGCACCTTTTAGCTTACTGTATAGCTTATTTCGTAGTGCCTTGAATTCTTTCAGCTGTGACGGGCATCCTGTGCGTAGAAATAGATGATACAGTTTATTTTTATTTTTTATCATTGCTAGGTGGTCGCGTGTAACCCATCGCTTCCTTAACTCTTTAGATTGTTTAAGAGTTTTAAACGGTAAATGCTTAGCGTACATGCGAAGAAAGGTTTCAAGAAATCTGCAATAGGCTTTATTTACGTCTTTTGTAGGCGTAACATGTGACCAATCGCACTTACTTATTTCATGTTTCAATGACTGAAAGGCTCTTTCAGATAAGTGCTAAACAGCGGGAGGCTCAGGTTCGCATCTTTTGTGAATTATAATACTAGTAAATACAGCAAATATGGGGCAGTGGTCGCTGAGACCTGATGCTAATGTTCCCGCATATAGTACACTGGTTTCTACGTTCGTAAATATTAAGTCGAGAGTTGACGCAGTAGTAAGTGTCACGCGTGTCGTAGTACTGGTTAAATTAGTGAAACCAGTAGAGCTAAGAATATTTTTGAAGGCGGTCGTTTCGCGTGTGTTCTCCGAGATATTTATATTGAAGTCACCACCGCTAATAAGGTTAAAATTGTTTACTGAGGTGTAGTCTAGGAAGCTTTCAAGGTAAGTAAAAAGTGTATGCGTATTGCCACGTGGTGGGCGGTATACGACAGCCATGAACTCTGTGTTGTCCCACAGTGTTAGTATTTCGTAGTCATCAGTAACCCTGGAAAACTCTGGTACTAAGACATACCTTGGTCCTTTTTTAACATACATAGCGACGCCTCCACCTCGTTATTGAGGCCTATTTAGAAAGAAATTATTATAACCAGGTAAATTTAGCATAGTGCATCCATCATTATACTAAGTTTCTGTGATTAGTACAGCAGAAAATTGGAAACTAAATGCAGTTACAAAATCACATATTTCTACATGCTTTGAAGAAGCTGAGCGTGCATTCATGTGCAGAACTGAGCGACGATATGCGTTTGCGGGGTAATGTGACGTGGCAAGACAAATTCGTGATAATCCATTTTTGGAGGTTTTCTTTTTCTAAGCAGCAACCAACGGATGTAACGCTTACAATCTAGTGTATTTTGTCAAGGTCAGCCTCGTCTGTGATCTGAATCATTACTGAGTCATCAAATTGCCTCGCAAATATCCTGCCACCGAATGTCCACACAGAGTTCCACTTGTGTTCATGTTTAGGTCCTATAGCCATGCCCAGAAGCCGCTTCAGAGTAGGGCACAACTGCTCATTAACGAAAACGGCATTCGCGCTATTAAGCCCCATCTGCAAGTTAGTTAGCTTTGTCTTTTTGGCTTTTTTTTAGCCTTATGTCACTTTTCGCGCGTGATTTAAACTGGACAATAATGTTTGTCTTATCAGGGTTTCTTGTCGGCACACGATGACAGGATTCGATAACGGAAAGTGCTATTAGTTCACCAATAGCAGTACCAATCTTTGAAACAATGTCGATGACCTCTTCGTTTTCTCCTTTTTCGAGCGGACAAAGCGGACGTTGTGAAACTAGTCGATCGCAGGGGCTTAAAGGAATCTGACGCTTTCATGCTGGCAACCTGCCGTCCGACGACTGCTATTTAAGACTACTAAACACCCATCGCAGAATGTCCTTCTTACTTATTGCAGCGGCGACGTTTCAAGGGCTAACAGTATCTAGATTTATAATGATGCGACCGAAAACAACACAGAAACTAATTGAAGAGTTTCATAGCCCGGGGGCACTCAGAGCGAGCGGCAGTAGTGGCGCAGAAATTAATCTATTCCTGCCAGAATTTAGCAGAGGACGAAGGCGAGTCCCGCTCCTTAGATAATAGGAGCGCTGTTCGCAGCGCCTTCATCGTTCACGCACGAGGCCAATATATTTAAAACGCTTCTAGCCCTTAAGCGGTAACAGTTATTATTGTTTCTGAGTTAAGTTTGAGTCTTGGTTTTCGCTGTTCAGTTCCAGTTGGAATAAGGAACGTTGTAAAAAAAAATACAGCTCCACGCACATTCGCCCGTTTTCTAGTAAACTGGTGGCGCGCATGAGTTCTGTTCAATACTTCGGTTTTCTTTTCTTGAAATTTCATGCTGACAAAAAGAGAAAAATTAATAACAACCCAATCAATTTTTATTGCTGATGTACCAACCGGCCGCAGTCAACACTTTATTTTAGTCCTCACGAGGCGCGCAGCAGCATCTAACTTTGGTCCATAAAAAATGACAACACTACCTCCATCTTGCCACATGCTGTTTGCTCACCCATTTATCTTTATTGAAATGGTGTGTCAAGAAAAAACTGAAAACTCAAATAAAGACGCAGTGCTGTGCCTTCGTCAGCTTGATGGTCCTTGCACGCCCTTTCGCGCTATATCTCGAGTTATGCAGTGCAATCTAGCCCACCAGACCGTTCTTTCGAGAACTGTTATTTCGCATTCGAAAGCTTCCTAGCTTACTAGTCGTCTAGTTGTGAACGACATTACGTGCGTCTTACTTTCCTTGTAAGCGACATTTACATTTCATCTTCTTTGGTAATGGGAAAACTTATGCTATTCTACTCGATGGCAAAGGGTAATTTTTCGCGGATATTCTTATTTTCTTAGACCTAGAAAGACGAATATTACAATAGAGCAATTGTGCTACATCGGTTTTCTCTAAAATCAGTGTTCTCTAATATCTACAACGGATAACCAGACAGTGTTTGCGTCTATTTATTTTAGCCGAATTACGGCTGCAAATGCGAACTGAACACATTCATTCTCAACTGTGGTCCTTTCTTGGAGCGTCCCGGCCTTATCTGCTGGTGGCTCCGCGACACGGCGCTGCTCTTAGTTGTCGAAGATGGCGGTTGTCCTTCACACGTCCACGGCGTACAAGCAACGAAGTGCGATTCGTTTTCTACGAAGCAAGGGACGAAGGTCCATCGAAATCCACAGGGAAATACAGCCCACGTATAGGGAAAGGTGTGGCAATTTGAGAAGTGTGAGGTTTGGATTTGTGAGTTTGCAAAAGCCCGTGATGACTCGCACGACAATGAGCGTTCGGGGAGACCACACTGACTGACCACAGGAGCATCTCAAATTCAGTGCTGCCATGGCACAAATGTCTGAACCGGTGCGTCGATTATGTGGAAAAATTGTTTAAGACTTGTAGAATAGTAAGTATATTTGTAATTACCTGTGTGTACCACATCTTCGATAATAAAAGTAGGGGCAGAAACTTTGTGATTCGCCCTCGTGTATAAATATTTGTGTATTTTTAATTTTAATACACGCTCAATAATCTTGTTTAAAGCTTAAGTATTAACGTAGTAAGCTCTTCATAGTATTGAACACAATTGTGCGTATTGCCGAATTGAACTACATAACAGAGGTTTTTTAGCGCACGAGAAGGGACGAACACAGTGGCAAGACGCGGACACAGCGCTAACTTCCAACAATTGTTTTATTCCACGAAACGGTACACATATACATAGGTAACACACACCACAGTGCGCATGCGCTTATGTACTGATTTTTAATCAAATGAGACAGCAGCGAGACATGTGTAATGGAAAGTTAAGATGATATCAAAGATGAAAGAACAAGCATGCATAACCAAAAAAAATTTTTTTTTGTTATCGCAAGATTAAAATGTCATCTCTATCAGACCACCCTCTGCATCACGTTTAAAAAATCGAATTCTTTTTTTGAAAGGTTGATTGAAGGTGCGCTAACACATGCGCTCCCTAAACTTGCGATCTTCGCACGTTTCAATAATCTCACGTGTTGTTTGCGCTGCGCTTCTTCCTATGACCCTGCATTGTTTATAAATGGGACTGCACCCACGCTTTCTGCAGTCAAAAGCCAGATGCCCCAATCCTCCAGTTCGCCCATTATTTGCGTGTTCACGCAACCTGTCATTTACACACGTTCCCGTTTGGCCGATGTATATTTTGCCGCACGACTGGGGCAGTTCATACACGAGGTTGTTCTCACAATGAACGCAGCATTCCTTGTAATTTTAACGGCAACTGGGCTTCTCAGAACCCCAGTAGCTGGCCTTGCACAACTTGGACAGCTTGATTGGCGCTGAAAAGATAAAGCTTACATTTGCGTTATTGCCAATTTTCTTCAGTCTGTGCGAGATATCGTGGATGTACGGAATGATTGCGCGTTTCTGCTTCACTCTCGCATTTTCCGGTGGAGTAAGCAGCTCATGCTGTCACCCGCGTTTTGCGGTCTTAAGGAGACATTCGACAACAGCTGTGAAGATATCCTGCGGGAAACCGGCCTGTTTCAGGCGATCCTCCTGCGCCAGATAACTGGACAAACACTTGTGAGGACATGAGCGGCGAAGCGCATTCATTAGGGTTTACTTTGCGATCCCCCTCTGAACAAACTTAGACTGGTTCGATGAAAATTGCAGTAGCGGTTTGTTCGCCCTTGGTTCATATGCCCAGAACACCTGGTGTCCCTCAAAACACATTCTTATATCGAGAAATCGCAAAGTACCATCCTGTGGCGTTTCATGCGTAACAGTGAGTGATTTTAAACACTTGTTGAAAAGATCTAGCACTTGCGTGACATCAAGACAAGCCTCCCATTTAGGGCTTGAATCGAGAAGCACAAGGTAGTCGTCAACGTACCTATGCACCCTTTTTACATTTGAGTTTTCTAATTTGGCATCCAGTATCCTGTTAACACGAGCCAGATAAAGGTGACTTAAAATTGGGGCAATGCAGGAACCAATGCAAATTCCTTCTTTTTGATGACAAACACTTCCATCCTACTTGGAGAACGTCGAGCGCAGATACATGAACAATAGTTCAAGGAAACCCTGTGTAGATAAGCAGATGGTGTTTGCTGTCGTGCGGCAAAAAATACATCGGCCAAACGGGAAGCGGGAAGGTGTGTAAATGACAGCTTGCGTGAACACGCAAATAATGTGTGAACTGAAGTATTGGGGCATCTGGCTTTTCACTGCAGAAAGCATGGGGACTGTCCCATTTATAAACAATGCACGGTGATAGGAAGAAGCGCAGCGCAAACAACACGTGAGATTATTTAAGCGGCGAAGATCGCTAGTTTAGGGAGCGCATGTGTTAGCGCGCCTTCAATCGATCTTTCAAAAAAAGAATTCGATTTTTTAAACGTGACGCAGAGCGTGGTCTGATCGAGATGACATTTTAATATTGTGACTACAAAAAAAAAATTTAGCTATGCATGGTCGTTCTTTCATCTTTGATATCATCTTAAATTTCTATTACACATGTCTCGGTGCTGTCTCATTTGATTAAAAATGAGTACATATACGCATGCGTACGGTGGTGTGTGTTACCTATATATATGTGTACCGCTTCGTGGAATAAAACAATTGTTGGAAGGTAGCGCTGCGTCCGCGTCTTGCCACTGTCTTAGTCGCTTTTCGTGCCCTAAAAACTCAGTTATGGAATACCAGCACGCCCTAACCTACGCTCTTTCGAACTACATAATCTTTTAAAACCTTGATGGACTTGTCATTGTTACCTACTTGCTCTATTTAAGTTGTTTTGTTGATACAAATCTTATTGGTAATACAGTGTATTTGTGCTTCAAAACACTTGCAACTCTTTTGTGGAATGCCTCCCAACTTGACTATATCAAACAGTTCAAAAAATGCCAATATTCTACCGCTGCATATGAACGGAGACATTTACGATTTCGAAAAAATAATAGTATTAATATTAATTAATAATAATATAATATAGCAGTATTGTATGAAATTTACAAGAGAACTTCCAATATATTCAGTGCAACACTTGACTGCAAGAAGGCAAGACAACAGGCTTGTCTCAGGTAGGAGTATTCTATATTGCATCGTATTCATGTGGTCAATCAGGTAACTGCGAAATCTTTCGACTGCAATCACCCTCTATATGGCTCTCTTTGATCATGAAAAGAATTTCTTAAAGTACAGATTCCAGCAGTCATGGTGGTATATTTTGGCAAATATTTGTAAAAACGTCCAAGCTACCAATATTATCCACAGGACGAAAACAATCTATCAAGAAAGAAGGCAGGCAAGGAGACCCATTCTCTCCAATACCATCCACTTCGTCCTGATATGAAGCTTTGAAGCTGCAGACTTGGATGATTATTAGAGAGGATCAAGAACGAATATTTCAGCACGCTATTGTTTGCAATGACATGGTATGGTTGTGCAATGATGGAGATGACTGCTTACGAATGAACAATTTTCGCAGAATGCCTCGCCTCATTGGAGTGGAAAACTGGAAGAAAAGCTACCGAAAGCTATACTTTGTTAAAAGATGAGACGGAAACATTTAGTAAATGTAATCTCTCTCGTAAGTTCCATCAGGGACTGGAGCCACTACACACTGCCACGGCAATTGTGCAGCAAAAGTATTCAGAAGTGCGCCCACTGCCATAAATGGCAGACACCTCGGGACTTTATTAGGTGCTGTTGTCCCATAGATTCGAACAGGACCGAAGATGCGTCATTTCGAAACGACGAATTCCCAAAACAAATAAAGAAGGTCCTGCATTTTTACGTTTCATAAGTTTTCTATGATCAGGACGCACGCCATAGTGCGGGACACTGGATTAGTTTTCACCGCCGGAGGTTCTTAAACGTGGAGGTCAGTGATGTTCTCATTACTGAGATTTAATTTTGTAATTGTAGTTAAGTATCTAACTGGTGACGTACACTCCGAAATATCAAAGTGCCAAAGAGGGATTTGTAGGCAAAACCAAGGGACCTCTACTCGCGGTATTTACAGCGACGTACTCATTGCGCACTAGGTTTTTCCGACTGATAAACAGACCTCGAGAAATATGAAAATCCTACATGACTGAGCTCCAACCAGCATCATAAAGCAGCACCCTCGAACAAGCTCCCTCTGAGTTGGCCAGAACAAAATCGAGGAAATAAAGAAAAACATCGTGGCCGAGCTAGTTTCTAATCGGCCGCGTCCCGGCTGAAATAACACCTGGCGTTTAGTGTTGGTTGGAAAAAAGCTGTGGTATCTGTTGTCTTCGCGTAGACAAAGTGGACAGATTCTTTTTGTCTCAAACCTTAACATCATAAAAGCGAATTGACAATGTTAGTGGAAAGACATAGAAGGGCATTTTATTTCGTCCCACTCGCCGTGTCTTTCTCTAATGAGCAGAAGGAAGACATGATCCTTGCTTTGGGAGCTGCAAATTGCAACAAAGCGAAGGCCGCAAATAGGTATCAGTTATGCAAGTGTGGTGGTAGACCAAACGCATCGACTATCATTAGAAATTATGAAGGAGAAGGAGGAGACAAAGGAGAGGAAAGACAGGGAGGTTAGCCAGTGTAAGTACCGGCTGGCTACCCTGTGTTGGGGAAAGGGGCAAAGGGAATAAAAGGAGAAAGAAGAAGAGGGGAAAAATGCAAAAAAAGAGAAAATTCACACAGTAACGTGAAACTACGCGCTACAACGTTCAAAGGTGGTCGCACAATTCGCAGTTCCTTAAAAACTTCAACAAAGCCCTTAAGGCCTTGAGTGCCGAAGTCCGTCTGGACCAATGTCCTAGAGCTTTTTCCTCTGTAAAGGGGCGATTGTCCAGTTTTGCGAGAGCGGTCACGAGCACTTGTCTTCGCACTGCGTAACGGGGACAGTCACATAGGAGGTGTTGAATCGTCTCCTCGCAGCCGCAGGTGTCACAAGTAGGGCTGTCGGCCATGCCAATGCGGAATGAATAGGAGTGCGTTAATGCCACGCCGAGCCACAGGCGGCACAGAAGTGTTGCTTCCGCTCGTGGCAACCCTGGTGGTAGGCGGAGTTGCAGACGTGGATCCAATTTGTGGAGACGTGCGTTCGTGAAATCACTGGTGTTCCACAGATTCTGCGTAAGCTCGCGGGCGAGGGAGCGAAGACTTGTGGCTGCATCTGTTCTTGACAGCGGTATGGGTATAATCTGGGCACCATCATGAGCCGACCGGGCAGCGTCATCCACACTGTCATTTCCTGAAATTCCACAGTGTCCCGGTATCCACTGGTAAATGATGTTGTGTCCCTTGTTGATTGCGTGATGGTGGAGCAGTCGGATGTCTGCGACTAGTTGCTCATTTGGTCCATGGTTGAAAGGAGGCATCAGACACTGAAGAGCTGCCTTTGAGTCACATAAGATGGACGATGAATGTGATGATTTGTGAACAATAAACTACAGAGCAGCACGGATAGCTGCGAGTTCTGCAGCCGTCGATGACGTAATGTGAGATGTCTTGAACTTGAGGGTGACGCACTCTTCGGGAATCACCACTGCTCCAGCTGAACTATTAGAGGATACAGAACCGTCTGTGTAAACATGGATGCCTCCTCTGTGCTGTTCATGTAGCACTGAAAGCACGGTTTGTTTGAGGGCGAAAGTGGACATCTCCGTTTTCGTTTTGATACCGGGAATAGCAAGAAGAGCCTGGAGTGGATGGAGGCACCACAGCGGTTGAGGTGGTCGTGCTGCAGGCGTGAAGTTTGACGGTAAAGTTCCATGGTAGGCGGCAATAATCTTGCTAAACGCTGAACGAGGTCGAGCGGCAGGAAGGGAGGCGAGATGATGCGATGGAAGTCGGGCGAAGTGCCTGATATGCATCCTTAAAGTGTCGACTTGGAGATACGTGTTGATGGGGTGGTCATGCGCGATGGCTATTGTTGCTGCCGTGGACGCACATCTGGAAAGACCAAGGCAAATTCGCAGAGCTTGCGCCTGTACAGATTGGAGGGCACGGAGGTTGGTCTTGCCGGTCCCACCTAGTACAGGTAAGCTATAGCGCAGGAGACCGAGGAACAGTGCGTTATAGAGTTGGAGCATCGCACTCACAGACGCACCCCATGACTTTCCCGCAAGAAATCTGAGCACGTGGGTTATCATGACTAATTTCCTTTTTAGGTAGGAGATATGAGGACTCCAGGAAAGGTCTCGATCTATTATCACTCCTAGAAACCGGTGCGTCTTCTCGTAGGCAATTGGCTGTCCATTAATTCTGATAACGTACGGTTTCATTGCTTTACGCATGAAAGCGACTATAGAGGACTTCTCGCAGGACAGCTCCAGACCTCGTGCTCGAAGATAACCTGATGTTAGTGTGGCCGCTTTTTGAAGTCTGGCGCGCACCTGAGGATGCGTCGCTCCTGATGACCAAAGGCATATATCGTCTGCATAGATCGACACATGGACGGATTCCGGAAGGGTATGGACCAGGTCGATGAGCACCAGGTTAAATAGAGTGGGGCTCAAAACTCCGCCTTGTGGCACGCCTCGGTAGGTGTTGCGTTGTGATGACGTACCGTCCTCCGTTTGCGCAAAGAATGACCTGTCCTTCAAGAAGCTGTATATCCACCGAAAAACAAGGCCGCCTAGGCCGACCTCACCCAAGGCGTCCAGGATGGCTTGATGGGTTACGTTGTCATATGCGCCTTTGACATCCAGGAACATCGCCGCTGACAGTCTCCTGTGGCTTTTTTCGTGCTGAACAGATGAGACAAGATCTATAACGTTGTCTATAGAAGAGCGTCCGCGTCGAAAGCCTGCCATAGCGTCAGGATATAACCTGTAGTGTTCTAGATACCACTCTAGACGCGTCAGCACCATCCTCTCCATCACCTTCCCTAAACAACTGGCCAGAGCAATGGGACGATAAGACGCCACATCTAGGGGTGATTTACCTGGCTTGAGCAAAGGCACAAGGCGGCTGGACTTCCATGCAGCTGGAACTTCTCCTTCACGCCATGAATTATTGTACACGTCTAGAAGTGCATGCCGGGCTGTGTGACCGAGGTTTCCAAGAGCTGCGTATGTCACCACGTCAGGCCGAGGCGATGAGGAACGTCTGCACGCTGCCAACGCCGCCTGCAACTCCCCGATGGAAAACAGATTGTCCATACGAGAATCCCGCGAGATTGGAACATCACGGGGATCACGTATAGCGAACGATGGCAGTAGACCAGCAACTTTGAAACAGAAGTCCTCCGCTACGTCGATCTCTCTGCGACCTTGGTAGAGAGCCAGGCATTTGAAGGGTTGGCGTTGTTGCGGTGATGTTCGAAGACCACGCACTGTTCTCCATATATGTGACAGGGGTTTATGCGGATCAAGGGTATCACAGAAGGTCTTCCATCTGAGAGACTGCAGGGAGTTGATCCGACGCTGGATCTTCTTCTGTATGCGTCTCGCCTCCCTTAGGTCGTAGATGGACTTGGTGCGCCTGTACCTTCTTTCCGCGCGACGGCGGATTGCTCGAAGCCGCTCCAATTCTGCTTCGAATTCAGAAAATTTAGGAATAGGCCTGAAAGATCTTGTGGCTTCTTGAGCAGCACCGTTAATTAGCTTCTCGATGTTGCCAGGCAGACAGTCCTGGATCTCTTGGCAATTGTTCTCCATGAGCAATGTGTATTTAGGCCAGTCGATGTGATGAAGAACTGTAGTAGAGTGTGACTTGCGTATGCCGTCGATTTTAACATATGTTGGAACGTGGTCACTACCATGCGTTTCGTTGTCCGTGAACCATTTCACACTGGCACTGAGGCATCTTGAAACAAATGTCAAGTCCAGGCAGCTGCTGTATGTCAATCCCCGCAGAAAAGTGGGACTGCCATCATTAAGGCAGCAGAGCTCATGGTCCGACGCGAAGGATAGTACACGTCTGCCTCGACAGTCCATCTTTAAGCTTCCCCATAGCGGATAATGCGCATTGAAGTTGCCGGTAATAACCCATGGTCCAGGTGTCGCTGTTAAAATTGCACCTAGTCGTGCGTTGTCAAATCGACTATTAGGTGAAATGTAGGCACCTATGAGCGTGAGTGCGACGTTCTTGCATTTTATAGTCAAACACACATACTGGTTGTCGTCATCAGGTGCCACTGGGTGTAAAACATATGTGAAATCGCATCTGATATAAACGATGACTTTGCTGCGGTCGGTACAGGTAGCAGACATGAAAGCTTCATATCCTGATAGGCGGATGGCGCTCTCAACGTTTGGTTCACAAATGACGATTATTGGAAATTGGTTCTTAAAAACAAACGGACGTAAGTCCGAAATACGCGATTTAATGCCTCTGACATTCCATTGGAAGATAGACGCTTCCTTGACCTCTTTAAGGAACGAATGTAGAGGAGCAGCCATGGTGCTTCTCAAGACCGGACAGTACCGGATACAGGGCATCCAGTATTTGAAGTGCGCCTCGAGCCGCTGGAGTGTGTATGGCGGTCAGTAGTGCTCGTAGCATGTTCATAAGGGCCCTTATCATGGTGACAACTTGTTTGTCGTTGTCTTGGTTGCTGCCAGAAGGTGAAGCATGATTCGGCGAGCGTGCTACATCTTGTCGCTCCGCTGGTGGATCTAGCCGTGGCGATGGCGGCCACTCCTCGCTTGAGGCAATAATATGGGAGACATTCTGCTGAGGAATCTCATTGCTGCTATTGCTAGTTGTATGCAGAAGTTGCTGGACTGTCAGTGGACGCGGTGCATCCTTAGCAATAGCAGTGGGTTTCCTAGATCTCCAGCGACGTGAACGTCGACGTCGCACCTTAGCGGCAGCCCCCCTGTGCGAGGAACCATCCCTGACCATTTGCCTCAAGACTTTCGCCTCATTTTTCACATGTGGGCAATTCTTCGAAGTTGCATCGTGAGAGCCCTGACAATTTGCGCACTTTTGGTTTTCTGCACGACAGGCGTCGGAGCTGTGCGACCCAGAGCACCGTGAGCATACGGAAGCGTTTGTGCAAACCGGACTGACGTGCCCTATCCTTTGACACTTCCTGCACTGAAGCGGCTTTGGCACAAAAGGCCGTACAATGTGTCGGAAGTGACCGACCTTGACGTGGGACGGTAGGCTGTCTCCTTTGAAAGTTAACTTGACACACTGCGAGTTTCCCAGGCGGCGGGCTTGCAATATGGCAATTCCCTCTGTCGCCGGCTTGATGAGTATATGCAGGTCAGCATCGCTTATAGAATTATCTACGTCATACACAACGCCGGCCGTAGAGTCATGATGGTCTTGTTTATAGTAGCGTACGTTGATGCTATCCAGCACCTTAACGTTGCTCAGAATGTCTAGCGCGCTGCGGTTTGTGACATCTATAGCGAGGATGTTCTTACGGCCGTTGATCCTTATATCTTTGATCTGACCCGGAACAAGTGTCTCGAGCGTTACAGATGTGGCTTGGCGGTTGATCCGGTTCAGATTGTCGCTAGCAGCCACAGGCACATATAAAATGGTGAGGGCTGATGGCTTTCGCGCCGGGATCACAGTTGCCTTACTTGAGGAAGAAGACGTCCTGACGAGCCTTCTCTTTGCTTCGTGCTTCGCTACGGGCACGAAGTCGCTGTCATGCGAGGTTTCATCACTGGTCCCTGAGTAGATCACAGTGTCCTCGCTGTAGGTGTCACTCGGGCGACTAGACCGCTTTCTCGGTGCGGTCGCTGTTGACGTCGAGGGACCAGGAACCTCTCCAGGCGACTCCACGTCCATCGCCGTAGTTAAGGGAGTGGCGTCTCCCCCAAAGCAGCTTTAAATTCTCAGAGACAAAAAGGCAGCGTTCCACACAGGACACTTCGTCGTCGTCTCAGAGACAAATTATGGAAAGCTGAGACAAACCGACCGCTTCTAGAAACAGCAGCGGAGGACTCCACCTTTCGGTCATAGCCTATGCGCGGATGTTCTAACATATATGGCCTGATACGCTCATGCTATCCCGCAGGACGTGGCCGCCCAGTCACAAATTTCCAAGTAATCACTTTGGAGAATTCTAAATCACTCGGTCTTTCACCCTTACTATCGTAATCTGCACAATTTCTTGGAAGATAGGGACCTGCATATTCGTCTATATTTCTCGATTTTAATCATCACAAAGCCGATGAGCCGCCGGACTATGCGAGCGACACCACGTGCACAGATGAGGCCAAGTTTTGGAGAAACAACCAAGTATATTTGCATAATGAACATTACTGGAGTTACTCCAATCCACACTCGGTAAAGCGCCCTCGGAATCAGTAGAAGGGTCGTTAAATGGGTGGATCAGAATTTACGCCGGTGCCATAACAGGTCCCATCTTCGATAGCGCACGGACTGGACAGCCTTACGTGGATCAAATCCTTCAAAGAGCAGTGCATGAGTTTCTCAGTAGCGTCCCCGTGTGCACAGGTTTTTTTTTGCCACAAGCCCTGTCGCGACAAAACCGAATTGACAACGTAACCTCAATCTCTGCAGCAGGCTATGTGCACTCGAGCATTGTTAGCTGTTCTGAATTAGGCTGAATATACGTGTAATAATGTTTTAATTGTGTATGGTGCCATTACCGTCGAAAGTTCCTTGTTTCTTAGCATTTACAGCAGTTCTTCGTTGACAAAAAAATACGCATTACATGAAGGAACGCAGCACCTCCATTCTAAAGCTTTGCAGGGTATAGTATTGCTTATAGGAATGAACGTAGCGTCTACATTCAAAAGCTTTGAAGCCTCCAGTATTGCTTCCATTCTGTTTGTAATCCTACGTATTGTAAGAATCTCCACAATCGAGGGACCTTAAATCTGGCGACCGTGCCTGCCAAGAAATGGGCGCATGCCGTCCAATCCACTACGGCAGGAATTCTTCATGCAGCCATTTGCAAGCTTTGCTCCTACCTTGCGGAGGAGCTGATACCAAATATCCTTTATCCTAGCCAATGGAACTTCGAAAAGAAAATCCTCACGCGCCCCATCAAGGATGTCATTGAGGTATATTTTGCCTGTAAACATGTCATCAAAAACAATGGGCCAATGATAGTGCTACAGTAAATTTGACACCACACATTACCCGACAACTGGTATTGGTGATGTATCGTCAAAACCCAGTGAGGGTTTTCGTCGCTTCAATAGTGAGCCTTCTGTATATTCACTTGGGCATTGCGTCAGAAGCTAGCGTCATCGGTCCACAGTATTTTGTTGACAAAATCTGGATCCTCTCGCGCCTCTTGATTATAGTCCACTTATCGAAGTCCTTTCGATTTTACAAATGGCGGGACTCCAACATCTGATGCAGCTGCACGTGATACAGATGAAGCTGCCTCTTTTTAAGTACTCTCCACACTGAAGACTTTGACACTACAGCCTCAGTAACCACATTACGAACACTTGCATGTGGTTCTGATGAATTGTTTGACAGAATATCTGTCTTCACGTCCTTGCCCAGGATTCAAGATTTATGTTGTTTATTCGTAATAGTACCCGGCTGTCTCCACGTTTTATATGCAAGCACAATCGTAATTGAGTTTTGACGCGTACCTGGATGCTACGGTCTAAATAACCAAACTGCGCGCCTTTTATTTCAACTTTACGCACTGAGAGCGAAAACCACATGCGCTCTTTCCTCATTAGAGTAAGCCATATCTGCTGCTCAACGTTAGTAACAGCCATATAGTGTTGCTGTGGAGGAAACACAGGGATACGGGCGCCTGAGGAGCACGGTATATATTGCAGTTCGGTGCGATTGGTTCAAACGAGACATATAAGGTATGATATACATCAGGCAAACTGCAACTGCCTGCGGCCGCACTCTCTCAGGGACTGAGGTGTCGGTCAAGGTGCACATGTGTGAACCTGGACTCGGGCACCCAATACTGCAACCACGAAGCGATGCACACCTGCTTGGTACGAGATGAAAAAGAACGTCTGTTAGACAGTGTGTGAAGGAGAGCAGACGGGCCTGGTGCGAAGTGCGACAAAAGTCATCCTCTGAAGAAGACATGCGTAATCTTCCTTGAATACAGCCAAGTTTTTTTTTACCATAGTTAGTTTGGTCCCCGTGTGATTTATCCGCCGTTATTCGAGCCCTAAAGTTTAAAGTTGTAGCATCATCGTTCAATTCGAGAACTACTAGAAGGTTATTTGGGTACAAAGGCAAAATTGTAGCAGCCGTCATCACCTTCCATCGTTCCCACGTGCTTCACCCTTTCCTTCTTTCAAGCAGAGCCAAAATGCTGCTTTTGTCTTTTATTTTCATGGCTTTAGACGCTTTATGCTTCGGCAATGCTAGGCCAGCAGCATGCATTTGCACAGTCATTCGATAAAAGACGCATGCCCAGATACCAACAGAAGGCATAACGCCCTATCGCGGGCCAGTCTCGCTACAGCCCACCTTAGTCATCCATAGCACGCTTGAAAGCAGCGCAATAACAGTTCGCAAGTGCCCCGTCACGTGGTACTTTTTTTTTTCAAATTTCCCGGCCTTTCTTTGGAACGTGGAAAAAAGGACCATGTGAGATATATCATGTTGGAAACAATTTATTGGGAGGTTTCTTTATGTTCTCTACAACTTTTGTATCACACTTAGGGCCTGCAGCCAATACTCAAAAAAGTTATATAATTAAACATAACTAATCCGTTAGTTAAGGAGAAAATAAAAAATCTGAGTAACTCTAGGCCCGTGCCAACATTATCCATTCGGTTCAACTCGCCTTAGGAGTGCCTTTCATTTTGAAAGCCTTGGCTCAAATTGTGGGGGACAACCTGCATAAGGCTTACCTTCTTCGTACGCAAACCTTGCATTTCAATTTTTTTGGAGAATGGAAAAATTCATGCTATACTACTCGATAGCAAATGTTGCTTTTGCCATTTTTTTCTCGAATATTCTTATTGGTCTAGGCATTGAAAGATGAATATTTCTAGTACAGGGATTCACTTGTGCTATTGCGGTGTTAGCTAATTAATATCTACGAGAAAGAATCGTACTCTTTGCCCCCTTATCTCTCTGCTATATTACGGCTGAAAATGCGAGATAAACATATCCACTGCCAGTGGTGCACCTTTCTTCGACTGGCCCGGTCTTATCTGCTGGTAGCTCGGCAGCACGGCGATGCTGTCAATTGTTGAAGATGGCGGTTGTGCTTCTCACATCCATGGCGTACAAGCAAGAACTGCGATTAATTTTCTACGGAGACAGGGACGAACGCCCATAGAGATCCGCAATGCAATGCAGCCCACGTATGGTGAAAGGTGTCTCGCTTTGAGAATTGTGAGGTGGTGGTGCAGTGAGTTCGCAAAAAGCCATGGAGTCTTGCATGACAATGAGTTTTCTAGGAGGCCGCGTGCGTCGCTGCTAACCACACGGGCACCTCAGGTTTATTGCTGGGATGGGACAAATGTTTGAATCGTTGTGGGGAATATGCAGAAAAATAGCGTAAGGTACGCCGAGTAATGCTTATATTTGTAATTACAGTATTTTGGCTAATCGAATGTAGAGGCAAATACTTTGTCAATCGCCCTCATACACAATGATTTTTCTATATTTTAATTTTAATTCTCACGCAATACTGTTGCTTTACGGCTTAATGATTCGCGTAGTGAGAGGTGTATAAATTTGAAAACACTTGTGTGTATTGTTCAATTATTTTTGAATTACATAAATTTGTTGCAGCCTCATCGTCTCATCAATGTTGAATAATCGTTCTTATTAGATCCTTTTGTTGCAACGTATTACATTGTTGATAAAGAGGATATTGTGCCTGAAGAACTTGCAACTTTTTGTGTGCAATACCTCTCAACTTGAGTGTAGTAGACAGTTCGAAGAATGCCAATATTATACTGCTACATTTCAACGGAGACGCTTAGGATTGGGGAAAATATTTAGGCGCACAAGCTTTCTTTCAATGTTGTATGAAATATACATCAAAATAATTTCCAACGTATTCAGCGCTTCACTTGACTTCAATGGATTAGGAGAGCAGGCTAGCTTCAGGTAGGGTTATCCCATATTGCATCAGATTCATGCCGTGAATCAGGTAATTGCCAAATCTTCCGAGTTTAAAAGCCTCTACGTAGCTTTCTTTGATTATGAAAGGCATTTATTTCAGTACAAATTCCAGCAGTCAAGGTATCAAGGTATTCTATAAAGAAGGATTACCGAAAGCATACCTTGCCATGTTTGGTAAATATTTATAGAAAACTAAAAGCTACCATAGTTCTCCACAGGAGCGAAATTATTTGTCAAGAAAGATATTAGGCAAAGACACATTTTCTTCACTGCTATACATATCATGCTTAAGGGAAGCATCGAAACTGCAGACTTGGAGGATTATGAGTGAGGGTCAACGACGAATATCTCAGCGCCCTAATGTTAGGTTGAGGCATGGTCTTGTTCTGCAATGATGGGGATGAATGCTTACAGATGAATGGTTTACGCAGAATGCCTTGCCTCAACTGAGTCCAATGCTAGAAGAAAGGCTGTTTAAAGCTTGACCTTGTACTGGATGAGACGGAAACATTTAGTAAAAGTCATCTGCCCTTAAGTTCCCTCAGGGACGCGTGTCACAACGCCACTGCCGCGTCTGTTGTGCCGCGAAAGTATTCGGAAGTGCCCTCACTGGCATAAATGTCAGATATCGGGGACTTTGTTAGGTGCTGCTGTCCCATAGAGTGGAACAGGAACGCAGATTGGACATTTGTGGGAAACGACCAATGCGTATATTTTTGTTCTAACGTATACTTATCACGATTCTTTAAATATATTGCTGGAGAAACAAACTAGTGACACCGAGTGTAATCATTTGACACCTGAAAAAAAAAAAGAGGCACCGTGAACACTTCAGATGAAGGTAATCGATGAACAGCCGAGCTCAACACAACCTGCATCTGGCAGCCGAGTCCGCATTACGGCCAGTGATCACATCCACCCTTGCGGGTTGCAGTTCGAAATCGCGTGCCCGTAGGGCATGACGCTGTCGGTGCACTCACCAGGCGTTATGCCACAGGCAACACCTGACGCCGGGCTGCGGACCGCCTGTACCTTCTCGTTTTTTTCCCCGTTGGGTTTGGGCGGTAGGTTTCGAACTACCCACCTACCGCAGTCGAGGCGGACGCCGTGCACACTATACCACGACTGCGGTGGAATCACGAGCTCGAGGGAAGGTATTTATCTTTTAATTCTTCTGGCATCAGAATACGCCGCACTTTTTGTTGTATTTTTTTTTCAGTTGTCGTATCAGCTTTCTGGGAAATACGTATATCAAACAATATTTGATGTAACACAGTCGTATTCAGTGGCAAAGTTCATGATAAATGTTGTGATCAACACCATGATAAATATTCGCAGTAAGAGATAAAAGCCTCCAGTCGGCCGGCCAAACGTGTCAGAAGACGCGAAAACGTGGCAACCCGTTACGACCAAATCAGTTGTGTGCACATGCTTTCGGTGAGTCCGTTTGAGTAAATGCTTAGGTATATGTAAATTTGTAAAGGGCGTATTAAATTAAACATTTTACATAACCCGCAAAAGCAGTCTTGAATAGCGGAGCAGCACGAAATGTAAGCGGCCTTAGCGAACTAGTCTGGCGACTGATCCATTTAGCGTCCATTGGCGCCAGGGAAATTTGCCACCTTTCGGTGTGTGAACAGGCAGTCTGGTAGAAACGAGCTAGTGTACAGCGCCATCCACTGCTGCGCATATAATACGAGCGGCCAGATGGATAGATGCTAGGAGCGACCCCTTTCAAACGTGAAGGTGGGTTGCGCCACGAAGCCTTTGTTATTTTCCTTAATGTCCCACCTATCCTTTTGAAGCACACACACACACACAAACACACACACACACACACACACACACACACACACACACACACACACACACACACACACACACACACACACACACACACACACACACACACACACACACACACACACACACACACACACACACACACACACGCACGCACGCACGCACGCACGCACATACACACACACACACACACACGCGCGCGCGCGCGCACGCACACCCAAACACGCGCACACACACAAACAAATAATATCCACAGCATCAAACTTTCGGAACCTCTACGCGGAACTTTGTGTAATCCTCCGTTGTTTGTGGTCTTCCTACTTTTCGGTCAGTAAACATCCACTCTCGTTTTACTAACCTCGGCTGCGGGCATGTTCACTTACCCCTTGCTATCACTGAATGCAAGGGTTTCAAGGGAGCCTGACGAGCCTAAACCGACAACTCGGTAGATATTTTCGCATTCCAATAAAACTTGTTCCATCGATTCCCTAGCTTTAGCGGAGCAAGGTCGTGCTTATTCTTCCTTGGTCTACCTGGATTGATTGCTACGCGTTCTAGGGCATCCTGATCTAAGTTCGAAAAGTAAAAAGCTTCTCTTTTAGTTATGGTAAATGGTTTCTTTCCTAATCTTGTTTTTTTTCATTTCAGGTACTTGTCGTAGCAGGTTTCTTTTCCACGGCCACCACCTATAAGATTGTCTTACACTCTCTGACTTTACATTTGGAGTTCTTTGTTGCCATATTGCTTACCGTATCAGTGTCATACTTGCAGATGAGCTTTATCGTTTTCTTACACTGCGAGTCAATGTTTTCGAGCACGTACATTTTCGAAGATGCCTTTCAACACCTAGTTGTACATTGAGGTACACTAAGGAAGAAGAAGTATCTGCTTGCTGCAATAAAGCTATAAAAGCTACAGAACATATTATATTAGAATTTTAAGATATCTACCCAGCTGTCGGTTTGGTCTTCCCAGGCCTCCTTGAAGCCCTTGGGTTTAGGGGTAGCAACGGGAAAGTGAAACATCTCTGCAAGAAAGATAATAAAATGCTAGGAATGATAGAGACTTGGATATTGTAGTTGTTGATGTTAAAATAAGAAAAACTTGAGAGACTGGGACAAAAGACGGCAGCAACATGACTCTCTTTATTTGTCCCTATCTCTGGCGCTTTTATAATTTTAGTAAAAGTCGATATGAAGTTTGGTGGCAGATAAGTAGAGAAACCAGAAAAGTAGAAGTCTATCAAATAAAAGTTCCCAATAATAGTTCAGAATGTTGGATGCTGGGAATTCTCGTCTGTTAGAAATTAAAATACAGGTGAGGCATTCGACAAAATAATAAAAATCACATGCATTCCATGCACTGTGGGAATCGATGTAAGCGAAGCTTTTTGTGCTGACTGCTTTTAGCGACAAAAACTAGCGTTGACGTTGACGAAGAATGTTCAATTTCTGTGGTGTTTTTTACACTACTCGGGTGGTGAATCGATATTAAACGTAACCTATGAAGCAGGACCACTACTGTTTGTCGGCGTAGTACACAGAACATGTGCATATGGCGAGATTTGTTCGCTTGAGGCGGTGTTGTGCCCTAATGTTCCTTACCTTTGAGAAGGTTAGCATTGTCATTGCCTCATATCAAGCACTTCGCATTGTGGCAAAAGTGTTAAACATTAATTGAATTGAGGGTTGTATACGTCAAAACCACAACTGGCTTATCAGGCACGCCTTGGTTGCGGACCTTGGAATAATTTCGCCCACCTGGGGTTCTGTAACATGCACCTTAATCTAAGCACACGATTGTTTTTGTATTTCGCCCCCATGGTAATGCGGCTGCCGTCATAGGCGCGGACTACGCGGGGGGTGAGGGAAGGGGGCGAGGGGGGGTACTCCGGTGCCCGAGCCCCCTTGGACGGTGCCGAAGCCGACCCCGTCCTTCCCCTTAACACACACACACCTAAATTGTCATTACCAGAGTTTTGTCACCCACATTATTTGACGTTTCTTTTCACTTGCCTAGACCAATAGCTTAGTGCGATATTGTTGGAGCGGACCTGCACTGCTTTTAATTCACACATAGGATTTATTTCCGCCCAACCTGAAAACAGGAAGACAACCGCATTAGAAGCACCAGCGACGGCTGCCTCATCCGTATATTCTCAATTAGATATTGTTGATATTGTTTAAATATACACACAGCGCAAAGTATGTTATATTTTTGAAAGAGAAGGAGGTGGCCAATTGAAAATTACATCTAAACATATCTATAGACTTCTCCTATAGAAAAAATACGTTGTAGTATGTTCCCTTCATTTCAAATTGCATTGCGTCCTTTCCTGACCCTGAAAAGAACTTGCAGACTTCTGTGACCCCATCAGTAGAGCCTTTTATCAAATTTGTGTGAAATGCACGTGACTGATATGCGTCTCAGTATCGCTTCTCCTTCGAGTAAGCAATGCTAAAGCCTCATGAATATAAAGACTCTTCTAATTATTTACAACATTTATTAGGGATGGAAACATCGTGCCTTGCACGCAGAGGTCATAAATATATACCGAGTGTCGCAATTAACTATCATGCACCCAGATTTCAAAAAAGAGCAATTGCGCTACTAGAAGACAACCCAGTGCATATTGTTTCCTCTACATGGGAGTAGCTGCCACTGATTTTTTCATTATTCAGATTTATTTAAGTAATTGTAAATAATTATACAACTCGTGACTTACTATCCTAAATATGAAAGTGCGAGACAGGCATTTGAAGGCAGAGCCAAGGGACATCTAGTCGTGGTATTTTCAGCCACGTACAAATAGTGCACTAGATTTTACCGACTGATAAAGAAACTTCGAGAAATATGCAAAATACTACGTGACTCCGCTAAAACCCGCATCATTATGCAGCACCCTCGAACAAGCTTCCAATAAAGGAAATAAAGAAAAACATCGTGATTTTTGTTGCGCAGTATCGTTTTAGTAATGGATTTCCAACTTGTCCGGAATGCTACTCTCATTAAATTCTCTTTTCATTCCAAGTGTTGTTGCATTTGAAGTCGCCTGTACTCCTATTTTGTTTTGCTGCATTACCTAACCTGCGATATTTTAATTCATTCTTGTTGTAACATCTTTGACTTATGTAAGTCTATGATGACTCCCCCCCCCCCTTATGTAATACCCTGTAAAGGGTCCTTAAGGGTGCTATGAATGATTATGATGATGATCAAGCTATTTCTTTGTCTAAGTAACATGTCGCGTTTGGTGTTTGTTTCTATCAAGCTGTGATAGCTGTTGTCTTAGCGTAGACAAAGTGCGCATGTTTTTTTTTGTGCCACGAGATGTATCACCACAAATGCGAATTGACAATGTCAATGCAAAGGCTTAAAGGCTCATTTGTTTCGTCCCACTCACCATGTCTTTCTCAATTGAGCAGAAGGAAAACATGATCCTTGCTTTGGGAGCTGCAAATTGCAACAATAGGTAGGGCGCAAATATATATCAGTCATGTAAGTGTGGCGTTAGAACAAACTTGTCGACTATCCTCAGAAATTATGAAAACCTGAAACAAACCGGCAGCTCCGAGAAACAGCAGGGAGAACTCCACCTTCCGGTCATAGCCTACACTCTAAAAACTAGAGTGCGTATCACAGGAGTGAAGCGGCAGACTTACTCTTGAAAGCGTTGTTTTACTCTCACCAAATGTCGAGTAGAGTGAAATGCACTGTTCACTCCGTCACCAAGGAGAGAGTGAAATGTGCTTTTCACTCTCCCCTTCAGAGGGAGAGTAGAATGTCCGTTCTACTCTTGCGGCAATAGAGAACAAAACGTAGCGTAATCTTCCGCTTCAACTGTAGGAGGCTGGCCCCGTACATGGCGATGTATCAGTCTCGCGCGCTGAGCAAAGAACACACCGTTTTGCTTCTAAGACCCGCAGTTCAAAGGAACGCGTAGCGAGCGCTCTACTTTTTCAATCGGAGATGCTGCACCGCGCGCGCGCTCAACGTCGCGGAACAACACAGCACCGGAGAAAGGTGATCCGTCCAGCGAGGAGCAACGAAGGCCATCCAAGGGAGATCGTCTGTCAGCCATCTCGCGTCGCCGCGAAAACACGACAGTCGTTCGTCATTCGTTGGATATAACAACAAATCCTCCACGGTGCGTGAATTCTTACTTTGGTGCACATTCTGCGTATATGATGCTATAGCCAGGAAGTCGTTGACAACGGACTAGGCAACGGACTAGGCATAGCGCGCTGTGCTTCTCGATGTCAATCAATAAAGCCAGTCGTCGCGATAACAGCATGCGATTTTATCACATGCCGCTATCCGTAAGAGCTTTGAAAATCGCAAACGCTTCCAGAAACATGGTATGTTCAATAAGACGCAAGGCGAGAGGATGCTTAAAATGGTTTGTTCACCAGCCCATGATTCCGAAGGTATGCGGAGCATGCTTAGCGTGCGTTTTGTGTGTTTGAATTTATTCAGTTTGGCAGTTTACTGTGTACGGAACGCTGTTGAAATAAGAAGTCACGTAACAGAAGGCGTCATCTTGCTGGCGGCATGCTTTCGTTATAAGTAAGCCGCGCGCTTCACGGTGTCTCGCTCATCGGTAATCTGCGACCACTGAAGTTACGTGCAGCACCAGTGCTAGGAGGAAACTTTGGCGCAGGCATTCAGCTGCATGCTGCAAGAGGTCAGTTGGGCGCGTTATCTTGAACTTACTGAAAATGCATGAGGGATCCATGTTTTATGGTGAACAAAGTATAAACCCGATATACGCGATCTTGTGAGCGACAGCTACAAGCGATGCAATGGCTGTCGCGTTCGTACTCCGTCCAAGCGACGATTATGAGAGAGGCCTCCCCGGTGTTGCCGGCATGAGGGCTGGAAACACGCGTCGAAACTATCGTGACGCGTGCTTTAGTAAATTAAATTTATATATTTTACTGTAAAAAGTAGCATAAAATATTTCCGAAAGTCTTGCATTAAGTTCTTATCCTTGCACGTGGAAAAATTCAATCGTTTGCTTGTTTCGCGCGACACTCGCTAGTATTTGAGCGATGTACATCCAAGGTAGTTCCGGCTTCGCGCTATTGGCTAGTCGGTCATAGCGCTTCCGGGAGGCGAGCAACGATTTCTAGATTTCGAGAACTGAGCGATCTCTTCAAGCGACGGCCCGTTTTGTCGCTCGAAGCCGTCGGTCGTCGCCGTCGCGCACCAAATCGCTCTCATCGTGTTTAGCCCTAAAACTGAACTGTTTTTGCTCATGTATAGAAATGGTGTGATTATATGTCTGATTTTATGTCTCCTGTTGCGGCTTTCGAGTACGGTGCGAATCTGAAAGGGTGTTTATGTCTACGAACACGATGAATTTTCAAGCAGCGAGATATGCATCGGCATTGAATAGAACGGCTGCTGTGTGTAATTAGAATTGCAGGGGCGCTTTGTATAGGCTTATTCTTTCGGACATGCCTGTGCATTTGCTAATATGAGTTGGCGTTTCAGAGTTCTGTCATATGAACAGCTAAATCACCCTTCCGCTGGGGATTACTAGCGTAATATTTGCATTTTGATACTGCAGGGCAGATCAAAATGTGTTTATCGCTTTAATACTTTTAGTAGAGTAATGAAGTATCAAAATAAAACGTTATTTTAATTCTATGTTAAAAGTCGTCTGTCGTACACAAAAAATGAGTTGGTCTAATAGACTAATAACTGCGGTCTATATCAGTAACTTTTACATGCCTTCAAGAATGTAAAATGCCAGATTTCAAGCCGCAGCAGTAGTTGAGTTTGTCAAAATGAACTCCATTGCACACCTCATAAATGAATATAAGTTCAGGCCTTTTAGTAAGCTTAGATGCAGGCCGCAGTGAACTTTCTTGTTATTATTGAAGTGTGGGTAAGCTTGCCATAACAAGCCTAGTTGCCCTTTATTATAGACATGTCAAGTCATATCCATTGAACTGGAGGACCATATTTTTATCCCTACTGAGCATCATGTTTGCAGATATGATCCTCAAATTATGGCTTGAGCAGAGATGCTGCGGGGGGGGGGGCAGACTGGGCACATGCTTAGGATGCGTCACAAGTTGTGTTTGCGACACACCAGACCTATGACAGACCTATGACATCTCACGGTGACCCATATTCTATTGATCAGCAGGAGTATATTAACATTGGTGCCGAACGAGGATGAACTGTCGATTATTTCTTTTTTTGTTAAACCTAAAAATTGAAGTTAGTTTAGCAGTTGGCTGTAGCAGTCATTTAGATGTTTCGCATGCATTTCAGTAGGAAGACTAAGAGCTAAAGCTTCCTTTTAGTGTCATGCCCTTGACTGTCTTGATGTTGTTTACCACATGTGCTCGTGTTCACTTTTGCACACGATATTTTTCAGGAACCCGCTTCATATAACGCAACAAGGCAGCTGCAAGGACTCAAGGATGCCAAAGCGCCAGCCCTGCGCGACTTCACGAAGTGTAGAGGAGCGCACGCCAAAGAATCAAAATACATTGCCATGCAATTTGGACAAGAAAACTAGAATGTGGGTATATTTGGTGTAACATTTGACAAAATGTGAACGAAATCAAAATACAGTATGTCCCACGAAGATAAAAATTCTCACGGGCTCTAGGCAGTCATCTGAACATGGTATACTTATGTAATGTCTCTGATGAGAAAGTCAAAATCAAGTATGCCCTCTGGAGACACATAGTAGTAAGTGCCACTAAAAAGTAAGAAATGTGTTTTAAAAAAAGCTGATTAGTTGTGAGAAGTCACTGCCTTTTGTCTTGCCTCTCAGCAGATATATCCAGGTGATAAAATATAGTGGTACAATGAAACGGCATATTTGCTTAGTGACATCATACATACTTGCAAGGAGCATGGTACCTGTGTTCACGGTAAAAAGCAGCAGTTCATGCTTGGTTTGGTGCTTAGATATATTTAACAGCTTTAATAGCTTACATTTAACAGCATGTGAATGCAAGTGTGGAAATAGAAACAACTGTGATTCTTTCTTGTAAATGCTTACATGAAGCAGCCAGGTTTTCATGTCTTCCTTTTTATCTATTTTTTACATTTAATTTTAGAATTATGGCTTTCAGGTTCCAGAAAAGGGAAGCATTGGGGAAGAGAATCCAATGTTTAAGAAGTCATTATCGTTTATGTGCAGGCTCATGAAACCAGTTCATTAGAACTGCTAGTGCCTCCCAAAGCAAAAGCAAGGATCAATTAAGGCCTTTAACTGTGTAGACAGTGGTTCACACCTTACATCTTAGAAGCCAGAGTCACTTCGAATTGAAAACTATGTTTAAATTGTAAAATTATGATTCTTCAATCTACTTGCCAACGAAGTATGCTAGAAGAGGTAGGGATATGTTCAATGCCAAGAACTTAGAGCATCTGTGTAAAACACTTTTTCATCATTTGTTGGACGTGAACATATGTGTTAAGCTAACGCTCCTTAGTTTCATGGCTTCTGTAGACATAATTCTTCTGAGCTTAAGATAGTACACAGTGAGGTGATGTATTAATTTTCCTAGACACATATGTACTTGTTTTGAGACGAAGATTCTGTAAGTGCAATAATTTTTCTTACTTTAGCGTATCTTAACCACTACGGTAGGAAAAAAACCTTTGGTTTCAGGTAGTTGGTTCATTGTGCAAGTATATGCCTAGTCACACGCAAAATCCACGTGCATGGAAGGAATATATGAAACAGGATGGTGCCATTCTCAGTTTGTTTTGCTTCTTTGTTTGTCTTTTTCGTGCACTTCCCTGCCTGAGCAATGCTTATGTCACCTTTGATGCATCATATTCATCCCACCTAATTTTTGGTTTACATCTGAAGCCATGCTATACTTCAGTTAGATTGCACATTCAGCGAGTCACAATAATTGATCATGTAATTATGCAAGCTGCTCCTCAGAAGTATAGCATTTTTACCGTAATGGGAAGGAAAAGCTACCATATGTGACAAGATGTTTGATGCACAAGATTTTAATGCCAATGCTCCTTGCAGCTTCATACTCATTTTCTTCACACTAGATAATAATGTAAACTTATTGTATTTATTTGTGAGAAACTGTAACGGATTAATTCCAAGAGCACTAGGAAACTACTTTCGTGAGGAGGCCAACCGAGTAGGTAACATAATAAGCCTCTGTAGTGGTTTGAGACTGGGCAGGATATTGCTGCAGAACCACGACAAGACACACTTATAAAATATGGGGTGCAGCCTATACATCAATTACTTTATGTAAAATATAAGGAAAGCTAGCTAGACCTGCTCCCTTACATGAGAATATACAACACATATCTAAATGCACTTTACTCTCAGTCAGGAACATCCATATGCTGTACAGGATGTTATCAAATGAGCTGCAGTCTTGGAATATGGCACGCAAAAAAGTTTCTTGCACAATTTATCTACATTCCCAGCCCCATGCATAGCAGCTCATCTGGCAACCTCCGCCATGTAAGTGCACGCGTTTTGTGCTAGAAATGCGTCTGCTGGCCAGTAATGTGGCGTACATTTCTCTTCAATCACAGTGTCAATACTTTGTGAGTTTGCACACGTTTGTATTCTGTTTAAGTTTAAATTGCATGCTTTATTTTTGAAAATAAGGAACCAATTTAAATTGAAAGACATTTAGACACTGTAATACTGATATAACTACACAATACACAATACACAATACTGATATATAAATACACAATTAATTTCGGTTATACATGATTTTGCTTCAGCTCTAGATTGTTGGCAGATAGATGCGGTTTTTCTTGACATGTCAAAAGCTTTTGATCGTGTGCCACACACTTTACTCATTGACAGATTAAGGGATGCCGGGCTTCCTGAGAGATTGATATTATGGTTGCAGGCTTATCTGAGTAATCGCTCACAGTTTGTGGAGTGTGCGGGTGTTAGGTCTGCTGATCTGCCGGTATTGTCTGGAGTTCCACAAGGTTCAGTGCTTGGTCCTCTGTTGTTTTTAATTTATATAAACGGCATTGCTTCTAACATCGATAACTCTGTTACAATAAAATTGTTCGCTGATGACTGCGTGATGTATAGTGTTGTCAAGAGCTCCTCTTGCCAAACACTACTGAACAATAGCTTCTGTACACTCGCGGACTGGTGCGAACGAAACGGTATGCAAATAAATTTTGATAAAACAGTTGCCATGACAATAACCACATGGAAAAAGCCACTGTCTCATACGTACCACATTGCTAATAAAGCTATTCAATCAGTAACGTCTGCGAAATATTTAGGACTAACTATCACAAGCAACTTAAAATGGGACAAACATTTGAAGAACGTTTGTACAACAGCGTTCAATAAACTTTGCTTTTTGCGCAGGAAACTAAAAGACTCGCCGTCAAGCGTTAAACTCGAGGCATACCGCACTTTGGTTCGACCAGTCCTTGAGTACGCTTCCGCAGTATGGGACCCATACTACGTTAAAGATATCGCACAAGTAGAACGAATTCAGCGCCTGGCTGCCCGATTTATTGTGTCTGACTATCGGTCTACATCATCTGTTACTGACATGTTGCAGCGACTGAATCTGGAACCCCTCTGTGTACGCCGAAAGATTGCGAGACTAAAAATGCTTTATTTGATATATCAGAACAAAATCGGTCTCCCGCGCGAAACTTATCTTTCCCGCTCACAACACAGGTCTTCTAGAATTAATCACTCGAATGTTATCCGCCCGTACTTTGCGAGGACGAAAATGTTCCAGAAGTCTTTTTTTCCGCTCACAATTGAAGAGTGGAATTGTCTGCCAGCGTCTGTTGTTGATTGTGGAAATGTAGATTACTTTGTGAAATCTTTGTCACTGCACTTGATGTAACCCTCTCCTGCTAGGGCAGCATTGCTGCCTGCAGTATTTTGAAATAATAATAATAATAAACTACATTATATACTTATGTTTTATTACAAGATGTGTTCTATATTTCATGGGAATCATTGTAATATGATTTCATGCCTTTGTCAGTGTGCTTGTCAAATTATTATTCAGTTTGCTTTGGGACTGATCAATAAATACTTTTACCTTTTATGAGAGAATGTTTCATGTGAATAATTCAGCGACTACAGATTACATCCCATTCACCAAGCATAGGTGCTGAAGCTGCTTATGGAGGATGAAAATATTCCCGCCATGGAAGTATTGCGAATCCCTTCAAACGCGAGCATGGATCTACATCATGCTTTGACACTATTGGGATGAGTGCTAGAACTTTGTTTTGAAGGAGTACAAACACTCTGTTTGGGAGAGTAGAAACACTGGCCTTGGAGGAGTAGAAGTATTCGGTTTGTAGGAGTAAAAGCACTCGATTAGCGGCAGTACTAATACCCCTGCGGGGAGAGTATTGGCACTCTGTAGAAGAGTACTAGCTCTCCCTGTGGGGAGAGTATTAGCACTCTGCGGAAGAGTACTAGCACTCCCTTGCGGTGGAGTAACAAAACTGTCAGGAGGAGTTGCCCTACTCTCTCTCAAAGAGGGTCGATCTACTCTCGAAAAGAAAGTGAAATATGGGACAAGCAGTTACTCCCTCAAAGAGAGTGCCCGGAACTCTGTTTTAGATGGTATGCGCAGATGTTCTATAGCATATATGGCCACGAACCCTCATGCTACCGTGCGGGACGTGGCCGCCCAGGCACGAATTTCGAAGTTATCACTACGGAGAATTCTAAATAACTCGGCCTTTCACCCGTACCACCCTAGTCTGCACCAATGCTTGGAAGATAGGGAGGTGTAGAATCGTCCAGATTTCTCGAATTGGGCGATCACAAATGCTGAAGAGTCACACGATTTTTTGTATGACATAACGGGCACAGATGTAGCCAATTTTTCCAGAAACCACCAAGTAAATTTGCATAATGCACACTGCTGGAGTTACTCCAATCCACGCTGTGTAAAGCCCACTCGGTACCAGCAGCAGCGGTCGTTCAATATGTGCACCTGAATCTACGCCGGTGCTATAATCTGTCCCATTTTCCTCGTTCACACACTGATTGGACAGCGCTACGTGAACAAAAGACGCGAAGGACTGGTGGATGAGTTTCTCAGCGAAGTCCCGCTGTCACGTCTTCCACTTCTGTGGTATCATCAAGCGTGGCATCAGCGCATAGCAGCAGCCGAGCACGAAACTGGCTGGATGCGACTTTTCATGTGCCATAGATTGGAAGGCACGGGCCTGTAAATTGGCTGGCTAGGTCACCTGACCTCCCTCTACTCGATTTCTTTCTTTGGGGTTACGTGAAAGATCGTGTTTACATGATCCAGAAGGACGTCCGATGAGCTAAACGCAAGGATAACAGATGTCTGCCGTAGAATTCAAGCGTCTGTCATAAAGAACGCAACAGAAGATGTGGTAAAGCGAACTCAGTGTTGCGCAGCTGCTGAAGGAGACCAATTCAAGCACGTACTCTAGGCAGCAGTTGGTGTCGACTGGAGCATACGAATTCATAGATAACGAGGGCTCACTGAAATTTGATGGTTTACAATGGGCAATCATTTCTATCCTTGCCCAACGGTAAATCGGTCCCTCCGTCCGTTCCGTAAGACGATCGCTATCAACATAGCTCCCGCAGCAGCGAGCGAATTCACCTGCGTGCTGCCTGTCCCTTCAACGACATTGAAGCCGCAAGAAAGCCCTCACGGAGCCCTCAGCACATGCCGAACCCTGCCGCTTTCGAAGATCGCTTTCAATATACAGGAAGCGCCTCCGCGCCCGATGTGGTCGCCGCCGGAGCCCGGTTGATCGCGGTTCATAATTGTTCAGGGTGCCTAACAAATGCTGCATATATTTCCTTAATTTGTACACATCTCCCTAGTCTTATCAACTCACGTGCACATTCACTGCGGGCTGTCCATAACGCCAGTGACAATTGCTTCTACTCGTCTCTCCTACATCGTCTCGTACAGGTCTCACTTGACAGTTCGCTGTTGTAACCACGTTTCTACCTTTCAACGGTTCTTTCGCAGTCGTTCTCGGCAATATACGAAACACACCAGCGTACTACCACAAAACACGACGTCAGTACTACGAAATGTTTGCGCATCATTCAGATAAATCAACAGAGTAGATTCTGCGTGCGCTTGATTTTCTTTCTGTTTTGTTTCTGCAGGCGTCCCGACTGCCAATTAGGACCATCTGGAAATGGTGCATTTATTTTCTTGACCGCATCGGCCTTGCCTTTTATCTACCCAGGAGTCATTTCCCAGTCTGTTTATTCCGCTTTTGTTTTTTGCCCCGAACCTATTTTTGCAGCACGTATACACTCTCATGGAAAAAAAAAACTCAGTACCCGCCTACTCTGTGAAAAAGGCTGACCAGCGAAGTTCTGTAAGCGGGACTTTTAATGGCGAACTGGAGCTCCACCTCGAGTCGAGCCGAAATTTGACTATATTCGGGTCTTTTTTTTTCTACCACGACAGTGGAAAGTAGCCCTTAACAGCTTCGCTGTAAAAATCAAACGGTCTCTTTCATGTGGCTTTGGTCCGAAGCAAGTTTCTGCCGCGAAATATTGCTGCCCGTGCACTATATCGATGCGGGCCAACAGAGCCGGGATTTTAAGACAGTCTGTGCCCATCCCATTATATTTCGCATTCCGTGCGGGGTCAGAGGGGCGCGTCGGCCGCGTTATCAAGGGGATTTTTTATCAATGTGATAAGTCGGCCTTGAGAGAGATATACAAAGTGTGACGTAGAAATGACAGGAAGAAATAGCGGCGATGCTGAGGAACCTGCTGTGGGCGTGCCTTCGGTAACCTTGCCAATGTGATGTGCTGAAACCTCCATATGTCCCTTAACTCCCATAACAAATAATCCGATATGAAACGCTTAGGAAACACAAACGACCACACAATGCTTGCCTCAAGTAATAGAGATACTGACCTACTAGCACTCGGCAATCAGTTCTTAGAATTCCTGCGTCAATGGTCCTTTAAGAATTTCCTAAATGTAAACATTACCAAGACGAAAGCAATATTATTCCGAGCTAAAAACAGAACGGTGCGTGCAAATCTCGACCTTTGGTTAGCAAACAAAAAAAATTGAGGTGGTGCCAGTTGTGAAATGTCTTGGTGTTGCTTTGACCGAGTGTCTTAATTGGGATAAACATATTGAGAATATCTGCGCTAAAATAAACAGGATTAATGGCATCCTATGTCGCCAGAGGCACACACTTCCCCCTAAAGTGAATATATTAATTTACAATGCATTTATTTTGCCACATATAACTTAATGTCTCATGGTCTGGGGGACAACAACCAAGCAGAACCACATGAAAATTCTACTTGCTCAAAAACGAGCAATTAGATTGATAGCTAATGTACCGTGGTGTACTCATACGGGCCCCTACTTTGCAAGGTTTAATATCACGACAATATCAGAGTTATTCGCATTCAAGTTGATCTCTGTATAAAAAAACGCTGTTTCCAGTAAGAATGAGCTCTTTTTATCAAGTCTCAACCTGACTCGTTCGATTCTATACTACAATGCACGGAACAAAATGCCATAGAGTGTACGTTTCTGCCGCACAACATACGGTAAGCAGTCACTGACATATAATTTATCACATTATCTCAATATTTTGCGAAAGAACAACATCATACTTGAAGAGACTTCACGGCATAAATTAGGCAAACTTATTCCCCCTGTTTGAATAGATATAGTTTGTGATTAGAACATACACATAGCTTCAAGTACCTTCATTTTCCCTGCATTGTGTCTCGGTTTATTGTAAATTAGTTTTTTTATGTGCATTTCTTATGTGCACAGAATAAGTGGAGTAGTTTTTGTCTAATAAACTCCATGTGATAGTAGAGGCGTAACTTCACGGAAATGTCAGATGTAGATATTTTTGTGGCTGTCTTTCTTTTGTGTTTGTGGGTGGTGCTTTCCACTGCTGTTGTGATCAGCTGCTGGGCTATGCACCCCGGCAGAGGGCGCAGGGTGGCTCTCAAGCTGCAAGAACGCCGCCGTTTGCCTTGCGTCCTCTCTCCTTTGTTGCTGATGTAACCTTGAGACAGTTAATAAAATGTACATTATTATTATTATTATTATTATTATTATTATTATTATTATTATTATTATTATTATTATTATTATTATTATTATTATTATTATTATTATTATTATTATTATTATTATTATAGTGGGTATAGGTGTTATGAGGAATACGCTTTTGTTTTCAGTAGGGCTCTTCGGATTTGCGACAGGCAAAGCAATTGCTTTCAATCAGCTAATTTGAAGGCGCTCGTTTATGATGCGCGTGCAAGCCCAGTAACGTGGTATTTTTCATTTTTCGTGGGGTTTGTTTACCAGTAGGAAAAATTGTACACCATGGACGAGTCGCCGAAAGCGCTGCACTTAGATGTCTTTGGGAGGTGCCTACAAATGCCTCATTGACACTGAGAATTACAACCGTACTTCTCGAGTTAGATCATTATTTATAGTTATCGACTTAAATCTCAGTAAGAAAAAAAATTACTTGTGGCCACTCCATTGTACTGGAAACAATATGCACTAGGTTTTTTTCGGGGAACACAATTGCTCTTTATTATAAAGTATTGGTGCATGATAGTTGGGACACGCTGTAAATTCACACAGTAAGCAAGACGAGATCAACAGCACCCATAGATAGCAGCCTTTACACTCGGACTAACAGAAAAAAAGTGAGAGAGAGATGCTGCAGGTTCTCCGGAAAGGCGAGTAGTATTACTGATAGCAAAATATAAAACAATTTCACGAAGGTAGATTACACCACCGAGAGACGCCAGATTCTTGGTGGTGAGAGAGGACTCAGGCTGTGAAAATGAACTGTCTCCTACTATCAGGTATTTTATATACTTTTGTAAGGCCGCCAATTCAGTGACTAATTATTGGAGGTCACACGAAGTTTCTTCAAGTACAAGAAATGTGTACATATGGGGTACATATAGGCTGGTCGGGCAGGCCGCCTGTGGTCGCTTGCCACAGTGGCCGCGGTAGTCGGTATCGAACTTACAACCTCGAGTAACGCCAAAGCTGCAAAGCTCCCACGGTGGGCACAGAAGTATTTATTTGACGTACGTTCACTTCCATAGCATCGCCTAGACGTAGGCTACGGTGTGTTAATGCGGCTGTGTGTCTGCACACCATGCGTCAGTCGTAAAGTTGACAAATTTCCCCAGTGGTTATATCCAGAAATGGCGGAAACGTACCGTACCGTACCTTGAATTGGAATTTATTCATTTTGCACGCAACTGCAGTCGTGTCTATCAGCAGCGTTTCCTCGCCTTCTTACATCGTCTTTTCCCTCTTCAAGCCTCCCCGTCCATGCGTTAGAGGTTTTACCCATTCTCTGCCTGCTCTCTATAGCTCTTCTCGACCGTTCTAATTCCTGTCTCAATTGTTCCACATTAGTACAAAGGTAAGCGTTGCGGTTTGTGCAGTGCTTCTGGATGGGGGGGGCACGAACAATTAGAGATGTCAAGAGGGTATTATGGCGACGCCCAGGGCGACCACAGGGTATTGTGGGAGCGCGATTGAAAGGTCCAAACGTGTTTCTCGCGTTCTTTTTCCTTGTCGCCGCGATCTTGTTTTGTATGCGCACGCTATGAACCACCTCGAAACAAGGCGCGCATGGTAGCGACAAGAGCAGATGCAACAGCAGTGGAAAAGTGTTCTGTCGTCAAACCTCTGGTGTTCGAACACCAACATCTGCGGCAGCATGGCTGGTTGGCCTCAATAAACCGTGGCCACGGTGTATACTAAATCTCGCCGACTAGCACAAATTGGTTACCCGGACGACCGAAACCAGCCATACCAGTGCTAACGCACCGTCTCTACCAAGGCGAGAATGACGTGGCCTCCCGCGATCCGGCAGAAGTTCCATTGTTGTAGAATGTCCAGGAATTCCGCGTTGACATTCCGGACATCTGGTTCATCCAGTTTCACAGCGACTTCCATATCAACAAGGCTCCCGATTCCGGCAGTGTTTTGGACTGCGGCTGCCACCCCCTGGCTTAGAATTCTAGAAGGACTTGCGGGCAGCCGTACTTGGCAGCCGTCCTTCCTCTATATGCCACATGAGGCGCTCATTCGAAACAGTTGACAGTTTGACAGTTAAAGACAGCTGCGCCATGATAATGTCCGAGGAATTCATTGGGCCAAACGCAAGCGCTTTTGGTAACAGTACGACCTGCCGCTCTCCTTCCTTGGATAGTTTCGCAAGCTATCCGCTTCACTTACAGTGATCGCTTACTCATCACCGATTCAGTTCACCTACAGGCTGGAAGCTGCAAGCAGTACCGGGCGATATTTCAAATGTTTGGTGCTCATACGTTCCGTGGATACATGGCCTACCTAAGTTTTGTAGGAGCAGCTCGGCCATCTGGTTTATTTAGCTCGAGAATCACTTCTCCGTACAACATTATCGACCAGCAGTTCCGACTTCTACCAGGCTCGGTCATATGAGAACCTGTGGCACGTGCAATGATTTCGCACTGTGGCATTACTGTTATTGCGCACATATCCTGCCGGTGCTGCATAATACATTTCTCTTGGGTAGCGTGAACCTAACACTGCCAATGGCGGCTGCATCTGTTCCCGCAGCCCTCTTACAAAGCCCTGGCAAATTACGCAATAAACGAGAAGCGGTCGCTTTGACCACGCCATCTCGAGGCTAAGGTCTTGCTGGTCGTGACAATACGCTGTCCTGCACAACCGTACGAGCACCTGAAATGATGACGCAGCATGAGCCAGCAGAGAGAAGAAGGCACAGCGCCAGTCACAGTTCTCCGCCACTGCACCACCGCACGCCGTTCTACAACAGCGTCTTCTGCGTTGTTCCCCTTCAACGGCCTGAACTCTTAGAACGTGCCAAGAAACGGCCAATACGTCTCGGCTCTGCTTGCCAGGTTGCACCACACTGACCGCGTAGAAGTCGACAACGCAACACGCCCTGAACGTACTAGACAATGCTTCCTGTGTCTAGACACTCTCAGCCACGATCACCAGAGAGCTATTTGCGCCTTTAACCGCAACACGGACTTTACCTGTATTTCTTAATAGACGTGACAAATTGTCGCTCATGTACATAGGTTTGCAGTCTCTATTGTTTGAAAACGCGCGCCTTTTGTACATCTTTCAGTCACGTTTCGCGCTAGGACGTGGGCATTGTAGCGGTGCGACCATCGCTCTCAGAGCCGGCGAAGAAGAAGACGGCTTACGTGCATGAGTGTGAAAAGACAGACAGACAGACAGACAGACAGACAGACAGACAGACAGACAGACAGACAGACACAGACAGACAGACAGACAGACAGACAGACAGACAGACAGACAGACAGACAGACAGACAGACAGACAGACAGACAGACAGACATACAGACAGACAGACAGACAGACAAAGAACTTTACTAATGGTCCTGAGGAACAGCGTTAGGGTGCCTCCCTTTTCAGGGAGTCCCCGTAGCTTTCGCGGGCCGCACCCACAACGGGTTAGGAAGATCTTGGTTCTCCGCCCTGTCGCAGGCCCTCTGGACAGCCCGTAGTTGCTCTGGGAGGTCGCCGCTTTTAAGGGCTGCCTCCCAGTCGGTTAGAGTGGATAGCGATGAGCTGCGTCACGCAGGGCCTTGCCTGAGCATATGGGATAAGGAGCAGTACGCCTCCCCACAGTCTTGACAGTGGGGTTCTATATTAGGCGCGAAGTTACTGAATCGGCCCTTGGATGGGTATGACCCCGTTTGTAGCATGCGAAAGGCCGATGATTGTGGTCTATTAAGTTTAGGGTGTGGTAGCGGAAAGGCCCGTCGAGCGAGTTGATAATGTGCCGAGTTTTCATGGAAGGTGAGAAGTGAATCCCTGTACAATCCTAGGCCGCCGTCCGTGAGTCCACCTGCACCACCGTGGTGTGTAAGACCTCGCGCACAGTCATGGGCACACTCATTGGCGTTAACAACCTCAGAGTGCACACTGATTCCCATATGGGCCGGGAACCATTTGATGCTATGAAAACCAGAAGCACCCTCGCTGCCGCGGATGGCCGCCGCCTCCTTTGAGATCGAGCCCGGAGGCGAAAGCCCGGGCTGCGGACCTGGATTCTGTAAAGATATTGGGACTTAGAGGGTCCTTCAGTGCTATAGCTATAGCAACCTGCTTGGCTACTGTTGCAAAGACCTTCCGCACGTATGCTGAGGTAATGAGAGTGCCATTGGAGTCAACCGAAACTACGGCATAGTGATCAGAGCGCTCGTACTGGGCGACGTCAACAACATGCCAGATTCGGAGTGACCGCAGCCGCTTTTAAAAGGGAACGAGCCCTGGATACGCGGCGCCCTACATTGTAATGAGGGTGGACGTTACGTGGCATTGGACCTACCTTGAACGAATCTCGGACCACGTGTGATAGGGTCACGCTGCGCTCCGTGATTTCCTGGTGACCGCATCCAACGGATTCGAGGATGCGTCTCTCACTCGCGATGATGAGAGTCGTATTATTTGGGCCACTCGTTGGGCCTCGCTCACCTCTGATATGGGATTGTGCATGTCTAGTTGTATGAGACGCGCGGTGCTGGTAGAGAGTGGTAAGCACAGCACGCGCTTGATGATTTTGCGCCTGAGGGCGTCGATTTTGGCCTCATCCCGTTTAGACCAGCGCAACGCGGAGGCTACATAGTTAACGTGGGTCATCAGAAACGTGTGGTAGAGTCTGAGGAGATTGATTTCGCTTAACCCCCTCTGCAGTTCGATATCCTGAGGAGAAGCCGAAGCATACTCTTCGTATTGGAGGTAATGCGGTCTAGGTCTGTGAGTTGCCCCCGCGAGATTCCAGCAAGAGTCCGAGCACCCTGGTGGTATCCACTCTGAGAATTTGTTGTCCGTCCCTCGTATAGATGGCTATGGGAACTTGATCAAAGGGTGTGGAGCACTTAGCCGCCCGTCGGGTGGGCCTATACAATAGAAGTTCGGACTTGGTTGGTGACAGACTCAGGCCCGCATCTAGTAGGAAGTGTTCTGTGATTTCGAGCGGCTCTTGGAGCGCACTCTCCACTGCAGCGGCCGACCCTCCCATGAACCACACGGTAATATCGTCCGCCTAGAGGGCGTGACCCGTTCCTCTTACTGTGGCCAGTCTGTCCGAGAGGGCCTTCATGGCGATGTTAAACAGTAGGGGAGGGATGACCGCCTCTTGCGGGGTGCCTCTGGCTCCCAATGTAAATTCCTTGGCTTTGATTTGCCCTATTTTGACAGGGGTCTTTCGATCCCTCAGTAAGGAATTAACGTACGCATGGAATCGTGGCGCCAGGCCCAGGTCCGAGATGGCGTCTAGCACAAACCGGTGCGAGATGTTATCAAAATCCTTCGACAAGTCTAGAGAAAGGATGCCCCGAGTGTCTCTAGTGTCGTCATCAATGCTTTTCCTCTTTATGAGTAACATGACGTCCTGTGTGGAGAATGCCGGCCGAAAACCGACCATGTTGTGAGGGAATAACTCATTAATTTCTATGTGCCTAGATATATGGTTGTGAATGGCATGTTCGGCCACGTTACCTACGCAGGACGTAAGCGAGAGGGGTCGCATGTTCTCCGGCGCAAGAGGTTTGCCTGGTTTCGGGATGAGCTCCACTCAGGCTGTCTTCCAGTAGTCGGGGATGAGGCCCATTTCCCAAATTTTATTGACCTCCCCGGTGAGCAGCGCAACTGATCTCTCGTCCAAGTTGCGGAGGAGCTTATGGGAGATGCCATCCGGGCCCGCTGCAGAGCGACCGTTGAGCGTTTCGAGCACATCCCAGATTTCGGATTCCGTGAAAGGGGGCGTCGAGCTGTCCCTTAGCGAGAAGAGACCACGGAAGCGCACTGGACCTGCTCCCGATCGAGATCCAGTGGCACCATGGCTGGCCGGCCTAAATAAATTTCGGTCACGGCGTCTATATCTTCGCGCCGCCTCCCACAAGCTTGTGTAATGTTAACTAAGATATACGGTATATAATCGCCTTAAGATCGAATCCCGGCGACGGCGGCTGCATTTCTGTTGGGGCAAAATGCAAAAACACCCGCTTACTCATATTTGGGAGCACATTAAAGAACCCCAGGTGGTCGAAATTACCCCGGAATCTCCCTACCTACGGCGTGCCCCATAGTCAGATGGCGGTTTTGGCGCGTAAAATCCAATAATTTTTTATCGCCTTAAGGCCTGCTCTTGACTGGAAATTCCGGCTGTAGTAGTACTCAGTCTAACTTTGACTACTGTTCTTACCGATTGTCCCTTTGAAAGCGAAGCTATAGTGGGACTACATGCGCTGAAAAATGCGGTTGGAGCATGGTTTTTATTGGTGCTCTCGGACAACTAGAGAATTGAGAGTGTTTGTATTTCGAAGGCGTAAAGGGCACACGAGCAGTGAGAACGGGGTAGACTTATACGGGGCTATATAATTTCTGCTAGCTGTAAGTCTGCATTCCACCTTGCCCTTCCGTTCACAGCATAATCACGACGTGGGCAATCAGAAGTGAGTGGCATACTCACTGAAATAGAGGAGACATGTGACATAACCGTTGCCTCATACAAAATGAAGGTAATTTTGCGCCCAAAGTTTTCCCTCGTTTGTGGAGGTACTTTTCTGTGCCTATGTACACTGCTCGGGTAGGCGATTTTAACTGTCCTCAAGCATGCCGCGAGTAGTGCAGCCATGACATGTTTACTGTTGCCGGCACTTGCGGAAAGCCGGCGCAGTAAGAAACAAACCTTGTGTCTACTCACTCGTTTGTGATGGAAAGGGTGCCATCAAACTGTCTCTATAGGAAAGCATGCTGTGCATCTGGTAATGGACCGAGCACCAAGGACATATGGACGCGCGTTTTTTTATCGAGGTGCGGGCAGCTTCCGGTGCTTATTGCGCATCAGTGTCAAGGAAATGCGCCATCCTGAAAGGTGCAGCTGAACAGCTGCTCCGTTCATATGAACAGCTTGTTCTCCCACTAAGACAGTTTGATAGTGCTGTTCTATAGGACGGGCGGCTGCCCCTGTTAGATACTATTTTTTCATATTTCATTCGACTTTCTCTGCAGGCTGATCATGTTTAGGTTTTGACGGAATTTTAAAAAATTGGCAGCTGATAACATAATTCTAGTCCTTGAACTGGATTATGCAGAGAGGCGGACATTAATTGCACCATCAATCGAAACACATATTGAACTAAGTTAACAACACCAATTACCTACTGAAGTAATTACTTTACGACCCATATTGCAATTAACAAATCGTAGCTATTTAGCTGGCGATGCGTATCCGCTTGTAATAAATGTCCAGAAAGACGCCACTTTGGAAGTATGCCCCATCGGACTCGTCGTAAAAATGCAGCGATATTTCACTTATTTAAAAAAACGCCGTTTCTGGCTATAGAAGCTCAAAAGTAACTGGAATACCCATGTATCTCGCAGGGGCCATTAGAAAATGCTATCTCGAAATTGGTGTCTTCATGGAAATTTATTTCAAGTGAATACCACATGGAAGATCACCGTCTACAATTGGTGAAGTGCTATATTCGTCGTAAAGTAAATAAAACCAAGCTATTTATTAAATTTTGTTATTTAGCTGGATATGCGCTTCAATTTCTCGTGCTAGCATTGTCTACTTCTTCGAATAATGTAACTTAATGATACGAATTATGCTATCTGCCACAAGCGATATTAAAAATTAGGTCTCTCACAAGTACTTTCTCTATGTATTACCTGTTTCTCCCAAAGCAAAGTATTGCATTCACGAGGATGGTGATGCCGCCTACGCTCAGAAGGGAATGGTTAACGGTGCTTTTTAATTACTCGTGTTCAATAATGTGGCCAGCACTAGTGCACTTCTTAGCAGATATCACCGTCTGCAATAAAGAAAATGCCGATGACTCTCCCCAGCCGTTCACAGAACTTCAAAATACAGGAACGACGCCGTGCTTCGACGAATTTTCACAACTCCTTTTCAACTACGGAAACTTCACCAGCATCCGTCATCATGATATCAAAGCTGCATACCCGACGCCCACTGCCTGGCCCTCTGTACACTTAATACCATTGGTGGAAACGTCCAAATTTAGATTCACAGCAGTGCTCTCCGCTGGTGTGATAACGTAGAGCACATAATGGGACGAGGCATTATTCGGTCTTTTCAAGCAGACGACCTAATAGGGCGCTGTAGAATGGTCATATGGTGTTGTTCAATAGAAGTCATTGAACGACAGTAGTAGGTGATTAGACGTGGCCCACTGGCGGGCGACAATTTAGAGGCCGAGGAAAGTCGAGTGAACCATTTTCCAGCCCTTTGCCGAGGACGGAATGTGTGCCAATCTCAAAGGCTGCAGACAGAGCTCTTGTTTCACTTTGTCATAGGAAAGGAATGTGGTTACGAGCACCAGTAAACGGCCTAGTGACACGCCAGAGCAGATCCCCATGACAAGGCTGCAAGAAGCGCAAATATAGTACATTGAAAGTTGCTGCAACACCCGCATAAACACAGCATCCGGTTAACACATGAGAAAACAAGTGCAAAGAAGAAGGCATGGTATGCCTGTTGCAGGCGTGGAAATAACGAAAACGCAATTGGTTCCACGTATTTGACGATGCATCAACGCTGTCACATTTAAGGCTTATTTCCGAAGGACGAATGACAAAGAAAGACAGTAGAGAAGCATTTATAGAAACAATGCAAGCCTCCGTGGTTGCTCAGTGGCTACGGTGTTTGGCTGCAGAGCACGAGGTCGCGGGACCGAATCCTGGCCGCGGCGGCCGCATTTCGATGGCGGCGAAGTGCGAAAACACCCGTGGACGTTAAAGAACACAGGGTGGTTGAAATTTCCGGAGTCCTTCACTACGAAGTGCCTCATATGTAGAATGTGCATTTGGCCCGTAAAACCACATAATTTAATTTTTCTTAAGTAGTCATCGTCACGCTATTGGGATGATACACTCATTATCATCCCATTGTCTTCTTGTCACCTTCACGTACTCGCAATTGTAGCGTCCTCAGGATGCCTTCGAAGTCATGGTCACCATTCTAAATTCGACGCCAGACTCTCGCCACGGCGTTGCCGCCATACCGTTTTCGTCATTCCATCGTCGTCACGAAATCGTTTTACAAATATCATCACTTCAGTATCTTCATTTCATTGTCGACATGCCGTGCTTTTAATAGAACTTCGTCCATCTCTCGAAATTCTTCTTAGTGCGATATTCTTGTGTATTCGTGTTGTCATTCAATCGTGAATATGCCGTTTTGTCACGCCATTGTCGTCACTGCGTGGTCGTCACATGTGAGCTATCATGCATCCATCGTCATAGCTCCGTCGATATGCCAGCGCTCGACCTATCGTTTCTTACTTGCCCTCCTAAGTGTTCATTTTCCTATTAGTGCAACAATGTATTGATCACATGTATTCATTATGCCTTCTTGTGTTTGCAATCTTTCTGTCATTCCCGTGGCTTCGTCCAGCTTTTGTCGCATCGCCGTTCTCATGCCATTGTTCCCATAGTGGTAATCTCGTCCTCATTCCTAGTCGTCACGTATTTGTAACTGTACCAACGGACATTAAGAGGAAGCTCTAGCTCGGGTCCCACTCCAACGTGGCCTACTCGAATACATGTAGAACGCAAAAACGCTTTTCTAAGAGAACCGCTTGACCGATTTTAATGAAATTTGTTGCACTTTAGAGAGAAAGTTAAGCCCTAGTGACTGTTGGAAGCAGAGTTTCGATTTAGGGCATGAATTTCATTAAAGGATTTTCGAAAATCCGAAAGTTTCAAAAAGTAGCCGAACGAAGTTCATGAATAATGACTCTCGATCAAAAATAGATATCGCGGTTCTGTAAACAGCATCCATTAGATCATTCAGAGCGGACAAATCCTATATGTCAATTTATATCTTGCGTGAATACGTTACGTTCTGTACGAGGGTCACGCAAAATCCTTATTTACACAATACTAAATTTTTTATATTATTGCGTAACATATCAATTTGTCCGCATTAGATGTACTATCAGATACAATTCCCAGAATTGGGATATCAATTTCGTTTGATGAGTTACAGCGCATTAATCTTGATAATATTGTTTTCAGAAAATTTTCAATTTTTGCTAATATTTAATAATAAATAGACCACATAAATAAAAAATTCGAAACAAACATTCATTAGATTTCAATTTTTCTTTTAAATGCAACCAACCTCGTCGAATTTGGTGCAGTGGCTGCCGAAAAAAACGAATTCTCCTTTTACATATATTTAGATAGGTTCACACGAGCTAAAGCTTCCTCTTAATTTGATATTTAGAGAAAATTTGGATATTAAGGGAAGTTGCTGAAGCTCACGTTCTGAGTACGATGTACTGTTGTTCTTGTAAACGAAGGCTAACGGTTGTGGTCGGTCAGAATCTAGAAGCTATCGGCGTCAAGAAAGAAGACGGAAATGTTTGACAGCGTAATAGGACGCCAACATCTTCCTCCCGAAAGTGCTGTAGCGGGCATCTGTAGTTTTGAGTCGCTTTAAGAAGACCAGCGGCCTAGCGTCTGTGCCATCGTGATGCTGCCGTACTCCACCCACTGCCGTGGTCAAGGCGTCTACCATAAGGAGAGTTGGCGCGTCACGCAACGGATGAATCAGGAGCACCGCAGACGCCAACCGCGTTTCGGGTTCCTGGAACCAGCGTTCCTGCTTCGAGGACCAGTGGAAGGGAGGTGCTTTCTGGAGCCGCGACAATGCAGGCAAGTAAAGGGTTGAAGAACTTGCGCACTGGATGGTATGAACCGCTTGTGAAAACTTAGCACCAGAAACACGGAAAGCGTTCGGAATGTGGGTGGAGATAGAAAGTCCTGTATGGCGCGTACCCGTCATTCCAGTGGATAGATGCCTTGGGGTGAAATAGCCTGGCCGAGAAAATCCAGAGTTTCAACTCCGAAAATGTATTGATGGGGCTTTAGAACCAGGCCGTGTGCACCCAGTCTCTCTAGTGGAAGGCGAAGGTGCTTTTCCGGTCGTTTGTTTGCGCGACATGCAAAGAGAATGTCCTCAAGATAGGCGGGAATGAACGGGAGTACACGCGTAACCTCGCCCATGAATCTTTGAATAGTTTGGTTCCTATTATTCAAACCGCGAGACATACGCACAAACATCAATAGGCCAAACGAAGTAGTGATTGCTGTCTTCGGAGTGTCGGTGGTAGCGACAGGAATTTGGTATTACCGACTCGTCAAATCGATCTTGCTCTATATTTTGGTTCCCGCACGACAAGCGCCGAAATAATGTATGTGGGGAACGGGATATTTATCTAGAGTAGTGACGGCATTCAAAGCTCACTAATCACCGCAACACCGCCATTTTCCCCTGTCCTCCTTTGGAATCAGATGGAGAGGTGAAGACCAATTGCTGAATGAAGGACGAATAACGCCGAGCTGAAGTATGTATTCAAACTGCCGGCGTGCGACTTCCAACCTCCGTACAGCGAGACTTCCTTGCAGTGCTGCGACAGGTGGGCTGGATGTCGTGATATGATGTGTCACCTTGCGTTTCATGGGCAGCGCATCGTTGCGGTGCTTCATGAGTTGCAGGCGCTCAGCGAGTGTCTTGTGCGTTGAAACCGGCCGAAACGGACGGACGCCAAATAAGCTGAGGTCTGAATGCCGGCCAAGCAAATCAAGGGATGTGAAGTTATCGTTCAAGCGCCGATCGCGAACGCGCGCTTCAAGGTGGAAACGGCTGAGGAAGTCCGCTCCAAATATGACAAAGCTGACGTCGGCGATCACAACAACCCATCTTTGCAAGAACCGGAGTCCAATGTCGAGTGTCATCGACCGGAGCACATACCACACGATGGAAGTGCAGTCCACTGCGTGGAGCGTGGATGTTGACTCGCCGCGCTGGCAATCTGCGGCCGTGGCGGGAAGGATAGACAGCTCGGTTTCGGTGTAGACGAGGAGGCGGGTGGCGGTGATGTGGTAGACTACTAAGGATAGGCGGCTTGCACGAGGGCCGATGTCGCATGCTGCCGTTACAGACTGGTAAGGGGGTTTCCCGTCCACGAAATAAGCCGGGTGCAGCGGCTTGTTTGTTCGTGATAGCGAAGGTGGTACCAGCGCAACTGCCGCGGCGAGTATCTAGATGCACTGCGGTACTGTGAAGGCGAATGGCTGCGCCGAGGTTGGTCGCCATTGTTGCCACCCGTCCTCAGCTTCTCCAGTGCTCTGGTAAGGCAGTCGACTGTTTCCTCCGGGCGCGAGAGTAGGTCTCCTGGCTCTGAGACTCTCGCAGCGGTGATAGGTAGCTGTGCCGCCGACCAGCTGTCGCATATGCGGTCAGCTGGTCCTGAGTGCAGATAGGTGATCGGAACTTATCTCGTCGGTGCTCGCCAGTACCATGCGTGCGGACTGTGAGAGGCGTTGCAAGAACAGCTCGCTCAAGATTGGAAGCTGGCGCGCATTCGCGTAGTGCTTATCCAGAAACTGGAGCAACCATTGCAGCCGGTGTGACAGCCTTCGGACGTCGACTTAATCGGAGACGAGTAGTTTGAGCAGCTCCATCGCGATGGCCCGAGGCACCGCAGTATGCTACCACTGTATGGTTTCTGTATACTGTCACTAATAGAACCAAGATTCAACGTGTACAAAGGAAAGCCATTAGGATTGTTCATATCAAATACAAGCGAATCGACAAGCCTAATAACCTTTCAGCATCTTTCGGACTACCTACGGTATAGACAAGAGTAAAACTGGTACGTCTGAAGTTGCAGCACCAACTCTTAAGTACAGCTGTATCGATGCGTCAACACACATCTTTCTTGCAGAATCTCGAACACTAAGAAACAAGCATGCATGCACTCTAACAGAATAGGCTTATAATGACGATTACTTCATACAGACAGTCAACGAACTTTATTTGACCATGAGGAGCAACTGTTAGGGCCCCCTATCGCGAGGCAGTAGCAACCCCTGGCCATGCCCATTCGTTAATAACAAAACATATTTTACGGGTTTCAACTAGAAAATTGAAAGGATGTTTAGCAGCTAGTCCTCAGTTTGTTTCTTTATTTTTCAGTATTTTCTAGCAATAATCCAATTTGCTGCTTTCAAAGTGCGTGTATATTTTGTGGTGCATAGATTGGTCCGCTGTCCAGTTTTCGTGTAACTAGCGTTGTTATTATTTGCTTAAATGTGAGTAGTGTTTTCCTACGCCACCTGTATGCCACCCATAACTTCATATAGTGAAGTTATGTTCACAGCATTCTATGTTAATGCCCTCTTGTATTGGTTCTGTAAGAGGCAGGTAGTATTAGGAATAAATAAAGATCATGCTTATGTAAACTGTGCTAATTATCTAGTGCACCCATGATGCCACTAAAACACCCATATAGCCTGTTTCAGTGCTTCCAGCCGCATCAAATCATTTACTTAAATGTACAAAGTGGCGAGAATTATAGGCATACGGAGCTTTAATATAGGAGACATTTTTGATAAAGTATAAGGCTCGAGACGCAATAGTACTAATGCGCGAATTCACCTCGATCCTGGAAGACCAAACAAATACAAATAGTGCTTCCATTGTTTTGATGTTCTAATATCACACCTGAATATTCGAGCACGCGCGAAGGCACGCAACTGTTGAGTCCGGCGCCAGAGCCATTGTACACATCGGCCACCGTGCTGATGTACTACGGTCGCTTCCTTGCGTTTCTGCTTCGCTTCTCTGCGCTGCCTTTGTCAGCTACGTCAAACCATGCTTAAAGGACGCCGTAAGGGAACCAGAACCTGCGCAACGCATGCTCGCGCTGCTTATCGGCGGAAGCGAGTCGTCGCATTTGAGCACGATCGATGTAACAGCCCCGTCATTATATGTGGGTGGTCACTAGGCTGCATGGTTTCATCTCTTACGGCCAGTTCGTGTAGTTGTGTTGTTTGTAAGACTATAAATGAGCTCGCTATAGAATGCAGTTGTACTTCACTAAATGTAGGCTTCATTTGTATTTTAAAAAAGAAGAAAAAGCGAATGGTGATGCTAGAGGAATACAAAGATAAATAGCTTTTTTCGTGGGATCACCTTCACCGCAGTTGTGGCCGAGTGTACAGGGCGTCGAGCACGGCTGCGGTAGGTGGATTGTTCGAAACCCACCGCCGGCACCCGCCGATAAAAATGATGGGTACAGGCGCCCCCGCACTCGGTAGTGTTTGGGGTGTACCGCCTGGGGAGTGCACCCGGCTGCCGACTTGCCTAGTTTCGACATGTAACCCGAAAGGGTGGATACGTTCTCTGGCCGCAATGCGGATATGGCTGCATTAATCAGTATCACGCAGGTTGTGTAGCGCACGGCTGTTCGGGAGTGCCAGCCGCACAATTCCGGGAGCCTATCTCTTTTTTTTTCTGTCAGACTGTTATAGTCTGCGTCACTAATTCACCTTTCCAAACTGTAGCCAAAGATACGTGATAAAAATACGCTTTTGCAGAAATATTTATTCCTGAACGAATGTTTTGGTCTCCTTCTATTCTGCAGACATGGAATGCGTAACTGATATCTCGCTTTAAGTGCTATTGCAATATACAAACAAATTTGAAATGTTTTTATGTTACTTTCGAGAATTCATTATTTTACCTGTCCAATATGCGCTTTTGTTCGAATATAGTGGAAAGCAACACATATGAAAGTCTCTGTTTACATCCAGGGACGCCAATCTCTAATGCATTAGCTGCACGAGAGCCGCGGTTATGGTTAAATGACGCCCCATTCCCTGATAGAACTTACGTGGAAGGGGGAATTACTGTTGAACGTTTTCCCCTAATTTATTCTGAATTGTTAGTATTAAGCAAGAAATATTCAAGTTATTTTTTTCTTGTTTGTGTAATTGGTTTCGATATTTAGCCAATCTATCCATATTTGCTTCCCTTAAAAGTTTATGTGGAATGGAAGCTCATTTCATATGGTAATGAGCTTCCATTTTACATAATCATTTAAGGGAAGCGAAGTACTTACAAATGCAATCAAGGAAGTTATCGTGTGCATAATCATAACGCAAGCTACGAGGCAGAGCAACCAAAAGTCACCCTAGGTTGAAGGTTGGATGCACGCGATAACTGCCTTGATTGGATTAGTAATCATTGTTCGACCACACGGTTGGACTCATCATAGTTTGGGTGTTACTTTGCTTGAAGACAGACTAGGAAGGTAACGCTGCGCGCTAGCATACGGGTTTCCAGAGATGGAAATCGCTGACGGTGGAAATGTGGTCGAGTCGAAAGGTCCCTAAAGAGAGCATGAAAACGAACGGGCACTTATTGAGGATGTTCCTGAACAGTCTTGACGAGTTTCGTTAGGGGCTGATGAGCGCAGTTGAAGGGCTGTACCCGTGCCGGAGAGAGCCCAAGTTCAGATTGCTCGTAGTCGAGAACGGCATTCCTACGAAAGAGAAACAGCCACTGAAGTGTGATATCGCCACAGCAGGATCAAAGAGCGATGAACAATGTACAGATGGCACTCAATATAGAAACTGGCAGTACAGGCATTCTGAGGTTGAAAAGGTTCGACGTTTGCTGTGCGCATGACAGCCCAATAAGCGAAGGGAACTTACATTTAGGAGCGTACGATAAAAGGTTGCGACACTCGAGAGATTTAGCTTGTCCGGAGTTTGAGTAAACGTAGGCTGTATTACAGGCTGTATTACTACAGGCTGTATTACAGGCTGTATTACAGCCTGTATTAGCTGATGTTCACGAGGCGTAAACGCCATAGTGCCTTGTCTGGTGACGTCACCTTGTTGGCTCACGTTTGGTTAGCTATTCGCACGATGAGAGCGTAAGTCAAGTGTGGGTGACGCAGGCTCCTTCTGAAGAATGCAGTGCTCGCAAACAAATGCTTTTCACCCCTGCAGGAGGTTTTGGGGCACTCCAGTACTATTGCTACGGCTTACGAGAGGGGAAGAAAAAACTACTTCGCGCTGCTGAAATTGATTTCTTTATGATTTAGAAAAGACGGGTGAAGGTCTACGTGCGACACAGTGCATGGCGGCACCCGTGTATTCTCAAATCTGTTTCTTCTTGCGGCACACATGCTCCCACTACAATCAAGTGGGGAAGTAGAAGTGTAATTTCTGTTCCAACCTTCCTCCCTTGTCTCCATGATTTCTTCATCCATGTTTTCATTTTTTATAGCTAAGATTCACTCATCAGGAATACAAGATAGGATAGGGCTTGAACTGAGCAAGATGTTGGATATCTTCCCATAACGCGTTAGAGACCAGGATTTGAGGAACGTCCTCCTTACATGGACCTATTTCGTTTCCGATGGTTTTTCCGCGTGAGCCAGTTTTAGGCAAGAATTTTTTACTTGCAGGGCAGGTGCAACTTAATCGCTTAATTGTTGACCTGCAGTAGGCTTCTATCGCACAGGTTTTTTACATTGGCCGACTATGGCGGTCTTGAGGAGATGGGAATATATGTTTTCTTGACACTTTCAGTTTCCTTGAGCTCATTTGGCGTTGTCAGCAAGCATTGTAGGTGGCAGAGGAACGTTTAATGCACTAGTGCTTCTGACAGCCTGTTAATTTCATCTGATGAAGCGTTTTCTAAACGGATTCTGTGAGACTTTGCGCTTTGTTGGTAGAAGAGTCATGAAATTTTCATGTGCTCTTTGCTCTGGATGATAGTATTCGGAACGGGATTTCGGATTTGGCTGCAGAAATTGTAGTTTTCTGTACCTGGTAGCCTTCAGAACCGCTACAAACTCAAACATTCTGGGTAAATCTTGAGGCACTGTTTGTCAAGAAAATGTGCAATCACATCTAACCTTAGAGTGAGCTGCACCTGTTGCAGAGAGATATATCGTGCATTAGATTAAATCCTAATGTCGCCTTTGTGGAGTCCCACTGAGATGTATTGTACTTCCTTTAAATATGGCGTATTCTTACATTAAACGGTATTGTGCAGATAACAGTTCCCTGGGTGACTCCTACAAGATTTAACGTAATAGTTCTGCAGAAACCCGCAAGGGGGAGAGAAGTAGTTATTTAAGGCAAATGAGACATCCACTGAAACGTAGCTTATAGCTACAATGGAAACTGATATGGCTTCCTCGAGAGAAAAGCCTCGCAGTTGAAGAAAAATGTGTCCTGGTCTGGGACTCGAACCCGGGGCCACGGCCGTTCCAGGGCAGCCTATCTACCTTCTGAGATAACCAGAGTCCATCACGGGAGAACTTCAGAACAGGGGAATCAGTCATTCAACATGACACAAACTTGCTGGCTACCCGCCGCGGTCGAGGGGTGTGCAAGTGCGGAAGCATTAGGCCACTACACCTAAAGAGACTGATCGCCAGACACTATTCACATATTCACAGGCTCTAAGCAAGTCATTGAAATGCTCCAATTTCGCTTTAGGCTGCTGGCAGCTGTGTACGTGTATCCTTAGCCATGACTCGCAACTCCACCAACGATCCACTCGGGTGAGAATCCATTATATTCCTTGACCCATCGACAATCTTGGGAGAGAACTAGTTACTCAGCGTGATTTTCAGCATCAAAGCAAGAAAGAGCTTCGAGGTGCCAGTTGGAAGCAGACCGCAATGTTAATACAAAGTGCCGCCTATGAAGCCAACGATCAAGATAAACTGTAGCCCGTGCGAAAGCTAAAAAACTAATAAAAAAGAAGCCACAAAACACGACGCCCTACCACCAAGATGCTTCCGCTTCTACAAGGACCTATCAAGAATTGTACAAAAGCACAGCCTTATGATGATTGCAGTTACGCCGTCTACGCTGTCAATGAAGTTCTGGGTGTTGCTGTGCACTGCAACTCGAACTACAGCGAGCACCGTAGGACACCGATTTCGAGGCAATTGCTGTGGCGTTCTCTCACGCTCACTTTCTCTGTGTGAAACGATTGTCCACATATTGTTATACCGGTGAATTGCAAGTATAATCAAATTATTATAAAGACATTTCATTGGGGGCCCGTGACCCCGGCAAACTGTGCTTCTCCGTTAGCCTCGATGCAACTGTGGCTTCATGTTGGCTTCAACCATCTCGTTGGCATACTTTGCGTCTTTAGTTGACGGCCGTCGTTCGTTTATGGTTAAACACTTGAGAGGAAGTTGGCCACGGAGGTACGTACGTGCAAGTGTTCTTAAGTACGAGCAGGCCGCTGCAACTGGCAATACAGTGTTGTAGTCGACCGTTTGCGGCTTGCTCAGCTCCGACCAGGACCTTGAAAAGGGGACGCTGGTGCGCTTGTCTACAACTATCATGCCGACAGCGGCATGAGGATCGCTTCCCTTGCTTCTACTTTGATTCTCAGTCATTTTTTGCATCGTAGCTGACAGCACATCGCTCACATCACGGCAAGACACGCTTATGAGATGCGAAATCTGCGTAGTCTTCCACACTGTCTCGGCGTGTGGAATCTGGGCTAAGTGGGGCGTAAGCAGTGCTAAACAAAGTCGCTAGCCGAGCTGTACAATAATGAAATCAAAATACAGCGTGCAAGATACAATTATAAGACCTATGGTGTTCTGTCGTGAGAGGTGTGACTACCGAATGCCATAGGTCTGAAAATCGTATGTTGCATCTCGTATCTTTAAAAGAAATCAGGAACAGATTAAAAAACTTTTCTCCAAGCTACGGAAAGACTTTAGTGGCGTTCTTTTGCCTAAGACTGAAGTTTGTGAGCAGTTTGGGATAAGCAAATGCAGCCAATTATCAAACGATGATGGTTTTCGTGTGCTACGTTTTGGTTGTGTTGTCTCCTCTTCCCCTGGCCCTTTTAGTGGTTTGGCATGCATAACGAAGAGTAGTGGAGCTGTTAGGAGAGTTTTGAGTACATATCGCACGAAACGCAGAGAAATTGGAATCGCGTCGAACTTTTTACCGAGGACGGCTTTACGAAGTAAATTTATTTCTGTAGATTCGAACATTGTCCCCACTGAAATAGCCCCGTGCGCATCAATACAGCGCTTTCGGCATTCCTGCCGCTTTGCACGTCTCCTTTCCGGAAGGAGCCACGCTTCAAGCTTGATTAAGGAAAACGTGGGATAATGTCGTGTATTTTTTATTAGGTTTACGGTAGCGTGAATAAAAGACGGTACAAAACAAGATACACATAGACACACTGCGATAGAGAGGTACACTTCCAGCGGCACACACATTGTGACCTAAGTTATCATCAGAGGTATTGATTGAAGAGTGGCATACAACTACTGCACCGTCACTGGCGACTGGAGTTGCCACCAAAGAGATGAACTGAGGACGGGCACAGACCAAGTGGAACATGCTCAGTGCAACAATCGGCATCAATGAGTTTCATTGAGCCGCAGCACCTGCCCAATCCCGCATCCACTGTGACCCATGTCATCGTGAAAGGTGTTCGCTGAAGACCGGCACGTATTTGCACATTGCCACGCACTCCCTGACCCGAGTTTTTTCGATGGTTATTTTTCAACCCTCTTCCCTAGGCACAGCAGCCTGATGCGCTGCTCGCTGAACCGTGGACTGCGCAGTGATTCCGGCAGGCGGTAAATGGTTAGAGACGTACAAACATATGTGGACACGTGCGCACATACAACATACGTAGCCTCCGCAAAGGGCGTCAAGTAGGCTAATTATTATTGCTAACGGAATAAAATACGCTGGTTTTTGGCGATACTGGGATTTAAATCCAGTAACCCCCACATAAAATCAATCAATCAATCAATCAATCAATCAATCAATCAATCAATCAATCAATCAATCAATCAAGATTTATTTCAACAGAAAATTCTGGATGGCCTTCAGGGCTAAAAGCTGCTCTATGCAGCTTGACTGAGTCCCTGAAGACCCTTACATCGGTAGCATGTGCCGTTCACAGCACATATATGCATATTTGATCATAATTATAACGTGTGAGTAATACCGAAAGAAGTTTACGTAAGGATTACTTGAAGTTAACATACAGTGTTACAGCAGGATTCGCATCAATTTTTTATACAGCGTAAACATCATCGTATCAAGACTGTTGACTGCACAAATTAAAATAAAAGTAAATAAAGATAAAATTCTGGTAATTCAACAGGTTTCCCAAACAATAAAGAGTAAAAATAACTCTGATAACATACATCGCGTAACGATAACAGTACCACAACAGAATACAATAAGTACAGGTTGGGCAAAAGCCACGTAAACAAGACACATGCACGCCATTCCGAAGATAACTATGCGACCTCTATTTACAACATTGATGTGAAGAACTGACATAGCTGCTTTTGTGTAGCAGCAGTCAGTTCAGGAAATTCGTTTAGAATTGATGGTAAATGGAAGTAAATGGAATGGATGGAAAGCATGACCGGGGTTGTTGGAGAAGCATAGGAGAGGCCTTTGCCCTGCAGTGGGCGTAACCAGGCTAATGATGATGATGATGATGATGATCATGATGATGGATGGTAAATTGAAGTGGAGTGCCTGTGAGTTGTAGGTGGTCCGGTAACGAGGAACAGACCATGTTAAGGTATGTCGCGTACGCCTATTAGGGTAATTAGTTGTAAGGTGCGTTATAGTTACAAGGAATTCTTTATATGTGTCTGAAAAGAAGAAGGATTGCAAAATACGAAATTTGTGCTTTACCCGCATGATACCATATTTCTGAAACACGGTTTCAGTTGAAGCCAGGTAGGAAATGTTTGCAACATGGCGAAGAATCTTCTTTTGTAAAAGCGAGATTTTAGTTAAGTTCCGTTTAGTTGTGGTAGGCCAGGCTAGACTACAGTAGTTAATGTAGGACGCGAATAGTGCGTGATACACTTGAAGTTGGACCTTTGAGGGGAGTAAGCATTCACATCGTGATAATGCCCCAGTAGTTGACGACAGTTTCCTACATAGTTCTTCCATATGCGAGTTTCAACTAAGGTGAGAGGAAAACGTAACGCCGAGTATCTTGTGTTTGTTTACTACAGCGATGTTCAGACCTTCGTTTATAATAAGGCTTAACCGTGGAACTTCTTTACTCCTTGCACTAAATATAATAATTTTAGTTTTTAGGGGATTAATCTTTTTTTCGTTAAGGCCTGACCATTCGGATAGCTTTGAAAGTGTGTTATTGCATTGAAGGACTAGATCATTTATGTTTGGCCCAGAAAACAGTATGCTACTGTCATAGGCATATATGACAAATTTTGCTGATTTTTCAATATTTACGAGGTCATTGATATACACATTGAACAAGAGGGGACCCAGAATGGTCCCTTGTGGCACACCTCTTGAAATGTGACGGAAAGATGATTGGAAACTGTGCAAACATACGTTCTGCTGGCGGTTTTTTAAGTAAGATTTCAACAAATCCAAAGGTTTCCCACGAATTCCACATGTGAACTTGTCCGCAAGAATCTCATGACTGAGATACTCGAACGCCTTGGAAAAGTCAATAAAGAGGCCTAACGTGTAAAGTCTGTTATCTATGCTGGAAGCTGTAATTTCTTTCATTGTTAGTAGGGCTGTTTCTGTCGACCTTCCCTTTCGAAAGCCGAATTGCGCATCGGATATGATATGTTTGTCAGTGAAAGAAACAAGTTATACGCGTACAGATGATTTTTTCTAAGCCTATGCAAAAAATTGGGAGAACGGATATTGGCCTGTAGTTTTTCATGGACTGATGATCACCTCCTTTATGTATTACAGAAACCCTTGCTATCTTCATTTCTTCGGGGAAAGCGGCTGAAGTTAGTGCAAGGTTGAATATATGCTTTAGAAGGGAAGAGAGACGTGCAATGACGTATTTTACTGGTTTTGTCAGCACGTCATTTATATCTAAGGCCCTGCTTTTTTCGGGTTCATGAAGGTTCTGAATATTTCAGATTCATCGGTTCGAGCTGAAAACAAGCTGTCACTAATGTTGTAGTTCAAAAATCGCGTATGTGACATATTAGTAGGTCTCTTGTTGTAATCAGGCACGCCAGCATTAACAAAGTATTTATTAAAGTGTTCAGCTAGATTTGTGCTAGTAATATGCTGACCATTGACTGCGATACTATCTGGAGTGGAATTTTTCTTCTTGCGACCAAAGACAGAGTTCATCACCCTCCAACAGCCTCTGGGCGTTTCTTAGTGATATCAAAGATAAGTGAATGATAATAAATAATTTTAGCACTTTTTAGCTCACTGTATAGCGTATTTCGTAGTGCCTTGAATTCTTTCAGCTGTGACGGGCCACGTGTGCGTAGAAATAGATGATACAGTTTATTTTTATTTTTAATCATTACTAGGTGGTCACGTGTAACCCATGGCTTCCTTAACTCTTTAGATTGTTTAAGAGTTTTAAACGGAAAATGCTTAGCGTACACGCGAAGGAAGGTTTCAAGAAATCTGCGAAAGGCTTCATTTACGTCTTTTGTAGGCGTAACATGTGAACAATCACAGTTTCTTATTTCATGTTTGAACGACTGAAAGGCTGTTTCAGATAAGTGCTGAACAGCGGGAGGCTCAGGTTCGCATCTTTTGTGATTTATAATGCTATTAAATACAGCAAATATGGGGCAGTGGTCGCTGAGACCTGATGCTAATGTTCCTGCATGTAATGTAGTACACTGGTTTCAACGTTCGTAATTATTAGGTCGAGAGTTGACGCAGTAGTAAGTGTCACGCGTGTCGCAGTACTGATTAAATTAGTGAAACCAGTAGAGCTAAAAATATTTTTCAAGGCGGTCGTTTCGCGTGTGTTCTCCGAGATATTTATATTGAAGTCACCACCACTAATAAGGTTAAAGTTGTTTACTGAGATGTAGTCTAGGAAGCTTTCGAGGTAAGTAAAAAATGGATGCGTATTGCCACGTGGTGGGCGGTATACGAGAGCTATGAACTGTGTGTTGTCCCGCAGTGTTAGTATTTCGTAGTCATCAGTAACCCTGCAAAACTCTGGTACTACGACATACGTTGGTCCTTTTTTAACATACATTGCGACGCCTCCACCTCGTTGTGGAGGCCTATTTAGAAAGAAATTATTATAACCAGGTAAATTTAGCATAGTGCATCCATCATTATACTAAGTTTCTGTGATTAGTACAGCAGAAAATTGGAAACTTAATGCACTTCCAAAATCACATATTTCTACATGCTTAGAAGAAGCTGAGCGTGCATTCATGTGCAGAACAGAGCGACGATATGCGTTTGCTGGGTTAATGTGACGTGGCAAGAAAATTCGTGATAATCTATGTTTGTAGGTTTCCTTTTTCTGAGTAGCAACCAACGGATGTAACCCTTACAATCTAGCGTATTTTGTCAAGGTCAGCCTTGTCTGTGATCGGAATCATTACTGAGTCATCAAACTGCCTCGCAAATATCCTGCCACCGAATGTCCACACAGACTTCCACTTGTGTTCATGTTTACGTCCTATAGCCATGCTCAGAAGCCGCTTCAGAGTGGGGCACAAATGCTCATTAACGAAAACGGCATTCGCGCTATTAAGCCCAATCTGCAAGTTAGTTAGCTTTGGCTTTTTGGCTTTTATCAGCGTTATGTCACGTTTTGCGCGTGATTTAAACTGGACAATAATGTTTGTCTTATAAGGATTTCTTGTCGGCACACGATGACAGGATTCTATATCGGAAAGTGCTATTGGTTCATCAATGGCAGTACCAATCTTTGAAACAATGTCTATGACCTGTTCGTTTTTGCGTTTTTCGAACGGACAAAGCGGACGCTCTGCAACTAGTCGATCGCTGCGGCATAAAGGAATCTGACGCTTTCATGCTGGCAACCTGCCGTCCAAAGACTGCTACTTAAGACTGCTAAACACCCATCGCAGAATGTCCTTCTTACTTATTGCAGCGGCGATGTTTCTAGGGCTAACAGTATCTACATTTATAATGATACGACCGAAAACAACACAGAAACTAATTGAAGAGTTTCATGGCACGGGGCACTCTGAGTGAGCGGCTGCAGAGGCGCAGAAATATATCTATTCCTGCCAGAATTTAGCAGAGGACGAAGGCGAGTCCCGCTCCTTAAATAATAGGAGCCCTGTTCGCAGCGCTTTCATCGTTCACACATGAGGCCAATATATTTAAAACGCTTCTTGCCCTTAAGCGGTAACAGTTATTATGGGTTCTGAGGTAAGTTTGAGTCTTGGTTTAAAATACAATACAAATACAACTTCCACGCAGATTTGCCCGTTTTCTAGTAAACTCGTGGCGCACATGAGTTCTGTTCATTACTTCGCTTTTCTTTTCGTGAAATTTCCTGCTGACAAAAAGAGAAAAATGAATAACAACGCAATCAATTTTTATTAGTGATGTACCAACCGGCCGCAGTCAACACTTTATTTTAGTCCTCACGAGGCGCGCAGGAGCATCTCACTTTGGTCCATAAACAATGACAACACTTCTTGCATCTGGCCACATGCTGTTTGCTCACCCATTTAGCTTTATTGAAATGGTGTGCCAAGAAAAAACTGAAAACTCACATAAAGACGCAGTGCTGTGCAATCGTCAGCTTGATGGTCCCTGCACGCCCTTTCGCGCTATATCTCAAGTTATGCAGTACAAACTAGCCCACCAGATCGTTCTTTCGAGAACTGTTATTTCGCATTCGAAAGCTTCCTAGCTTACCAGATGTCCAGTTGTGAACGACATTACATGCGTCTTACTTACCTTGTACGCGACATTTACATTTCCTCTTCTTTGGAAATGGGAAAATTTATGCTATTCTACTCGATGGCAAAGGGTAATTTTTCCCGAATATTCTTATTTGTTTAGACCTAGAAAGACGAATATTCCAATAGAGCAATTGTGCTACATCGGTTTTCTCTAATATCAGTGTTCTCTAATATCTACAGCGGATAACCAGAAATTGTTTGCGTCTATTGATTTTAGCCGAATTACGGCTGCAAATTCGAACTGAACACATTCATTCTCAGCGGTGGTCCCTTCTTGGAGCGTCCCGGCCTTATCGGCTGGTGGCTCCGCGACACGGCGCTGCTCTCAGTTGTCGAAGATGGCGGTTGTCCTTCACACGTCCACGGCGTACGAGCAACGAAGTGCGATTCGTTTTCTGCGAAGCAAGGGACGAACGTCCATCGAAATCCACAGGGAAATAGAGCCCACGTATAGGGAAAGGTGTGTCAATTTGAGAAGTGTGAGGTTTGGCTTTGTGAGTTTGCAAAAGCCCGTGATGACTCGCATGACAATGGGCGTTCGGGGAGACCACATGCGCCACTGACTGACCACAGGGCCATCTTAAGTTCAGTGCTGCCATGGCACAAGTGTCTGAAGCGGTGCGTGTACTATGTGGAAAAATTGTTTATGACTTGTAGAATAGTAAGTATATTTGTAATTACCTGTGTGTACCACATCTTCGATAATAAAAGTAGGGGCAGAAACTTTGTGATTCGCCCGCGTGTATTATTATTTGTATATTTTTAATTTTAATACACGCTCCATAATCTTGTTTAAGGCTTAAGTATTAACGTCGTAAGATCTTCATAGTATTGAACACAATTCTGCATATTGCCGAATAGAACTACATAACAGAGGTTTTTTAGCTCATGAAAAGGGACGAACACAGTGGCAAGACGCGGACACAGCGCTAACTTCCAACCATTGTTTTATTCCACGAAGCGCTACACATATATATAGGTAACACGCACCACCGTACTCATGCGCATGTGTACTGATTTTTAATCAAATGAAACAGCACCGAGGCATGTGTAATGGAAAGTTCAGATGATATCAAAGATGAAAGAACGAGCATGCATAGCCAAAAAAATATTTTTTTTGTTATCGCAAGAATAAAATGTCATCTCGATCAGACCACCCTCTGCATCACGTTTAAACAATCGAATTCTTTTTTTTTTTGAAAGATCGATTGAAGGCTCGCTAACACATGCGCTCCATAAACTAGCGATCTTCGCACGCTTCAATAATCTCACGTGCTGTTTGCGCTGCGCTTCTTCCTATCACCGTGCATTGTTTATAAATGGGAGTGCACCCATGCTTTTTGCAGTCAAAAGCAAGATGCCCCAATCCTACAGTTCGCCCGTTATTTGCGTGTTCATGCAACCTGTCGCGTTCGTACACAAGCGTAATGTGTGCATTTTGATACTGCATGGCAGATAAAAGTGTGTTTATCGCTTTAATACTTTTAGTTGAGTAATGAAATATCAAAACAAAACGCAGTTTTAATTCTGTGTTACCAGTCGTCTGTCGTACACAAAAAAAGAGTTGGTCTAATAGACCAATAACTGCCGTCTATAACAGCAACTTTTACATGCCTTCAACAATGTAAAATGCTAGATTTCAAACTGCAGCAGTAGTCGAGTCTGTCAAAATGAACTCCATTGCACCCCTCATAAATGAAAATAAGTTCATGCCTTTTAGTAAGCTTAGATGCAGGCCGCAGTGAACTTTCTTGTTATTTTTGAAGGGTGGGTAAGCTTGCCATGACAAGCCTTGTTGCCCTTTATTACAGGCACGTCCAGTCATATCCATTGAACTGGAGGACTATATTTTCATCCCTACTGAGCATCATGTTTGCAGATATGATCCTCAAATTATGGATTGAGCAGAGATCGTGCGGGTGGCACACTGGGCACATGCTTAGGAGGCGTCACAAGTGGTGTTTGCGACACGCCAGTTATGACAGACCTATGACATCTGACAACGACCCATATTCTATTGATTAGCAGGAGTATCATAACATTAGTGCCGAACGTGGATGAACTGTCCGTTATTTCTTTTTTTGTTGAAACCTAAAAATTGAAATTAGTTTAGCAGTTGACTGTAGCAGTCATTTAGATGGTTCGTATGCATTTCAGTAGGAAGACTAAGAGCTAAGCCTTTCTTTTAGTGCCATGCCCTTGACTGTCTTGATGTTGTTTACCACATGTGCTCGTGTTGACTTTTGCACACGATATTTTTCAGGAACCCGCTTCATATAACGCAACAAGGCAGCTGCAAGGACACAAGGATGCCCAAGCGCCAGCCCAGCGTGACTTCACGAAGTGCAGAGGAGCGCACGCCAAAGAATCAAAATACGTTGCCATGCAATTTGGACAAGAAAACTAGAATGTGGGTATATCGGGAGTACGGTTTCGCTAAATGTGAACAAAATCAAAATACAGCATGTCCCACCAAGATAAAAATTCTCACCTGCTCTAGGCAGTCATCTTAACATGGTATATTTATGTAATGTCTCTGATGGGAAAGTCAAAATCAAGTATGCTCTCTGGAGACAAACACATATTAGTAAGTGCCACTAAAAAGTTAGAAATGTGTTTTAAAAAAAGCTGATTAGTTGTGAGAAGTGACTGCCTTTTGTCTTGCCTCTCAACGGATGTATCCACGTGATAAAAAATAGTGGTACAATGAAACTGCATATTTGTTTAGTGACATGATACATACTTGCAAGGAGCATGGTACCTGTGTTCACTGTAAAAAGTAGCAGTTCATGCTTGGTGAGGTGCTTAGATATATTTAACAGCTTTAATAGCTTACATTTAACAGCATGTGAATGCAAGTGTGCATATAGAAACAACTGTGATTCTTTCTTGTAAATGCTTACATGAAGCAGGCAGGTTTTCATGTCTTCCTTTTTATCTATTTTTTACATTTATTTTAGAATTATGGCTTTTAGGTTGCAGGAAAGGGAAGCATTGGGGAAGAGAATCCAATGTTTAAGAAATCATTATCGTTTATGTGCAGGCTCATGAAACCAGTTCATTAGAACTGCTAGTGCCTCCCAAAGCGAAAGCAAGGAGCAATTAAGACCTTTAACTGTGTAGACAGTGGTGCACACCTTACACCTTAGAAGCCAGAATCACTTCGAGTGAAAACTATTTTTAAAATGTAAAATTGTGATTTCTTCAATCTACTTGCCAACGAAGTATACTAGTAGAGGTAGGGATACATTCAATGCAAAGAACTTAGAGCGTCTGAGTAAAACACTTTTTCATCAATTGTTGGACGTGAACATATGTGTTAAGGAAACGCTCCTTAGTTTCATGGCTTCTGTAGACATAATTCTTCTGGGCTTAAGATAGTGCACAGTGAGGTAATGTATCAATTCTCCTAGACACATATGTACTTGTTTTGAGACGAAGATTCTGTAAGTGCAATAATTTTTCTTACTTTAGCGTATCTTAACGACTTCGGTAGGAAAAAGAAGCTTTATCTTCAAGTAGTTGGCTGATTGTGCAAGTATATGCCTAGTCACACGCAAAATCCACGTGCATGGAAGGGATATATGAAACAGGATTTTGCCATTCTCAGTTTGTTTTGCTTCTTTGTTTGTCTTTTTCGTGCACTTCCCTGCCTGACCAATGCTTATGTCCCCTTTGATGCATCATATTCATCCCATCTAATTTTTGGTTCACATCTGAAGCCATGCTATACTAGATAATATTGACACTAGATAATATTAAGACACTAGATAATATTGTAAATTTAATTTTATTTAGTTGTGAGAAACTGTAACGGATTAATTCCAAGAGCACTAGGAAACTACTTTCGTGGGGAGGCCAACCGAATAGGTAACATAATATGCCTGTGTACTGGTTTGAGACCGGACAGGATATTGCTGCAAAACGACGAGAAGACACACTTATAAACAATGGGGTGCAGCTTATACATCAATAACTTCATGTAAAATATAACGAAAGCGAGCTAGACCTGCTCCCTTACAAGAAAATATACAACACATCTCTATACGCCCTTTGCTCTCAGTCAGGAACATCCATATGCTGTACAGGATGTTATCAAATGAGCTGCAGTCTTAGAATATTGCACGCAAAAAAAGTTTCTTGCACAATTTATCTACATTACCAGCCCTATGCATAGCAGCTCATCTGGTAACCTCCGCCATGTAAGTGCACGCGTATTGTGCCAGAAATGCATTTGCCGGCCAGTAATGTGGCGTAGATTTCTCTTCAATCAAAGTGTCAATACTTTGTGAGTTTGCTCATGTTTGTATTCTGTTTAAGTTTAAATTGTATACTTTATTTTTGAAAAGAAGGAACCAATTTAAATTAAAAGACATTTAGACACTGTAATACTGATATAACTTCAGAATATACTTATGTTTTACTACAAGATGTGTTCTAAATTTCATGGGAATCATTGTAACCTGATTTTATGTGTTTGTCAGTGTGCTTCTCAAATTATTATTCAGTTTGCTTTGTGACTGATCAATAAATATTTTGACCTTTTAAGAGGGAATGTTTCATATGAGTAACTCAACGACTACAGATTACATACAATTCACCAAGCATAGGTGCTGAAGCTGCTTATGAAGGATTAAAATATTCCCCGCATATAAGTATTTCTAATCCCTTCAAACGTGACCATGGATCTACACCATGCTTTCACACTCTTTGGATGAGTGCTAGAGCTTCGTTTCGAACGAGCACAAAACACTCTGTTTGGGAGAGTAGAAACACTGGCCTTGGACGAGTAGAAGTACTCGGTGTGCAGGAGTAAAAGCACTCGATTAGCGGCAGTACTATTACCCCGGCGGGGAGAGTATTGGCACTCTGTAGAAGAGTACTGGCACTCCCTTGCGGTGGAGTAACAAAACTGTCAGGAGGAGTTGCCCTACTCTCTCTCAAAGGGGGTCGATCTACTCTCGAAAAGAAAGTGAAATATGGGACAAGCAGTTACTCCCTCAAAGAGAGTGTCCGGAACTCTGTTTTTAGAGTGTATGTGCAGATGTTCCATAGCATATATGGCCACGAACCCCCATGCTACCGTGCGGGACGAGGCCACCCAGGCACGAATTTCCAAGTTATGACTACGGAGAATTCTAAATAACTCGGCCTTTCACCCGTACCACCCTAGTCTGCACCAATGCTTGGAAGATAGGGACGTGTAGAATCGTCCAGATTTCTCGAATCGGGCGATGACAAATGCCGAAGAGTCATCAGAATTTTTGAATGACATAACGTGCACAGATGTAGCCAATTTTTCCAGAAACCACCAAGTAAATTTGCATAATGCACACTGCTAAAGTTACTCCAATCCACGCTGTGTAAAGCCCACTCGGCACTAGCAGCAGCGGTCGTTCAATGTGTCCACCGATATGTACGCCGGTGCTATAATCTGAACCATTTTCCTCCATCACACACTGATTGGACAGCGTTACGTGAAGAAAAGGCGCGAAGGAGTGGTGGATGAGTTTCTCAGCGAAGTACCCCTCTCACGTCTTCCACTTCTGTGGTATCATGAAGTGTGGCATCAGCACACAGCAGCAGCCGAGCGCGAAAATGGCTGGATGCGACTTTTCATGTGCCATAGATTGGAAGGCACGGGCCTGTAAATTGGCTGGCTATGTCACCTGACCTCCCTCTACTCTATTTCTTTCTTTGGGGTTACATGAAAGATCATGTTTACGTGATCCAGAGGGAAGTCCGATGACCTATAGGCAAGGATAACAGATGTCTGCCGTAGAATTCAAGCGTCTCTCATAAAGAACGCAACAGAAGATGTGGTAAAGCGAACTCAGTATTGCGCAGCTGCTGAAGGAGACCAATTCAAACACGTACTGTAGGCAGCAGTTGGTGTCGACTGGAGCATGCGAATTCATAGATAACGAGGGCTCACCGAAATTTGACGGTTTACAATGGGCAATCATTTCTATCCTTGCCCAACGGAAAATCGGTCCCTCCGTCCGACCCGTAAAACGATCGCTTTCAACGTAGCTCCCGCAGCAGGGAGCGAGTTCACCTGCGCGCTGCCTCTCCCTTCAACGACATTGAAGCGGCAAGAAAGCGCTCACGGAGCCCTCAGCACATGCCGCACCTTGCCGTTTTCGCAGATGGCTTTCAACTTACGGGAAGCGCCACCGCGCCCGATGTGGTCGCCACCGGAGCCCGGTTGATGGCGGTTCATAATTGTTCAGAGTGCCTAACAAATGCTGTATATATTTCCTTAATTTGCTACATCTCCCTAGTCTTGTCAATTCACGTGCACATTCACTGCGGGCTGTCCATAACGCCAGTGAAAATTGCTTCTACTCGTCTCTCCTACATCGTCTCGTGCAGGTCTCTCTTGACAGTTCGCTGTTGTAACCACGTTTCCACGTTTCAACGGTTCTTTCGCGGTCGTTCTCGGCAATATACGAAACAAACCAGCGTACTACCACAAAACACGACGTCAGTACTACGAGATGTTTGCGCATCATTCAGATAAATACACAGAGCAGATTCTGCGTGCGCTTGATTTTCTTTCTGTTTTGTTTCTGCAGGCGTCCCGACTTCCAATTAGGACCATTTGGAAATGGTGCATTTACTTTCTTGACCGCATCGTCCTTGCCTTTTCTCTACCCATGAGTCATTTCCCAGTCTGTTTATTCCGCTTTTGTTTTTTGCCCCGAACCTATTTTTGCAGCACGTATACACTCTCATGGAAAAAAAAAACTCAGTACCCTCCTACTCTGTGAAAAAGGCTGACCAGCGAAGCTCTGTATGCGGGACTCTTAATGGCGAACTGCAGCTCCACCTCGAGTCGACCCGGAATTTGACTATATTCGGGTCTTTTTTTCCTACCGCGACAGGGCAAAGTATCCCTTAACAGCTTCGCTGTAAAAATCAAACGGTCTCTTTCATGTGGCTTTGGTCTGAAGCAAGTTTCTGCCGCGAAATATTGCTGCCCGTGCACTATTTCGATGCGGGGCCAACAGAGCCGGGATTTTAAGACAGTCTGTGCCCATCCCATTATATTTCGCGTTCCGTGCGTGGTCAGAGGGGCGCGTCGGCCGCGTTATCAAGGGGATTGTTTATTAATGTGATAAGTCGGCCGTGAGAGAGATATAATAAGTCTTACGTAGAAATGACAGGAAGAAATAGCGGTGATGCTGAGGAATCTGCTGTTGGCGCACCTTCGGTAGCCTTACCAATGTGATGTGATCTACTGAAACCTCCATACGTCCCTTAACTCCCATAAAAAATAATCCGATATGAAACACTTAGGAAACATAGACGACCTCACAATGCTTGCCTCAAGTAATACAGAAACTGACCTACTAGCACTCGGCAATCAGTTCTTAGAATTCCTGCGTCAATGGTCCTTTAAGAATTTCCTAAATGTAAACATTACCAAGACGAAAGCAATATTATTCCGAGCTAAAAACAGAACGGTGCGTGCAAATCTCGACCTTTGGTTAGCAAACAAAAAAAAATTGAGGTGGTGCCAGTTGTGAAATGTCTTGGTGTTGCTTTGACCGAGTCTCTTAATTGGGATAAACATATTGAGAATATCTGCGCTAAAATAAACAGGATTAATGGCATCCTATGTCGCCAGAGGCACGCACTTCCCCCTAAAGTGAATATATTAATTTAAAATGCATTTATTTTGCCACATATAACTTAATGTCTCATGGTAGGGGGGACAACAACCAGGCAGAACCACATAAAAATTCTACTTGCTGAAAAACGAGGAATTAGATTAATAGCTAATGTACCGTGGTGTACTCATACGGGCCCCTACTTCGCAAGGTTTAATATCACGACAATATCAGAGTTATTCCCATTCAACTTGATCTCTGTATAAAAAAACGCTGTTTCCAGTAAGAATGAGTTCTTTTTATCAAGTCTCAACCTGACTCGTTCGATTCTATCCTACAATGCACGGAACAAAATGCCATGGAGTGTACCTTTCTGCCGCACAACATACGGTAAGCAGTCACTGACATATAATTTATCACATTATCTCAATATATTGCAAAAGAACAACATCATACTTGAAGAGACTTCACGACATAAATTAGCCAAACTTATTCCCATGTTTGAATGGATATAGTTCGTGATTAGAACATACACATAGCTTCAAGTACCTTCATTTTACTTGCATTGTATCTCGGTTTACTGTGAATTAGTTTTTTATGTGCATTTTTTATGTGCATTGCACATGTGGAGTAGTTTTTGTATAATAAAGTCAATGTGATAGTAGAGGCGTAACTTCACGCAAATGTCAGATGTAGATATTTTTGTGGCTGTATTTCTTTTGTGTTTGTGGGTGGTGCTTTCCCACGGCTGTTGTGATCAGCTGCTGGGCTATGCACCCCGGCAGAGGGCGCAGGGTGGCTCAGAAGCTGCAAGAACGCAGCTGTTTGCCTTGCGTCCTCTCTGCTTTGTTGCTGATGTAACCTTGAGAGAGTTAATAAAATCTATATTATTATTATTATTATTATTATTATTATTATTATTATTATTATTATTATTATTATTATTATTATTATTATTATTATTATTATTATTATTATTACAGTGGGTATAGGTGTTATGGGGAATACGCTTTTTTTCCAGTAGGGCTCTTCGGATTTGCGACAGGCAAAGCAATTCCTTTCAATCAGCTAATTTGAAGGCGCTGGTTTATGATGCGTGTGCAAGCCCAGTAAGGTGGCATTTTTCATTTTTCGTGGGGTTTCTTTACCAGTACGAAAAATTGGACGCGATGAACACGTCGCTGAAAACGCCGCACTTAGATGTCATTTGGGGGTGCCTACAAATGCCTCACTGACACTGAGAATTACGACCGCACCTCTCGAGTTAAATAATTAATTATAGTTATCGAATTAAATCTCAGTAGAAAAAAATTACTTGCGGCTGCTCCATTGTACTAGAAAGAATATGTACTAGGTTTTCTTCGAGGAACACAATTGCTTTTTATTATAAAGTATTGGTGCATGATAGTTGGGAACCGCTGTATAATTCACACAGCAACCAAAATGATCACAAAACCTGAATCAACAGCAGTCATGCGCAGCAGCGCTTATACTCGCACTCACAGAAAAAAAAAAGAGTGAGAGAGAGATGCTGCTGGTTCTTCGGAAAGGCGAGCATTATTACTGATAGCGAAATATAAGACAATTTCATGAAGGTAGATTACACCATCGAGAGACGCCAGATTCTAGGTGATGCGAGAGGACTCAGGCTGTCAAACTGAACTGCCTCCTACTATCAGGTATTGTATATACTTTTGTAAGGCCGTCACTTAATTGAACAATTATCGGAGGTCACACGAAGTTTCTTCAAGTACAAGAAATATGGGGTTCGGAAAGGCTGGTCGGGCGGGCCGCCTTTGGTCGCTTGCCACAGTGGCCGTGGCAGTCGGTATCGAACTTACAACCTCGAGTAACGCCAAAGCTGCAAAGCTACCACGGTGGGCACAGAAATATTTATTTGACGTGCGATCACTTCCATAGCTTCGCCTAGACGTAGGCTACGCCGGCTCTGCAGGCTCTGCATGAAGCCGGCGAAGTAAGAAACAAAGCTTGTGTCTGCGCACTCATTTGTGATGGAAAGGGTGCCATCAAACTGTCTCTATAGGAAAGCATGCTGTGCATCTGGTAATAAACCGAGCACCAACGACACAAGGACGCGCGTTTTTTCAACGAGGTGCGGGCAGCTTCCGGTGCTTATTGCGCATCAGGGTCAAGGAAATGCGCCATCCTGAAAGGAGCAGCTGAACAGCTGCTCCGTTCACATGAACAGCTTGTTCTCCCACTAAGACTGTTTGATAGTGCTGTTCTATAGGATGGGCGGCTGCCCCTGTTAGATACTATTTTTTCATATTTCATTCGACTTTCTCTGCAGGCTGATCATGTTTAGGTTTTTACGGAATTTTAAAAAATAGCCCACTGATAACATAATTCTAGTCCTTGAGCTGGATTATGCAGAGAGGCGGACATTAATTGCACCGTCAATCGAAACACATATTGATCTAAGTTAGCAACACCAATTACCCACTGAAGTAATTATGTTACGACACATATTGCAGTTAACAAATCGTAGCTATTGAGCTGGCGATGCGTATCCGCTTGTAATAAATGTCCAGAAAGACGCCACTTTGGAAGTATGCCCCATCGGACTCGTCGTAAAAATGCAGCGATTGTTCACTTATTTAACGAAACGCTGTTTCTGGCTATAGAAGCTCAAAAATAACTGGAATACCCATGTATTTCGCAGGGGCCATTGGGAAATGCTATCTCGAAATTGGTGTCTTCATGGAAATTTATTTCAAGTGAATACCACTTGCAAGATCACCGTCTACGATTAGTGAATTGCTATATTTGTCGTAAAGTAAATAATAACCAAGCTATTTAATAAATTTTGTTAATTAGCTGGATATGCGCTTCAATTTCTCGTGCTAGTATAGTCCGCTTCTTCGAATAATCTAACTCAAGGATACAAATATGCTATCTGCCACAAGCGATATTTAAAATTACGTCTCTCACAAGTACTTTCTCTACGTATTATCTGTTTCGCACAAAGCAAAGTATCGCATTCACGAGGATCGTGATGCCGCCCACGCTCGGAAGGGAATTGTTAACGGTGCTTTTTAATTACCCGTGTTCAATAATGTGGCCAGCAGTAGTGCCCTTCTTAGCAGATATCACCGTCTGCAATAAAGAAAATGCCGATGACTCTCCCCAGCCGTTCACAGAACTTCAAAATAAAGGAACGACGCCGTCCTTCGACGAATTTTCACAACGCCTCTACAACTACGGAAACTTCACCAGCTTCCGTCATCATGATATCAAAGCTGCATACCCGACGCCCACTGCCTGGCCCTCTGTACACTTAATACCATTGGTGGAAACGTCCAAATTTAGATTCACAGCAGTGCTCTCCGCTGGTGTGATAACGTAGAGCACATAATGGGACGAGGCATTATTCGGTCTTTTCAAGCAGACGACCTAATAGGGCGCTGTAGAATGGTCATATGGTGTTGTTCAATAGAAGTCACTGAACGATTGTAGTAGGTGATTAAACGTGGTCCACTGGCGGGCGACATTTTAGAGGCCGAGAAAAGTCGAGTGCATCATTTTCCAGCCCTTTGCCGAGGACGGAATGTGTGCCAATCTCAAAGGCTGCAGACAGAGCTCTTGTTTCACTTTGTCATAGGAAAGGAATGTGGTTACGAGCACCAGTAAACGGCCTAGTGACACGCCAGAGCAGATCCCCATGACAAGGCTGCAAGAAGCGCAAATATAGTACATTGAAAGTTGCTGCAACACCCGCATAAACACAGCATCCGGTTAACACATGAGAAAACAAGTGCAAAGAAGAAGGCATGGTATGCCTGTTGCAGGCGTGGAAATAACGAAAACGCAATTGGTTCCACGTATTTGACGATGCATCAACGCTGTCACATTTAAGGCTTATTTCCGAAGGACGAATGACAAAGAAAGACAGTAGAGAAGCATTTATAGAAACAATGCAAGCCTCCGTGGTTGCTCAGTGGCTACGGTGTTTGGCTGCAGAGCACGAGGTCGCGGGACCGAATCCTGGCCGCGGCGGCCGCATTTCGATGGCGGCGAAGTGCGAAAACACCCGTGGACGTTAAAGAACACCAGGTGGTTGAAATTGCCGGAGTCCTTCACTACGAAGTGCCTCATAATTAGAATGTGCATTTGGCCCGTAAAACCACATAATTGAATTTTTCTTAAGTAGTCATCGTCACGCTATTGGGATGATACACTCATTATCATCCCATTGTCTTCTTGTCACCTTCACGCACTCGTAATTGTAGCGTCCTCAGGATGCCTTCGAAGTCATGGTCACCATTGTAACTTCGACGCCAGACTCTCGTCACGGCGTTGCCGCCATACCGTTTTCGTCATTCCATCGTCGTCACGAAATCGTTTTACCAATATCATCACTTCAGGATCGTCATCTCATTGTCGACATGCCGTGCTTTTAATAAAACATCGTCCTTCTCTCGAAGTCGTTCTTAGTGCGATATTCTTGTGTATTCGTGTTGTCATTCAATCGTGAATATGCCGTTTTGTCATGCCATTGTCGTCGCTGCGTGGTCGTCACATGTGAGCTATAATGCATCCATCGTCATAGCTCCGTCGATATGCCAGCGCTCGACCTGTTGTTTCTTACTTGCCCTCCTAAGTGTTCATTTTCCTATTAGCGCAACAATGTATTGATCACATGTATTCATTATGCCTTCTTGTGTGTGCAATCTTTCTGTGATTCCCGTGGCTTCGTCCAGCTTTTGTAGCATCGCCATTCTCACGCCATTGTTGCCATAGTGGCAATCTCGTCCTCATTCCGTCGTGGTCACGTATTTGTAATTGTACCAACGCACATTAAGAGGAAGCTCTAGCTCGGGCCCAACTCCAACGTGGCCTATTCGAATACATGTAGAACGCATAAACGCTTTTGTAAGAGAACCCCTTGACCGGTTTTAATGAAATCTGTTGCACTTCAGAGACAAAGTCAAGTCCTAGTGACTGTTGGAAGCGGAATTTCGATTTAGGGCCTTAATTGTTAAAAGGATTTTCAAAAATCCGTTTCATAAAGTAGGCGCACGAAGTGTATAAATTAATGACTCTCGATGAAAAATAGATATCGCGGTTCCGTAAACGGCATCCATTAGATCATTCAGAGCGGACAAATCCTATATGTCAATTTATATCTTGCGTGAATCGGTTACGTTCTGTACGAGGGTCACGGAAAATATGTATTAGATACAATTCCCAGAATTTGGGATATCAATTTTGTTTGATGAGTTACAGTGCTGTAATCTTGATAATATAGTTCTCAGAAAATTTCAAATTTTTGCTAATATTTAATAAAAAAAAGACCACATAAATAAAAAACTCGAAACAAACAGTCATTACATTTCAATTTTTCTTTTAAATGCTACAAACCTCGTGAAACGAATTCTCCTTTTACATGTATTTAGATAGGCTTACCCGAGCTAAAGCTTCTCTTAATTTGGAATTTGGAGAAAATTTGGATATGAAGGGAAGTTGGTGAAGCTCACATTCTTAGTACGAGCAACTGTTGTTCTTGAAAACGAAGGCTAATGGTTGCGGTCGGTCAGAATGTAGAAGCTATAGGCTTCAAGAAAGAAAACGGAAAGGTTTGACAGCGTAATAGGACGCCAACATCTTCCTCCCGAAAGTGCTGTAACGAGCGTCTGTAGTTTTGAGTCGCTTTAAGAAGACCAGCGGCCTAGCGTCTGTGCCATCGTGATGCTGCCGTACTCCACCCACTGCCGTGGTCAAGGCGTCTACCATAAGGAGAGTTGGCGCGTCACGCAACGGATGAATCAGGAGCACCGCAGACGCCAACCGCGTTTCGGGTTCCTGGAACCAGCCTCCGTGCTTCGAGGACCAGTGGAATGGAGGTGCTTTCTGGAGTCGCGGCAATGCAGGTCAGTAAACGGTTGAAGAACTTGCGCACTGGATGGTATGAACTGCCTGTGAAAACTTAGCACCAGAGACACGGAAAGCTTTCGGACTATGGGTGGCGATAGAAAGTCCTGGATTGCGCGTACCCGTCATTCCAGTGGCTAGATGCCTTGGGGTGAAATAGCCTGGCCGAGAAAATCCAGAGTTTCAACTCCGAAAATGTATTTATGGGGCTTTAGAACAAGGCCGCGTTCACCCAGTCTCTCAAATGGAAGGCGAAGGCGCTTTTCCTGTTCTTTGTTTGCGCGACATGCAAAGAGAATGTCCTCAAGATAGGCGGGAATGAACGGGAGTACACGCGTAACTTTGCCCATGAGTCTTTGAATAGTTTGGTTCTTAATATTCAAACCGTGAGACATACGCACAAACATCAATAGGCCAAACGAAGTAGTGATTGCTGTCTTCGGAGTGTCGTTGGTGTCGACAGGTATTTGGTAGTACCGACTCGTCAAATCGATCTTGCTATGTATTTTGGTTCCCGCACGGCAAGCGCCGAAATATTGTATGTGGGGAACGGGATATCTATCCAGAGTAGTGACGGCATTCAAAGATCACTAATCACCGCAATACCGCCATTTTCCCCTCTCCTCCCTTGAAATCAGATGTAGAGGTGAAGACCAATTGCTGAATGAAGGACGAATAACGCCGAGCTGAAGTATGTGTTCAAACTGCCGGCTGGTGACTTCCAACCTCCGTACAGCGAGACTTCCTTGGCGTGCTGCGACAGGTAGCTGGAGGCCGTGATATGATGTGACACCCTGCGTTTCACGGGCAGCGCATCGTTGCGGGGCTTCATGAGTTGCCGGCGCTCAGCGAGTGTCTTGTGTGTTGAAACCGGCCGAAACGCACGGACGCCAAATAAGCTGAGGTCTCAATGCAGGCCAAGCAAATCAAGGGATGTGAAGTTATCTTTCAGGCGTCGAACGCGAACGCGCGCTTCAAGGTGGAAATGGCTGAGGAAGTCCGCTCCAAATATGACAAAGCTGACGTCGGCGATCACAACAACCCACCTGTGCAAGCACCGGAGCCCGATGTCGAGTGTCATCGACCGGAGCACATTCGACACGATGGAAGTGTAGTCCACTGCGTGGACCGTGGGTGTTGACTCGCTGCGCTGGCAATCTGCGGCCGTGGCGGGAACGATAGACAGCTCGGTTGCGGTGTAGACGAGGAGGCGGGTGGCGGTGATGTGGTAGACTACTAAGAATAGGCGGCTTGCACGAGGGCCGATGTCGCATGCTGCCGTTACCGACTGGTAAGCGGGTTTCCCGTCCACGAAATAAGCCGGGTGCAGCGGCTTGCTTGTTCGTGATAGCGAAGGTGGTACCAGCGCAACTGCCGCGGCGAGTATCTAGATGCACTGCGGGACTGTGAAGGCGAATGGTTGCGCCGAGCTCGGTCGCCATTGTTGCCACCCGTCCTCAGCTTCTACAGTGCTCTGGTAAGGCAGTCGACTGTTTCTTCCAGGCGCGAGAGTAGGTCTCCTGGCTCTGAGACTCTCGCAGCGGTGATAGGTATCTGTGCCGCAGACGAGCTGTCGCATATGCGGTCAGCGAGTGCAGATAGGTGATCGGCCCTTATCTCGTCAGTGTTCGCCAGTACCATGCGTGCGGACTGTGAGAGGCGTTGCAAGAACAGCTCACTCAAGATTGGAAGCTGGCGCTCATTCGCGTAGTGCTTTACTAGAAACTGGAGCAACCATTGCAGCAGGTGTGACGGCCTTTGAACGTCGACTTACTCGGAGACGAGTTGTATGAGCAGCTCCATTGCGATGGCCCGAGGCACCGCAGTATGCTACCACTTTATGGTTTCTGTATACAATCACTAATAGAACCAAGATTCAATTTGTACAAAGGAAGGTCATTAGGATTGTTAATAACAAATGACCACCTACGGTAGAGACAAGAGAAAAACTGGTACGTCTGAAGTTCCAGCACCAACTCCTAAGTACAGCTGTATCGATGCGTCAACATGCATCTTTCTTGCAGAATCTCGAACACTAAGAAACAAGCATGCATGCACTCTAAGAGAATAGGCTTATAACGACGTTTACTTCAGACAGACAGTCAACGAACTTTATTTGACCACGAGGAGCAACTGTTAGGGCCCCCTATCGTGAGGCAGTTGCAACCGCTGGCCGTGCCCATCCGTTACTAACAAAAGGTATTTTCCGGATTTCAACTAGAAAATTGAAAGGATGTTTAGCAGCTAGTCCTCAGTTTGTTTGTTTATTTCTCAGTATTTTCTAGCAATAATCCAATTTGCTGCTTTCAAAGTGCGTGTATATTTTGTGGTGCATAGTTTGGTCCGCTGTCCAGTTTTCTTGTAACGAGCGTTGTTATTATTTGCTTAAAAATGAGTAGTGTTTTCCTATGCCACCTGTAAAAATATATTGAAGTTATGTTCACAGCATTCTATGTTAATACCCTCGTGTATTGGTTCTGTAAGAGGCAGGTAGTATTAAGAATAAATAAAGATCATCCTTATGTAAACTGTGCTAATTATCTAGTGCACCCACGATGCCAATAAAACACCCACATAGCCTGTTTCAGCGCTTCCTGCCGCATCAAATCATTTACTTAAGTGTACAAAGTGGCGAGAATTATAGGCATACCGAGCTTCAATATAGGAGACATTTTTGATAAAGAATAAGGCTCGAGACGCAATAGTACCAATGCGGGAATTAACCCGGATCCTGGAAGACCAAACAAATACAAGTAGTGCTTCCACTGTTTTGATGTTCTAATATCACACCTGAATATTCGAGCGCGCGCAAAGGCACGCAACAGTTGCGTCTGGCGCCAGAGCCATTGTACACATCGGCCACCGTGCTGATGTACTACCGTCGCTTCCTTGCGTTTCTGCTTCGCTTCTCTGCGCTGCCTTTGTCAGCTATGCGAAACCATGCTTAAACCACGCCGTTAAGGAACCAGAACTTGCGCAACGCGTGCTCGCGCTGCTTATCGGCGGAAGCGAGTCGTCGCATTTGAGCACGATCGATGTAACAGCCCCGTCATTATATGTGGGTGGTCACTAGGCTGTATGGTTTCATCTCTTACTGCCTGTTCGTATAGTCGTGTTGTTTGTAAGATTATAAATGAGCTCGCGATAGAATGCGGTTGTGCTTCACCAAATGTAGGCTTCATTTGTATTTTCAAAAAAAAAAAAGAGAAAGCGAATGGTGATGCTAGAGGAATCCAAAGATAAATAGCTTTTTCGAGGGATCACCTTCACCGCAGTCGTGGCCGAGTGTACAGGGCGTCCAGCACGGCCGCGGTAGGTGGACTGTTCGAAACCCACCGCCGGCACCCGCCGATAAAAAAGATGGGTACAGGCGCCCCCGCACCCGGTAGTGTGTGGGGTGTACCGCCTGGGGAGTGCACCCGGCTACCGACTTCCCAAGTTTCGACATCTAGCCCGAAAGGGTGGATACGTTCTCTGGCCGTAATGCGGACATGGCTGCATTAATCAGTATCACGCAGATTGTGTAGCGCACGGCTGTTCGTGACTGCCAGCCGCACAATTCCGGGAGCCTATTTTTTTTTCTTTCAAACTGTTATAGTCTGCGTCACTAATTCACCTTTCGAAACTGTAGCCAAAGATACGTGATAAAAATACGCTTTTTTAGAAATATTTATTGCTGAAAGAATGTTTCGGTCTCCTTCTATTCTACAGACATGGAATGCGTGACTGATATCTCGCTTTAAGTGCTATTGCAATATACAAACAAATTTGATATGTTTTTATGTTAATTTCGAGAATTCATTATTTTACCTCTCCAATATGCGCTTTTGTTCGAATATAATGGAAAGCAACACATATGAAAGTCTCTGTTTACGTTGCAGGGACGTCAATCTTTAATGCATCAGCTGCCCGAGAGCCGCTGTTTTGGTTAAGTGGCGCCCCATTCCCTCATAGAACGTACGTGGAAGGGGGAATTACTGTTGAACATTTTCCCCTAATTTATTCTGAATTCCTAGATTTAAGAAAGAAATATTCAAGTTATATTTTCTTTCTTTGTGTAATTCGTTTCGATATTTAGCCAATCTATCCATATTCGCTTCCCTTAAAAGATTAGGTGAAATGGAAGCTCATTACTATAGTAATGAGCTTCCATTTTACATAATCATTTAAGGGAAGCGAAGTATTTACTAATGCAATCAAGGCAGTTATCGTGTGCATAATCATAAGGCAAGCTACGAGGCACAGCAACCAAAAATCACCCTAGGTTGAAGGCTGGATGCACGCGATAACTGCCTTGATTGCATTAGTAATCATAGTTCGACCACACGGCTGGACCCATCATAGTTTGGGTATTACTTTGCGTGAAGATAGACTAGGAAAGTAACGGTGGGCGCTAGCATACGGGTTCCCCGAGATGGAAATCGCTGACGGTGGAAATGTCGTCGAGTCAAAAGGTCCGTAAAGAGTGCTTGAAAACGAACGGGCACTTATTGAGGATGTTCCTGAACAGTCTTGACGAGTTTCCTTAGAGGCTGATGGCGCAGTTGAAGGGCTTATCCCGTACCGGAGAGAGCACAAGTTCAGATTGCTCGTAGTCGACAACGGCATTCCTACGAGAAAGAAACAGCCACTGAAGTATGATATCGCCACAGCAGGGTGCAAGAGCGATGAACAATGTACAGATTGTACTCAATATAGAAACTGGCAGTACAGGAATACTGAGGTTGAAAAGGTTTGACGTTTGCTGTCTGCACGACAGCCCAATAAGCGAAGGGAAGTTAGATTTAGGAGCGTACGATAAAACGATGCGACACTCGAGAGATTTAGCTTGTCCGGAGTTGGAGTAAACGTACGCTGTAATATAGGCTGTATTAGCGGATGTTCACGAGGCGTAATCGCCATAGTGATTTGTCTGGTGACGTCACCTTGTTGGCTCACGTTTGGTTAGCGATTCGCGCGATGAGAGCGTGGGTCAAGCGTGGGTAACGCAGGCTGCTTCTGAAGAATGCAGTCCTCGCAAACAAATGGTTTTCACCCCTGCAGGAGGTTTTGGGGCACTCCAGTATTTTTGCTACGGCTTGCAAGAGGGGAAGAAAAAACTACTTCGCGCTGCTGAAATTGATTTCTTTATGTCTTAGAACTAACAGGTGAAGGACTACGTGCGACACAGCGCATGCCGGCACCCGTGTATTCTCAAATCTGTTTCTTTTTACGGCACACATGCTCCCACTACAATCAAGCAGGCATGTAGAAGTGGAATTTCTGTTCCAACCTTCCTCACTTGTCTTCATGTTTTCTTCATCCGTGTTTTCATTTTTTATAGCTAACATTCACTCATCAGGATTACAAGTTTAACCAGCCCAATATTTGTTCCTCATCGGCTGGAAAGCACACCGTAATTCAAATTTTGCGTGATATCTGTCTCTGTATATATTTGTGAGCTTGTTGAAAAGTTGTGCACAAGGCGTCTGTTTATGTGGGCGCTTGCTTTCGCCTCTGCATTTCACCGTAAGGATAGGGCGTGAACTGAGCAAGATGTTGCATATCTTCCCTTAACGCGTTAGAGACCAGGATTTGAGGAACGTCGTCCTTACATGCACATATTTCGTTTCCGATGGTTTTTCCGCGTGAGCCAGTTTTACGCAAGAATTTTTTACTTGCAGGGCAGGTGCAACTTCATCGCTTAATTGTTGACCTGCAGTACACTTCTACCGTATAGATTTTTGACATTGGCCGTCTATGGCAGTCTTCAGGAGATGCGAATATATGTTTTCTTGACACTTTCAGTTTTGTTGAGCTCATTTGGCGTTGGTCAGCAAGCATTGTGGGTGGCAGAGGAACGTTTAATGCACTAGTGCTTCTGACAGCCTGTTAATTTCATCTGATGGAGCGTTTTCTAAACGGATTCTATGAGACTTTGCACATTGTTCGTAGAAGAGTCATAAAATTTTCATGTGCTCTTTGCTCGGGATGATAGTATTCGGAACGGGATTTCGGATTTGGCTGCGGAAATTGTAGCTTTCGGTACCGTGTAGGCTTCAGAACCGCTACAAACTCAAATATTCCGGTTAAATCTGGAGGCACTGTTTGTCAAGAAAATGCACAATCACATCTAAATTTAGAGTGAGCTGCACCTGTTGCAGAGAGATGTACCGTGCATTAGATCAAATCGTAATGTCGCCTTTGTGGAGTACCACTGAGATGCATTGTACTTCCTTTAAATATAGGCAAGTAGGCGTATTCTTACATTAAACGGTATTGTGCAGATAACAGCTCCCTAGGTGACTCCTACATGATTTTACGTAATAGTTCTGCAGAAACCCGCAAGGGGGAAAGAACTAGTTAATTAAGGCAAATGAGACACCCACCGAAACGTAGCTTATTGCTAGAATGGAAACTCATATGGGTTCCTCGAGAGAAAAGCATCCCAGTTGAAGAAAAATGCGTCCTGGTCTGGGGCTCGAACCCGGGGCCACGGCCGTTCCGGGGCAGCCTATCTACCTTCTGAGATAACCAGGGTCCATCACGGGGGAACTTCAGAGCAGGGGAATCAGTCATTCAACATGACACAAACTTGCTGGCTACCCGCAGCAGTCGAGGGGTGTCCATGTGCGGAAGCATTAGGCCACTACACCCAAAGAGACTGATCGCCAGACACTATTCACATATTCACAGGCTGTAAGCGAGTCATTGAAATGCTACAATTTCACTTTAGGCTGCGAGCAGCTGTGTACGTGTATCCTTAGCCAAGTCTCGCAACTCCACCAACGATCCACTCGGGTGACAATCCATTATATTCCTTAACGCACCGATAATCTTGGGAGAGAACTAGTTACTCAGCGTGATTTTCAGCATCAAAGCAAGAAAGAGCTTCCAGGTGCCAGCCAACGATCAAGCCAAACTGTAGCCCGTGCGAAAGCTAAAAACTAATAAAAAGAAGCCACAAAACACGACGCCCTACCACCAAGATGCTTCCGCTTCTGCAAGGACATATCAAGAATTGTACAAAAGCACAGCCTTATGATGATTCCAGTTACCACGTCTACGCTGTCAATGAAGTTCTGGGTGTTGCTGTGCACTGCAACTCGAAGTACAGCGAGCACCGTAGGACACCGATTTCGAGGCAAGTGCTGTGGCGTTCTCTGAGGCTCACTTTCTCTGCGGGAAACGATTGTCCACATATTGTTATACCGGTGAATTGCAAGTATAATCAAATTATTATAAAGACATTTCATTGGGGGCCCATGACTCCGGCAAACTTTGCTTCTCCGTTAGCCTCGCAGCAACTCTGGCTTCATCTTGGCTTGAACCATCTCGTTGGCATACTTTGCGTCTTTAGTTGACGGCCGTCGTTCGTTCATGGTTAAACGCTTGAGAGGAAGTTGGCCACGGAGCTACGTACGTGCAAGTGTTCTTAAGTACGAGCGGGCCGCTGCAACTGGCAATACAGTGTTGTAGTTGACCGTTTACGGCTTGCTCCGCTCAGACCAGGACCTTAAAAAGGGGACGCTGGTGCGTTTGTCTACAACTATCATGCCGACAGTGGCATGAGGATCGCTTCCCTTGCTTCTACTTTGATTCTCAGTCATGTTGCATCGTAGCTGACAGCACATCGCTCACATCACGGCAAGACACGCTTATGAGATGCGAAATCTACGTAGTTCTCCGCAGTGTTTCGGCGTGTGAAATCTGAATTAAGTGGGCCGTAAGCAGTACTGAACGAAGTCGTTAGCCGAGAGTATAATAAAGAAATCAAAATACACCGTGCAAGATACAGTTATAACACCCATGGTGTTCTGTCATGAGAGGTGTGACAACGAATGCCATAGGTCTGAAAATGCAGCCAATCATCAGGCGATGATGGTTTACGTGTGCAACGTTTTGGTTGTGTTGTCTCCTCTTCCCCTGGCCCTTTTAGTGGTTGTGGCATGCATAACGAAGAGTAGTGGAGCTCTTAGGAGAGTTTTGAGTACATATCGTACCCGAAGACAGAGAAACTGGAATCGTGTTGAACTTTTTACCGAGAACGGCTTTAGGATGTAAATTTATTTGTGTAGATTCGAACATTGGTCCCCACTGAAATAGTCCCGTGCGCATCAGTACAGCGCTTTCAGCATTCCTGCCACTTTGCACGTCTTCTTCCCGGAAGGAGCCACGCTTCATGCTTGATTAAGCAAAACGTGGGATAATTTCGAGTATTTTTTAATAGGTTTACGGTAGCGTGAATAAAAGACGGTACAAAACAAGATACACATAGACACACTGCGCTAGAGAGACACACTTCCAGCGGCACACACATAGTGACTTAAGATATCATCAGAGGTATTGATTGAAGAGCGGCATACAACTACTGCACCGTCACTGGCGACTCGAGTTGCCATCAAAGAGATAAACTGAAGACGGGCACAGACCGAGTGGAACATGCCCAGTGCTCCAATCGGCATCAAAGAGTTTCATTGAGCCGCAGCACCTGGCCAATCCCGCTTCCACTGTGACCCATGTCAGCGTGAAAGGTGTTCGCTGAAGACCGGCACGTATTTGCACATTGCCACGCACTCCCTGACCCGAGTTTTTTCGATGGTTATTTTTCAAACCTCTTCCCTACACACAGCAGCCCGATGCGCTGCTCACTGAACCGTGGACTACCGAGCGATTCCGGTAGGCAAAAAATGGTTAGAGACGTACAAACATATGTGGACCCGCGCGTACATACAACATACATAACTTCCGCAAAGGGCATCAAGTAGGCTAATTATTAATGATAACGGAATAAAATAGGCTGGTTTTCGGCGATACTGGGATTTAAATCCAGTAACCGCCACATACAAAGCGGACGTTGTGCACTAGTCGATCGCTGCGTAATAAAGAAATCTGATGGTTCCATGCTGGCAACCTGCCGTCCGAAGACTGCTACCTTAGACTGCTACCCTTTCATCATCATCATCATCACCCTGGTTACGCCCACTGCAGGGCAAAGGCCTCTCCCATACTTCTCCAACAACCCCGGTCATGTACTAATTGTGGCCATGTCGTCCCTGCAAACTTCTTAATCTCATCCGCCCACCTAACTTTCTGCCGCCCCATGCTACGCTTCCCTTCCCTTGGAATTCAGTTCGTAACCCTTAATGACCATCGGTTATCTTCCCTCCTCATTACATGTCCTGCCCATGCCCATTTCTTTTTCTTGATTTCAACTAAGATGTCATTAACTCGCGTTTGTTCCCTCACCCAATCTGCTCTTTTCTTATCCCTTAACGTTACTCCTATGATTCTTCTTTCCATAGCTCGTTGCGTCGTCCTCAATTTGAGTAGAACCCTTTTCGTAAGTCTCCAGGTTTCTGCCCCGTAGGTGAGTACTGGTAAGACACAGCTATTATACACACTTCTCTTGAGGGATAATGGCAATCTGCTGTTCATTATCTGAGAATGCCTGGAAAACGCACCCCAGCCCACTCTTATTCTTCTGAATATTTCCGTCTCATGATCCGGATCCGCCGTCCCTACCTGCCCTAAGTAGATGTATTGCGTAACCACTTCCGGTGCCTCGCTACCTATTGTAAATTGCTGTTCTCTTGGGAGACTGTTAAAGATTACTTTAGTTTTCCGCAGATTAATTCTTAGACCCACTCTTCCGCTTTGCCTCTCTAGGTTAGTGAGCATGCATTGCAATTGGTCCCCGGAGTTACTGAGCAAGGCAATTTCATCAGCGAATCGCAAGTTACTAAGGTATTCTCCATTAACTTTTACCCCCAATTCTTCCCAATCCAGGTCTCTGAATACCTCCAGTAAACACGCTGAGAATAGAATTGGAGAGATCGTATCTCCCTGCCTGACGCCTTTCTTTATTGGGATTTTGTTGCTTTCTTTATGGAGGACTACGGTGGCTGTGGAGCCGCTATAGATATCTTTCAGTATTTTTACATACGGCTTGTCAACACCCTGATTCCGTAATGACTCCAGGACTGCTGAGGTTTCGGCAGAGTCAAACGCTTTCTCGTAATCAATGAAAGCTATATATAAGGGTTGGTTATATTCCGCACGTTTCTCTATCACCTGGTTGATAGTGTGAATATGGTCTATTGTTGAGTAGCCTTTACGGAATCCTCCTTTGGTTGACAGAGGTCTAAGGTGTTCCTGATTCTATTTGCGATTACCTTAGTAAATAGTTTGTAGGCAACTGATAGTAAGCTGGTCGGTCTATAATTTTTCAAGTCTTTGGCGTCCCCTGTCTTATGGATTAGGATTATGTTAGCGTTCTTCCAAGATTCCGGTAGGCTCGAGGTCATGAGGCATTGCGTATACGGGGTGGCCAGTTTCTCTTGAACAATCTGCCCACCATCCTTCAACAAATCTGCTGTTATCTGATCCTCCCCAGCTGCCTTCCCCCTTTGCATAGCTCCTAAGGCTTTCTTCACTTCTTCTGGCGTTACCTGTGGGATTTCGGATTCCTCTAGGCCATTCTCTCTTCCATTATCGTCGTCGGTGCCACCGGTACTGTATAAATCTCTATAGAATTCCTCAGCCACTTGTAGTATCTCATCCATATTAGTAATGATATTGCCGGCTTTGTCTCTTAACGCATACATCTCATTCTTGCCAATTACTAGTTTCTTCTTCACTGCTTTTGGGCATCCTCCGTTCTTGAGAGCATGTTCAATTCTATCGATATTATACTTCCTTATGTCTGCTGTCTTACGCTTGTTGATTACCTTCGACAGTTTTGCCAGTTCTGTTCTAGCTGTAGGGTTAGAGGCTTTCATACATTGGCGTTTATTGATCAGATCTTTCCTCTCCTGCGATAGCTTACTGGTATCCTGTCTAACGGAGTTACCACCGCCTTCTATTGCACACTCCTTAATGATGCCCACAAGATTGTCGTTCATTGCTTCAACACTAAGGTCCTCTTCCTGAGTTAAAGCCGAATACCTGTTCTGTAGCTCGATCTGGAATTCCTCTATTTTCCCTCTTACCGCTAATTCATTGATCGGCTCCTTATGTACCAGTTTCTTCCGTTCATTCCTCAGGACTAGGCTAATTCGAGTTCTTGCCATCGTATGGTCACTGCAGCGCACCTTGCTGAGCACGTCCACATCTTGTATGATGCCAGGGCTAGCGCACAGTATGCAGTCTATATCATTTCTTGTCTCGCCGTTCGGGCTCCTCCACGTCCACTTTCGGCTATCCCGCTTGCGGAAGAAGGTATTCATTATCCGCATATTATTCTTTCCCGCAAATTCTACCAATAACTCTCCCCTGTTATTCCTAGTGCCTATGCCATATTCCCCCACTTCCTTGTCTCCAGCCTGCTTCTTGCCTACCTTGGCATTGAAGTCGCCCATCAGTATAGTGTATTTTGTTTTCACTCTACCCATCGCCGATTCCACGTATTCATAGAAGCTTTCGACTTCCTGGCCATCATGACTGGATGTAGGGGCGTAGACCTGTACAACCTTCATTTTGTACCTCTTATTAAGTTTCACTACAAGACATGTCACCCTTTCGTTAATGCTATAGAATTCCTGTATGTTACCAGCTATATTCTTATTAATCAGGAATCCGACTCCTAGGTCTCGTCTCTTCGCCGAGCCCCGGTAGCACACTACGTGCCCGCTTTTTAGCACTGTGTATGCTTTTTTTGGCCTCCTAACTTCACTGAGCCGTATTATATCCTATTTACAGCCATCTAATTCCTCCCCTACTTAAGACTGCTAAACCCCCATCGCAGAATGTCTTCTTAGTTATTGCAGTGGCGACGTTTCTAGGGCTAACAGTATCTACATTTAAATGATACGACCGAAAAGAACACAGAAACGAATTGAAGAGTTTCATGGCATGGGGGCACGCAGCGTGAGCGGAAGCAGAGGCGCAGAAATAAATCTATTCCTGCCAGAGTATAGCAGAGGACAAAGGCGGGTCTCCCTCCTTAGATAATAGGAGCGCTGTTCGCAGCGCCTTCGTCATTCGCGCACGAGGCTATTATATTTAACACGCTTCTTATCCCTAAGCGGTAACAGTTATTATTGTTTCTTAGCGTAGTTTCGGTCCTTATCCAGGCATGTCCTACAATATTTCTTTCGTGTTCCGTTTGAGTCTTGGTTTTCGCAGTTGAGTTCGAGTTGGAATAAGGAACGTCGTAAAAAAAATACGGCTTCCGCGCAGATTCGCCCGCTTTCTAGTAAACTCGTGGCGCACATCAGTTCTGTTCAATACTTCGCTTTTCTTTTCTTGAAATTGCATGCTTACAAGAAAGAGAAAAATGAATAACAGCGCAATCAATTTTTATGAGTGATGTACCAACCTGCCGAAGTTAACGCTTTATTTTATTCCTCACGAGGCGCGCAGCAGCATCTCACTTTGGTGCATAAACAATGACAACACTACTTGCATCTGGCCACATGCTGTTTGCTCACCCATTTATGTTTATTGAAATGGTGTGCCGAAAAAACTGAAAACTGAAATAAAGACGCAGTGCTGTGCCTTCGTCAGATTGATGGTCCCTGCACGCCCTTTCGCGCTATATCTCAAGTTATGCAGTACAAACTAGCCCACCAGACCGTTCTATTGAGAACTGTTGTTTCGCATTCGAAAGCTTCCTAGCTTACCAGACGTCCAGTTGTTAACGACATTACATGCGTCTTACTTTCCTTGTACGCGACATTTACATTTCATCTTCTTTGGAAATGTGAAAACTTCAGCTATTCTACTCGATGGCAAAAGGTAATTTTTCCCGAATATTCTTATTTGTTTAGACCTACAAAGACGAATATTCCAATAGAGCAATTGTGCTACATCGCTTTTCTCTAAAATCGGTGTTCTCTAATATCTACAACGGATAACCAGAAAATGTTTGCATCTATTTATTTTAGCCAAATTACGGCTGCAAATGCGAACTGAACAGATTCATTCTCAACGGTTGTGCTTTTATGGAGCGTCCCGGCCTTATCTGCTGGTGGCTCCGCGACGCGGCGCTGCTCTCAGTTGTCGAAGATGACGGTTGTCCTTCACACGTCCACGGCGTACGAGCAACGAAGTGTGATTCGTTTTCTACGAAGCAAGGGACGAACGTCCATCGAAATCCACAGGGAAATAGAGCCCACGTATTGGGAAAGGTGGCTCAATTGGACAAGTGTGAGGTGTGGTGTTCTGGGTTCGCAAAAGACCGTGAAGACCCGCATGACAATGAGCGTTCGGGGAGGCCACAGGCGTCGGTGGCTGACCACAGGGTTATCTCAAATTTGGTGTTGCGATGGCTCAAATGTCCGAACCTCTGCGGGGACGAAAAATTGTTTAAGGCTTGTAGAATAGTAAATATATTTGTAAATACCTGTGTGTACCATATATTGGATAATAAAAATAGGGGCAGAAAGGTTGTGATTCGCCCTCGTGTATTATTATTTCTGTATATTTATTTTAATACATGCTCAATAATTTTTCTTTAAGGCTTAATCATTCACGTAGTAAGCTCTTCATGGTATTGAACACAATTGTGCATATTGCTGAATTGAACTACATAAATTTGTTAAACCTTGATGGTCTTGTCAGTGTTACCTAACTGTTCTTTTTAGGTTGTTTTGTTGATACGAATCTTATTGTTAATACAGTGGATTTGTGCTTCAAAAAACTTGCAACTCTTTATGTGGAATGCCTCCCAACTTGACCATACCAGACAGTTTAAAAAATGCCAATATTCTACCGCTCCATATGAACGGAGACATTTAAGATTTCAAAAAATTATAGGCGCGCAAGGTTCCTTGCAGTATTGTGTGAAATTTACAAGATAACTTCCAATATATTCAGCGCAACGCTTGACTTCAAGAAGGCAAGACAGCAGGCTAGTCTCCGGTAGGAGTATTCTATATTGCATCAGATTCATGCGGTCAATCAGGTAACTGCGATATCTTTCGAATGCAACCACCCTCTATATGGCTCTCTTTGATTATGAAAAGAATTTGTTGAAGTAGAGATTCCAGCAGTCATGGTGGTATATTCTCGCAAATATTTGTAAAAACGTAGAAGCTACCAATATTCTCTTCAGGACGAAAACAATCTATCAAGAAAGAAGGCATGCAAGGAGACCCATTCTCTCGAAAACCATCCACTTCGTCCTTAAATGAAGCATTGAAGCTGCAGACTTGGAAGATTATTAGAGAGGATCAAGAACGAATATTTGAGCACGCTATTCTTTGCAAAGACATGGCATTGTTGTGCTATGATGGAGATGAGTGCTTACAAATGAACAATTTTGGCAGAATGCCTCGCCTCATTGGAGCCGTAAACTGGAAGAAAAGCTACTGAAATCTAGACATTGTTAAAAGATGAGACGGAAACATTTAGTAAAAGTCATCTGTCTCGCAAGTTCCATCAGGGACTGGATCCACTACGCACTGCCGCGGCTATTGTGCAGCAAAAGTATTCAGAAGTGCCCTCACTGGCATAAATGTCAGATACTCGGGACTTTATTAGGTGCTGTTGTCCCATAGATTCGAACAGGAGCGAATATGCGTCATTTGGAAACGACGAATTGCCAAAACAAATAAAGAAGGTCCTGCATTTTTACGTTTCATAAGTTTTATGCGATTACGAGGCATGCCATAGGGGGGGGGGGGGGGGGCACAAAGCATTAGTTTTCACCCTTGAGGTTCTTTAACGTGGCAAAAAAGTAGGACAAAAGTGTGAAACGGAGGAAGCCTGCCACAATGGCCAATGGCGGTTTGTTACGTCGGAACATGACGGAGGCACACAACTCGTACACTGTTATGTGACTGTTTGTTTGTTTATTGAATGCCTATAACGTAATTCTGGACGAACTGTCAGTTAAAGTAGTATGTGGCCAACTTGAACTTTTGCAGCGCCGTTTGTGGATCAGGAATAGACGCGTCTTCCATGGCGCGGTCGGGGTATAGTTGGCCATCCTCACCATCCACTTCGCTCGATTGACTTCTACTTGCTCGGCTTGCCTTGGCAAGATGGTGGTCACGGCGCTTCCTAGCTTCATTTGCCTTGGTACCCGGATATGCAGCGAGTCGCTTCAATTGCATTGCCTCTCTTGCGTTGGCCCAACACATCCCTGGACTCTGTGGTGTCGGATGCGCCTCACTGCCCTGATGCATGCGTCGTATACGCTGAGCCTCTCTTGAGCGCCGCTTGCGTTACGCGGCTTGAGCAGGTCGCGTCCTGGGAGACACTGGTTTGGCGAGACGAGGCATCTTTCCCAAACGATACCGCAAAGTAAACTGCCGCCACCGCCGCCGCCACACCACACCCAAGCAGACTGTCGCCACGCGCGCCTCACGAAAGTGTGGCCAGGCCACACAGCACCCAATCGGGAGGCCACTTCAAGCGCCGGACGACAGTGAAATCAGCGCGCACCGTCGAACACACAGCCGCCACGCGTGCCGATGTAATGAGCCATCCCGCGTGGTGCCGAACCACCCCGACACCCGCACTTGACGACAGTGACGTCAAACAAGCGAGCCAATCAGGAGGCGCACACCTGCGCCTAGCGACAGTGACGTCATGACACAGAGGACACCACTCAGGAGGCCGGAAGGCTGTGACAGTTTCTGCTAGCGGCACATGACCATGACAATGAGCCATTGAAGGCTTCCACCTAATAAACGGTACACGGGCGTCTTCGTATTTATCGCCAAACGAAATGCAGCGGCCGCTGCGGTGCTTTGATCCCGGAACTCGGGCGTATCAGTGCAACGCCAAAGCTGCTCGTCACGCCGGCGGGTGAAACCGATTCAAGAACTACTTCACATGTAGTTGAGTCGTCCGAGTACACTAGAATCGAGACCCCACTAACGCAGTGTATGTCCGTAGAATGGCAGAAAACAACTAAAGCGTATATTCTCGCACTAACATATACTTATTACGACTCTTTAAATATACTGCTCGAGAACCAAATCGATGACACTCAATATAGTCGTTTGACACCAACAAAGAAAAAAAAGAGGCACCGTCAAACTCGACGTCAACGGAAGCGGCGAACAGCCGTGCGCAACACAAGCTGCATCTCGCAGCCGTGTCCGCATTACGGCCTGACAGAATATCCACCATTCGGGGTTGCAGTTCCAAATTGGGTGCCCGTGGCGCAAGACGACATCGGGTGCACTCGCCAGGCGCTTGGCTGCGGACCGCCTGTACCCTTTCCTCCTATTTTCTTCCGTAGGGTGCCGGTGGTGGGTTTCTAACCACTCAGCTAGCGCAGGCGTGGTGTACGCCCTGCACACCAGACCACGACTGCTGTGGAATCTGGTGCTGGCATGTTCTTCTGGCATCAAAATACCCGGTAATTTTTTTATTGTTATTTCAGTTGTCAAAGCATATTTCAGGAAAAAAAACGTTTATCAACTAATATTTAGTATAGCGGAACAGCATTCAGTGGCAAAGTTGAGGATAAAAGTTGCGATAAATACGATGACGAATATTCGCAGTAAGATATGAAAACATCCAGCCAAGCGTCCAAGAACTTCACAAGACGGGGCCTGTGCTAAAACGTGGCAGCGCATTTCGACCAAATGATGTGTGCGCACATGCTTTCGGCAAGCCCCTTTGAGTAAATCCTTAGGTATATGTCAATTTATAAACAGTGTATCTAATTAAACATTTCACAAAGTCACTCTTGAAAAGCGGAGCAGCACGAAGAGGAAGCGGCATAGCGCATTAGTCTCGCTACTCATTCACATAGCATCCATTGGCGCCAGGGAAATCTGCCACCTGCGACTGCGCGCACCGGCGGTCGGGTAGAAATGTTCCTGTTGTACAGCGCCATCCAGTGCTGTGCACATAATTCGAGCGGCCTGATGGATGGATGCTGTGAGCGCCGCCTTTCAGACGGGGAGGTTGCTTGTGCCTCGAAGCTTTCGTTATTTTGCCTAATGCAGCTATGATGTTGACACAAGCACGCACGCACGTACGCACGTACGCACGTACGCACGCACGCACACACACACACACACACACACACACACACACACACACACACACACACACACACACACACACACACACACACACACACACACACACAAACACACAAACACACACACACACACACACACACACACACAATCCCCTGCGTGAAACTTGCGATACCTCTACTGTACGCCTCCGTTGTCTGTGTTCTCCCTACTTTTCGGCCACCAAACCTCCAATCGCGTGTTACTAACCTCTACTGCTGACATGTTTATTTTCCTCTTAAAACTTCTTGTGCGCATACTAACAGGGACGAAGAATAGGAGCAACAGATGGATGAGCGCTTTCTTAAAACTTTTTGTGCGTAAACAAACGAAGAATCGGATCTATTCTCCGTCCGTGTTACTTTGCACACAAAGCATTTTAACAAAGCGCTCGTCCTTGTGTTGCTCCTATTCTTCGTCCCTGTTTGTTTGCGCACAAAAAGTTTTAAGATGAATCTGTTCCAACTAGGCCGACTTGCAGTTATGGTTTATTTTCCTCCTGCTATCACTCAACACAGGGGTTTCAATGAAGAGTTTCAAGGAAGCACATTTTTTAGGGATGTAAACATCGTAACTTCCACGCAGAGGTGATAAATATATACCGGGTGTCCCAATTAACTATCATGCACCCGGAGTTAACAAAAAGAGTAATTGCGATACTTGAAGAAAGTCTAGTCCATATTGTTTCCGGTACAGTCGAGTAGCGGTCAGTGATTTTCTCATTACTGAGATTTAATTTGGTAATTGTAGTTAAGTATCTAACTGGCGACGTACACTCCGAAATATCAAAGTGCCAAAGAGGCATTTGTAGGCAAAACCAAGGGACATCTACTCGCGGTATTTTCAGCGACGTACTCATTGCGCACTAGGTTTTTCCGACTGATAAAAAGACCTCGAGAAATATGAAAATGCTACATGACTGAGCTCCAACCAGCATCATAAAGCAGCACCCTCGAACAAGCTCCCTCTGAGTTGGGCAGAACAAAATCGAGGAAATAAAGAAAAACATCGTGACCGAGCTAGTTTCTAATCGGCCGCGCCCCGGCTGAAATAACAGCTGGCGTTTGGTGTTGGTTGAAAAAAAGCTGTGGTGTCTGTTGTCTTGGCGTAGACAAAGTGGACAGATTCTTTTTGCCTCAAAACTTAACATCATAAAAGCGAATTGACAATCTTAGTGGAAAGACATGGAGGGGCATTTTATTTCGTCCCACTCGCCGTGTCTTTCTCTAATGAGCAGAAGGCAGGCATGATCCTTGCTTTGGCAGCTGCAAATTGCAACAAAAGCAAGGCCGCAAATATGTATCAGTTATGCAACTGTGGTGGTAGACCAAACGCATCGACCATCATCAGAAATTATGAAAAGCTGAGACAAGTCGAGTGCTTCTAGAAACAGCAGCGGAGGACTCCACCTTTCGGTCATAGCCTATGCGCGGATGTTCTAACATATATGGCCTAATACGCTCATGCTATCCCGCAGGACGTGGCCGCTCAGGCACAAATTTCCAAGTAATCACTTTGGAGAATTCTAAATCACTCGGCCTTTCACCCGTACTGTCGTAATCTGCACAATTTCTTGGAAGATAGGGACCTGCATATTCGTCTATATTTCACGAATTGGGTCATCACAAAAGCCGATGAGCCACCGGACTATTCGAGCGACACCACGTGCACAGATGAGGCCAACTTTTGCAGAAACAACCAAGTAAATTTGCATAATGAACATTACTGCAGTTACTCCAATCCACACTGGGTAAAGCGCACTCGGCATCAGTAGAAGGGTCGTTAAATGGGTGGATCAGAATTTACGCCGGTGCTATAACTGGCCCCATCTTCGGTAGCGCACGGACTGGACAGCCTTACGTGGATCAAATCCTTCAAGGAACAGTGCATGAGTTTCTCAGTGACGTCCGACTGTGCACAGGTTTTTTTTTTTTTGCCACAAGCCCTGTCACGACAAAATCGAATTGGCAACGTAACCTCAATCTCTGCAGCAGGCTATGTGCGCTCGAGCATTGTTAGCAGTTCTGAATTAGGCTGAATATACGTGTATTAATGTTTTAATTGTGTATGGTGCCATTACCGTAGAAAGTTCCTTGTTTCTTACCATTTACAGCAGTTCTTCGTTGACAAAAAATACGCATTACATGAAGGAACGCAGCACCTCCATTCTAAAGCTTTGCAGGATATAGTATTGCTTATAGGAATGAACGTAGCGTCTACATTCAAAAGCTTTGAAGCCTCCAGTATTGCCTACATTCTGTTTGTAATCCTACGTATTGTAAGAATCGCCACAATTCGCTCAAAACACACTGTAAATCCAAAGGACATCATGCACACTCAAGGGCAAAATTCGAAGTATCAGAAGATTGCTATGCTTCGAAGACAGGAGGTGAAGACCCCCAACACAAATTATTTGTTGCAGCTGTTTAATTACGCACGCACCGGCTTACACATTCGAGATCAGGATGTTTGTGCGTGCTCAATTATTTTTGCAGCCATGTTATTTTGGCGCCCAACAATTCACATAATTCTAATACCCTAATTTGCCCTCCTTCGCACAAGTAGAAGCGTCAGATTTTTTTTTTCCTCTAGAACAATTCTATTTTTACGAAATAATTTGCTGGCGTGTTGGTGCAGCTTTTTTTTTTCATTATCTCGATAATTGCAACACGTCTTCTATGCGTTTTGCTTGTGGAATGTAATTGCCATCACGCCAAAATTTTCCGACTATTCTCCATTATACCGGTGTCACACGACCACTTTCGCGATCAAGTCCGTTCCGCATCTAAATTCTCGACCTCTATTGGCTCCGTCACGCAGCTTTTGCAAAAGAACCACTCGCAACCAAGAAATTCAAATCGGATAGGGCTTGATCCCGTTTAAAAGTGCGCCGTGTGGCACACTTATTGCTTGCATTGCGCAGTCTCTTCCCGCTTTCATGTATATGCCTCTTATAATCTTGCAGCAATAAATTGTTGTCTACAGTTTTCGTGTTCTTGACTATGCAGGAAGTTTATTTATATTCGGGAACATGACACATTATTTACGATAAACCTTTTGGCGTGAAGTAATAAATGTACAATAGCATAAGCGATAAAGTTCTATTTCCTCAACAGTTGGCATGACTGTTGCGCTAAGTTGCAGCTTGAAACAGGAAATATGAAATAAATGAAACTTACACGATGTGAAACACATTTTCGCGCATATCGTCACGTCGTCACAACCTATAAACAGCGGCTGAATTGCCTGCATGAAATCACTCGATTAAGCAACGTTATGGGTAACATAAAAGATAGAAGAAACGAAACTGAAATTAGGACCTGCGAGATTCGACGGCATGCGCGAGCATCTTGGAGGCTGGTGCGTTTCGCCGATTCCGCAAGGTGCGCTGAGAGCCGAAGTCGGCTAAAACGCCTTAAACGTCGTAAAGTAGCGACACTCTCCTCCTCCGCCTTCACTCCTCCTTGTTCTCCTCCCTTTCACGCTACCTCCTCGAGTGTGGCGCCGCCTACACTGCTGGAGCGTTACAACGGCTCTAACATGTGCCGCTGGCCCACGGAGGAAGGAAATTCAGGAGAGGCCCTGACGTCACTCTTTGTGAAGCTAAAGTGAAGCCGCAAGTGGGCGTTGCTCATGGCCTTGCTCCGCCTATCGGGCCAGCTCTCTTCTCTTGTTTACATTTCTCCCGAAACCGCGTCGCGCTGCGCGCAACCATGCTGCTCGGTCCCACGCGTTCCGCAGCAATACTAAACAATCGTTAGCACGTTAGCATGATTCCGCCAAAGAGGGCAAAATTTTCCGCGAATATTCCTTCGTCTGTAGCCATTATCGTGGCGCGGTACATTGTGTACAGCGTTGCATGTGCGTTCATTTCAGGAACTTTTGTTCCTCCTGTCCGACCTGGCCACAGCAGCATCCGGTAGAGCACGGTCCATATAACGCAGCGCAACAGAACACGGAGCCAACGTCAACCTGCCCGCACTGCCCCTTTGCCACGGTTAGAAACCTACGGAGCAGCAGCTGTGAGCGCACAGAACACTCATAAAGCCGCCATTGTGGCCCGAAAGGCGTGGCCGTTACAGCAAAGAAATAAAAAACCAGCAAAAAAGGAGAACCTACTATGTCATTTCCTCCACACTTTTCTCCTAGCGCGCGGAGCGGGTAGGGCCTCTCCTCAGTTTTGTTCCTCCATGTTCTGGCCACTCCGTAGACGCTTCTCGATAAAAATGGCGCTGATGCACGGCGCGAGGGCCCACGTGATGCTATTAGGCCAATTGCGACGCGGCGTCGGCCTCGGTCAGAGCGCGCGAGGAGGAGGCGGCATTCTTCAAAGCGTGGCAGTACTTTACGAAGTTTGAGGCGCTTTAAAGTCGGCCGCAGGCGCCTATGGGAGTGTCCACTCTTTAAGTTTACTATGATACTCTATGGTTGAAATACAGCGCGGCTCCCGTTTCTGCGGCGGTAACTGCACTCTCACGCTAGCAGAATGCACGCGGAGGAAAAATGACAAGCTTATGAGTTCGAATTCGGGAGCTAGACCGCAACAAGCAAACACGCATTATAACAAGCTTGATAACGTCATGTGAATTACGCTGGTTGTCACAAAAGGATTAATTGTAAACTGACACGGAAGTTTGTTTTTTAGCTTCCTGTCCATTTCTGTCGGCAGAGAATTTGTAATTTCATGTCACTTAGGTGCCTTCAGCACGTCGTAAAAGTTCATCAATAAACCGATTAGTTGGCGCAATAAATTTAGTTGAAAGTTTCGGCCTCGTATGTGTTCTTCCTCTGCAACGTCCGTGCCTTTTTTTTGTTGCGCATTAATATTTGAACCCTCTATATCTAACCCACGTGAGCAGGTTACCATGCATCAAGAGCTGTTAATAAGGGTTAATAATGTTATTTGTTAGTCGCTTTCATCATATATATATATATATATATATATATATATATATATATATATATATATATATATATATATATATATATATATATATATATATATATATATATATTGTACAGGAGTAGAATGAGAAGAGAGCACTGCTTTGAGACAGACGACGACAACGAGTTTGAAGCATTGTGCCTCTGTTGCCTCAGCTGTGTGACCTCTCGCTGCGCTGCTCTACTTTCTGAGGGTTTCAGCAAGTAAACTATAACGCCTCTTGACATTTGGCGGAAGGGCTCCGCCCTCTACAAACCTGGAACTCCGCCGCCGGACGCTCCCTACCGTTTCTGTCCTGCCTCGAGACGCCGCGTGGCCCGATACTTTCAAGTCATCGCCTGTCCTTTGCTCCAGTGCTCTACACCAACGAGGTCCCCCAGTCTTCAGCGGCATCGGCGAAAACGACCTGGAGGATTCGCTGTTGTCGTAACAAATGGGATGACACAGCAAAACTGAGTGCCATAATCTTCTATCTTTCTGGAGTCGCTAATCTCTTGTTTTTGCAGCTATTCTGAAGTTCATTCTTGCTCCGTAATGGTGTAATTGCGTTCAGGCTTACTTAGCGTGCGCCACGCATAAGCAATGCCGCGCTGATTCAGGTCGCATCGTTCAACGAGGACTCCACCGGCTGCGACGCCACTTGCATCGGTGTGGATCTCTGTCGGTGCGGCTGGGTCGAAATGCCCAAGAATGGGGCCCCTCGTTAGTAGGAAATTCAGTCGATGAAAAACAGCGTTGCACTCATGAGTCAAATCAAAAGCAGTGTCCTTATGCAGCAGACCAGTCAGGGGACAGGTGATATCATCAGAAATGTGTATAAATTGAAGGAAATAAGAGCGCAGGCCTAGGAAACTACGACAATCCTTAACAGATCGAAGACCCTAACAATCTGAGAACGCTTCAACAGCTGCTGTCTTTTGTGGGTCAGGCCTTACGCCATCCTTGTTTACACGATGGCCGAGCACCGATGTCTGCCGCTCACCGAAGTGACGTTTCCTAGAATAGAGCACTATGCCGGCGTGTTTGGTGCAGTTTAAGACAACTTCCAGGTGCCAGTTGTGCTCTTCGAATGTGGTGCCAAAGATGACGACATCGTCTAGGTAGCACACGCAAATTTCCCATGTGATGCCTCAAAGAATGGGATCTTTAAATCTTTCGAAAGTCGCGGGTGTATTGCAGAGCCCGAAAGGGTTGACCTTGAACTCAAGCAGGCTATCTGGGGTAATAAACTCCGTTTTTCCGTCGTCCGCTGGGTGCATTCGAATTTGCCAGTACCCTAATGGCAAATAACACAAGAAAAGTAGGACGCCGAATGAAAGCAGTCCAATGGGTCCTCTATCTTCGGAAGAGAGTAAACGCCTTCCTTGGTAGTGGAATTGAGACCGTGGAAGTCCGCACAAAATTTTTAAGTACCGTCTTTATTTTTCACAAGTATAACTGAAGCAACTCCTTTCTGCAGCATTTCGTGAAATCTTCCGTCTATAACCTTGCGCTCTGACAGTGATACTTTGTCGGTTTTGTCGAATAGGTTGCGCTGACAGCGGGTCAATTCTTGGCTTTGTTCTAGACGCCGGATCGGACAGCGCGCTGCCTTCCTGGGCGAAGTCAAAGATACATAAGTACTTAGTTAGGATGTTCGATTATGTACACTCTAAAAAAAATTTTACAGCCTTTGGGGCTTATCTTGTCTCCAAACAAGAATCGTCATCTGCCTTGCTTGCGTTTCCTCTCTTTTAAACTCGGCGCTCGCTACTTTCCTGCCGAGAATGCTGTGTAAAGTTGATAATGCGCAAGCTGTTCGTGCCTAGGAAGTACCGGGCTCGCAGCGTAAAGAAAGGAAATGCGGGCAAGACTGATAACGATTATTGTTTGGGGACAACATACGACCCAATGGTTGTAAACTTTTTTTGAGGGTGTGCGGCACTCGTCCATTGCTGATTGACTTCGTGATCATAGCAAAAATCTTTGAGTCTTCCGAACAAGTGCCAACTCGTTGATGTGGAACATCTGCGAGCACGGCGACCAGCGTCCACTTGTCTTTACAGAGAGATATCTTCGTGCCATCGGGTACCGCTGCGTTTTCGCCTGAAGGGTTGACAATCCAAAATTTATAGCGTCGCTGAGGCACAAACAAAAGACGATATGGTTGAAAAATGTTCTTCTTCGTGCGTGGTAAATGCGCAAGCTCTACTGCGGCGTCGAAGGCCTGAGGATTGCTGCTAGCATAGCCCACCGGAATTCACAGGCGGACAAAGCAGGCAAGAGAGTGTCCTCAAAACCATGAAATGCACCGTCCTCGCTTGGAACATCCTGCCTGAGCTCGCACGAAATGTTGCCACTTACGAACATCTCCCGTGCTCGGGAATCAGCTATGGTAACACACATCTGTAGAAAATGAATTCCTAATATAACATCATGTTAGGATTGACGGAGAATGCAAAATTCAGTTGTGTTCCAATAACCTTTTAAACGCAGCGTTCATAAGAGAAACAGTAGCACCAGTGCCGACTAACACCATTGTAGACACTCCATCAAGAAGGACTTCCACTTTGTTCTTCAACATAAACGCAGGTGGAGGCATAACTTTCAGCAGCAAATTTCCAGCGAAGTCACCTCCATTGGTCGCCCTCTCTAGTTTCCCGGCAGTGGTGACCACGACCGACGCCATGCTGAAGCAGACTGGCACAGCCGAGGACCACAGGCGGCGCCACACTACGATAAGAAGCGGGGGAATGGTTCCGGAAGTTTCCTTGACAAATGTTGCTTCTAGAAGGCGATTGCTCCATTGAAGGCCATTGGGTATCGGGCGCTGGGGCTGCAAATTGATCCTACCAAGGCCTTTCACAATGAGGTCAATATCGGGATTTGTAGCCAGGAACGCCGCAGATGTAGCACGTAGGAAATAACGGCCTGTGCGGAAGTCGGCAGAACAGTCAGGCACATCAGCATGCCAAGGACGAGTGACTGGGTCGAAAAGCGGAGCAGTGCCTGTCGTGGGACTTCAAGAGGAGCGCACTTAGCGAGGGTGAGGCTCAAATCGGGTATCCAAAGAGTAGTTGCTGCATGCTGTCGGGCCGCGGCAGTACTCCAATATGCGACGTTGACCGACGGATGCAACACATTTGGAGGTGGAGATGTGGCCGGGGCTGGCGAAAAAGTGGCGTCAGAGACGTCAGGCCGGCAAAGTGGCGTCTCGTTGTGCCTGCATAAATCTTCACGGACGATCTGTCAGGACGATCTGACGGACGATCTGACGCCAGGCGAAATAAAGAGCTCATGTCGACACTCGCCACATCTCCAGTGCCTCCAACGTGCGGCCGTGCTTCAAGGCATCAGACGCTGAAGCGACACTGCCCTTGCCATTCACGAAATCGTTAACATCATCCGCTATGCTCTAAAGTAGGTACCCGACTTCGTCTTCCTCTGACATTATTGCGTTGGCTTGGTTCCACAATTTCAATATTTCCTCGATGTAGGCAGTGCAAGTCTAAACTGGTAGCTTTGCTCTCCCTGCCAGGGTGTGTTCGGCATGTTTATTTGCTTCTGAATCACCGAAACATTTCTTGAGATCAACGACGAAACATTTCCACATAGTGAATAATTCTTCATGACTTTCAAACAACATCAGGGCAGTGTCAGTGAGTGCGAAGACAACGGTGGTTAGTTGGTCGGTAGTGTCCCCGTGGTTGGACTTGTTTACTCGTTGGTGATGGCTAAACCACTCGTTCGCATCTTCACCTGCATTCCCAGGGAAAATTCACGTATAACTCTCTCGAGACAGGCTAGCTTAACAGTACTGTTTGAGGAACTATCAGACATGGTTTTGGATATCATTGGCCTTAGTGAGGTCAGAACAACTGGCGAGGCCACGCCCGCTGCTATAGAGGACTCCCAGACAAGAAGCAATACGGGGCAGGATTCCTAATTCTTAAGGACATAGAGGGCAACATTGACGAATTCTACAGCATTAAAGAGAGGGTAGCAGTAGTCGTAATAAAACTTGAGGTGTAGAATTAAGGCAGTACATAGCTGCACTCCAAACTTCAGTCATGATGAAGATGAAATAGATCAGTTTTCTGAAGAAGTTGAGTTAGCCATAGGAAAAGTGCACTGAGTGTACTGTAGAAGTGCGCTTTTCAATGGAAAAGTGGGGGTAAAGCACGCTGGTTAACAAGCCATTGGCAACTACGGCGTCGATTCTAGGAACGCTAGAGGAAAGATGCTTCTAGAATTTGCGGAAAGGAATAAGTAGTGAATAGTCAATACCTTCTTCAGGAAGCATAGCAACAGAAAGTCGACCTGCAAAAGCATTAAAGTGCTACTTGAAATGAAATAAATTTCATGCTTTCCGCTGGTCCCAGCATAGTGTAGGATGTAAAAGTGTTAGTTAGGGTAAAGTGCAGTGATCATAGGTTAGCGAGGTGTGAGATTCACCTGAATTTGAAAAGACAAAGAGTAATATTGGTCGATTGATCAAGATGAAACAGGCCAACCTCGACGTAGTTAGGGTAAAAGCAGACCAGTTCAGGCGGGTAGTTGCAAACAAATATGGAGCCTTATAAGAGAAGGATGAATGACATAGTGGCACTCAATAAAACTGTAACTAGACTGGCTTCAGAAGTAGCAGTGGAAATGGGAGGTAAGATACCAACGAAACCAGTAGATAAGCTCTTCTAAGTAACAAAGCACCTAGAAAAGCAGAGACAAAGAAAGAAAGGTTCTAATTCAAGGGAAGGTAGAATTCATGGAACTGTCAAAAGTGATCAACTAGCAGAAGAGACTGGATATTCGGGACTACAACGTGAGATAGACTGCGGAATCAGTAAAAAATGTACGCAGCATGAAATCAGTGAGAAGGAAACTTGGCATAGGAAAAGCCAATATGTATGCACTAAAAAATAAGCAGCGCAATATCAGCAATCTCGAATATATATTGAAAGCAGCCGAATTATTCCATACTCACCTGCACAGTACTCAAAACAGCATCGACATTTCCTTTCGAAGTAGCAATGAACGCGTTACACAGACTTCTTCTACAGCTAGGGATTCTGTGACGATGACCTTGCAAGACATGAAACAGGGAAAAGCGCCAGGAGAAGATGGAATAACAGTCCGTTTAAGCGAATATGGTGGACACATGTCGCTTGAAAAACTGATAGCCCTCTCTACGAACGGTGTATCGACGTAAAGGGTCCTAAGGAACTGAAAGAATGTGAACGTTATGCTAGTCCGCAAAAACGGAGACGTTAAACATTTAAAAATTATTGGCGCATTACCTTATTCCCTGCGTTATATAAAATATTCACCAAGATAATTTGCAATAGAATATGAGCAACAGTGGGCTTGAGTCAACCATGGAAACAGGCTGGCTTTAGGCAGGGTTACTTTACAATGGATCATATCCTTGTCATGCATGAGGTAATGGAGAAATCCGCAGTGTACAATCAGCCTCTCTATATGGCTTTCATAGATTACGAAAAGGCATTTGATTCATTAGAGATACTAGCACTCACAGAGACATTAAGTAATCAAGGAGAACAGGATGTTTACGTATTTATCTTTGAAAATACCTGCAGAGATTCCACAGCTAACTTAGTCCTTCACAAGAAAAGTGGGAAGATACCTATAAAGAAGTCATACAAGGAGACACAATTTCTCCAATGCCATTCAGTGCTTGCTTGGAAGAAGTAGCCAAACTATTAACCTGGGAAACCTTGGGAGTGAGAATCAACGTCGTATATGTCACCAACCTTCGGTTTGCAGATGACGTTGCCCAGTTCTGGAAATAGGGGATGAGTTGCTACAAATGATGGAGGACCTTAACAGAAAGTGTGTTGGAGTAGGGTTGAAGCTTAATATGTCGAATACAAAGATAATGATCAATACCCTGGCCAGGAAACAAGAGATCAGTATCGCCAGCCGGCCTATAGACTCTCTGAAAGAGTTCGTTTACCTAAGTCACATTTACGACACAGCTCACACCTAGGTCACAGTTTGCTTACTCGCATTCAACCCTGATCATGAGAAGGTAACTTACAAAAGAATAAACATATGTTTGAGCGCATAGGGCAGACACTGTCAGCTCCTGATTTAAAGCCTACCGTTATCATTGAAAAGAAAGGTGTACAGTCACTGCATTTTACCGGTGATAACATGCGGGGCAAAACTTGGGGACTGATTAAGGAGCTCGAAAGCAAGAACCGCGCAAAGAGCGATGGAGCGAAGAATTTTAGGCGTCACTTTAAGAGACAGAAAGATAGCGGTGGGTATCACAGAGCAAACAGCTATAGTTGATTTTATAATTGACAATAACAGAAAAAAAATGGAGCTAGCCAAGTCATGCAACATATAGGATACACAACCGGTGGACCATTACGGTTACAGAATGGGTAACAAGAGAAGGGAAGCGTAGTCGGGGACGGCAGTACCCTAGTGTTGTGTCTGCTGGCGCTCATCTTGATAAGAGCACTCTGCGAAGTGCGCATGCGCCACTAAGTGTTAAAAGCAGTGTACCCCATACTAGCGGCTCTCTCTCTCTCTCTTGCCGAGCCTAAACCAACAAGCATGGTTTAATAAACTTCGTTCACCCCGAACTTGTCTGATCCTTTCGGCACGCCTGGTGCAAAACGTAACACCTAAGTTGGGCGATGAAATTAGAAAATTCACAAGCACTTGCTGGAATCGGTTGGCGCAGGACAGGAGTAATTGGGCATCGCAGGAAGAGTTCTTCGCAGTTTAGACATAAAATAGGCCGCTGATGTTCATTCATTCATTCATTCATTCATTCATTCATTCCTTCATTCATTCATTCATTCATTCATTCATTCATTCATTCATTCATTCAAGAATTTATTTCAAATACAGCTTTCGGCAATCTTCTCTAGATCAGAGTGAATTCCTCTTAACTCCTCGAAGACAAAGGGCTTGTGTAGAGTGAGCTCCTAAACAACATTTTGTAAAGTCGTGAGCGCGGCTTAAGTCATGTATACGGCCCATCAGCGAGGTGCAACGTAAAGATAATTTATTTCTCTGACTTTTAGTGCTAAATTGCCGGTGACATTTTCTCGTATTTAAAAAGTTTTCTTTTTTTTGCAAATAGAACGTGATTATTTGCGACTGGTTTTATGTTTCCTCAACGTGCAATGAACAGAAAGAACTCCGTCATGCCCTGAAAAATATTAACATTAGATGTTTAGAACTAAAACCAAATGAATAATTCGTATCCCGGAAGATTGAGTAAACAATGCGTAAGGATTTCGTAACCTAATGAACGAAGTTCCAGTACTGTTCGAGAGTAACCACTTGTTAGTAATATTAGCGAATGTTTACCTCAATAAGAGCTTCATTTGCGTAGAACCTAGCCAACCAAACCGAGGAAATGTAAAATTTGTGCTGAACTTCTTGGGTGTTTGTTCGGTACGCCATTTTGGGACTGAGCCTTAAGACGGTACTGCATATCCATAGCTGCGCCGACTGGAGTTTCCTCTGCGTGATAATTTGTAACTGGGTCACGAGATCCCGGCCTTAGTCGCTACAGCCGCTGTTCTACACAAGGCAAATAATAATGCGTAATGTTTTTAAGGCAACGTATCGACATTTTTAAAGACCGAAAACAATGCAGACAGTAATTAGAGAGTTTCACGTACGTGAGCACCCGGATAGAGTGGCAGTAGAGATACAGAAATGCGATATACCCATTCATGCCAGAGTGTAGCAGAAGAAAAAGGCGAGTCCTCCTCCTCAGATGATGGTAGCGCTGTTCACAGCGCCTTCATTGTTCGCGCACGATGCCAATATACTTCACATGCTTTTCGCCACGAAACGGTAACAGTATATTATTTTTTTTTGGTGTAGTAGAGGCACTTAATCGGAATGTTCCCAATTATTGCTTCTGGTTCGGTACAAGTTTTGGGTTTTTGAATTCAGTTCAACTTTGAATTCGCCACCTGGTCTAAAGAAATGTGGTTGCCACGCAGAGGCACCGGTTTCCTAGTGAACTCATGGCGCAGAGGACTTCATCTCGATACTTCCTTTTTCTTTACATGGAATAGCATTCCGACAAAAAAAAACAATAACAAAGTGAACGAACTTTTTCAAACTTGTAACTACCGCCCCAAGTTAACACTTTAGTCTGTCAATATATGCTTCCCTGTAAAACAGTAAGCGGTGCAGCAGCATATCGAGTTGTTCCATAAACATTGACAACACTACTTGCATCTGGCCACCTGCTGTTTCCTTACCCTTTTACGTTCATTTACATGGTGCCCCAAGAAAATACTGAGACGTAGACACAATGCTGTTTCTTCGTGGCCTCGGTCGTTCTGCTTGCCGTTTTGCGCTATATTTCAAATTATGCAGCATAATCTTGCCCGGCGGTCCGTTCTTTTAAAAACTGTCGTTTCGCATTCGAAAGCTGCCTAGCTTACGAGACGTCCACTTAGGTATGGCACTACATGCGCGTATTATAGAGGTTGTCCCACATCAATTGAGTCAATGTTTTAAAAATGAAAGACACTCCGAACGCGAGTTGAACCGAATGCATCTTTTCGCCTTAACTAACAAATTAGTTATGTTTAATTAATCAACTTCTTAAGTATTGGCTGCAGACCTCAAGTGTGATACGCAAAGATGTAGAGCACTCTGAGAAACCTCTTTATAAATTGTTCCCAACACGAGATATCGCACGTGGTCCCTTTTTCCGCGTTCCAAAGAAAGCGCGCGAAATTCGCACGATGGGGTTTTTGCGCACTGGTGTGCTGCTCTCATGCGTACGATGGATGAACAAGGCCTTCTGCAGAGAGACTGGCTCGCGACAGGGCGTTATGTCTGGTGTAGGTATCTGGGCATGCAGGTTTTATCACATGTTGGCGCAAATGCGAGCTGCTGGTCGAGCGGCGCCGGATCGATAAAGTGTCACAGACGAAAGAGAACAAAAATATAACTTCATTTTTTGAGGCTTGAAATGGGCTAGAGCTGGTAGCCTGCCGACGGACTGTGATGGGGTTGGGTGGGGAGGCGGCGTTGCGGCCGGAATGATTTCCTAGTGACCTTCAAAGCAAAAAGCGCCCTTTGAATAAAATGCTTGTTCGAATAGGTCACCATTTGCTGCAATAGAATTGACATCTCGGAGGCACGTTTTCCGAGGCGTTCCTGACCATGGTGTCAGTTGCATACTTGTCTTACCTTTCTCTTTGAGGATCTGTGATTTTATGGTTGCTGTCCGGTATAGTTGATCCGTGACGTAGTCCCAGAGAAATAAATCGAGGGGAGTTAAATTTGGCGACCGTGCCTGCCAAGCAATGGGCGCATGCCGTCCAATCCACTGCTGGAGGAATACTTCATGCAGCCATTTGCAAGCTTTGCTGCTACCATCCGTGGGAGCACCATCATGCTGATACCAAATATCTTTGATGCTAGCCAATGGAACTTCGCAAAGAAAATCCTCACGCGCTCCATCAAGGATGTCGTTGACGTAAATTTTGCCTGTAAGCGTGTTATCAAAAACACAGGGCTAATGATATTGCCACAGTGAATTTGACACCACAAATTACCAGACCACTGATATTAGTGATGTATCCTGAAAACCCAGTGAGGGTTTTCGTCGCTCCAATAGTGAGCGTTGTGGATGTTCACTTAGGCATTACGTGAGAAGGTGGCTTCATCGGAAAGCTGTATTTTGCTGAGAAAACCTGGATCCTCTCATGCCTCTTGATTATAATCCACTTTTCAAAGTGCTTTCAATTTTGTAAATAACGGGCCTCCAAGATCTGGTGCAGCAGCACGTGATACAGATGAAGCTGCCTCTTCTTAAGTGCTCTCTACACTGAAGACTTTGACACTACAGCTTCAGCAACCACATTGCGAACACTTGCATGTGGGTCTGATGAATACTTTGACAGAATATCTGTCTCCACGTCCTTGCCCAGGATTGAAGATTTATGCCGTTTATTCGTAAAAGTACCAGTCTGTCTCAGCGTTTTATATGCAAACACAATGGTAATTGAGTTCGGGCGCGTACCTGGATACCAGCATCTAAATATTGAAACTGCGCGCCTTCTATGTCCACTTTACGCACCTAGAGCCCAAACCACATGCGCTCTTGCCTCATTAGAGTAAGCCATATCTACTGCTCAACGTTGGCAAGAGCCAAATAGTGTAGCTGTGGAGAAGACACAGGTATGCAGGCGCCTGAGAAGCACAGTATATATTGCAGTTCGCTGGGATTGTTTCAAACGAGACGGATAAGGTATGATATACATCAGGTAAATTGGAAGTGCCTGCAGCCGCGCTCTCTCAGGGACTGACGCGTCGGTCAGTGTGCACAAGTGTGAACCATGATGCGGCCGCGCAATACTGCGACCACGAAGCGATGCACACGTGCGGGGTACGAGATCAAAAAAAGAAGGCTTGGTAGACCGTGTGTGAAGGAGAAGAGATGGGGCCAGTGCGAAAAAAAGTTATCGTCTGAAGAAGACATGGGTAATGTTCCTTGAATGCTGCCGAGCTTTTTTTGTACCATTAGCTAGTTTTTGACCCTGTGATTTATCCGCTGTTATTCGAGCCCTAAAGTTTAAAGTTGTAGCATCATCGTTTAATTCGAAGACTACTCCAAGGTCACTTGTGTAAAAAGGCAAAATTGTAGCAGCCGTCATCGCCTTCCATCGTTTCCACGCGCTTCACCCTTTCCTTCTTTCAAGCAGAATCAAAATGCTGCTTTCGTGTTTCCTTTTTCGTGGCCTTAGACGCTTTATGCTTCGGCAACGCTCGGCCAGCAGCATGCATTTGCACCGTCACGCGAAAGAAGCCGCCTGCACGGATTCCAACACAAGGCATAACGCCCTGTCGTGGGCCAGTCTTGCTACAGCCCACCTTGTTCATCCATAGCACGCTTGAGAGCACAATAACAGTGTGCGAGCACCCCGTCAAGTCGGTTTTTTTTTAAATTTACCGGCCTCTCTTCGGAACGCGGAAAAAAGTACCACGTGAGATATATTGTGTTGGAAACAATTTATTGAGAGGTTTCTTTAGGTGCTCGACAACATTGTGTGTCACAGTTAGGGTCTGCAGCCAGTACTTTAAAATAAAATAATTAAACATAACTAATCCGTTAGTTAAGGAGAAAATAAAAAAAAGTCTGAGTAACTCTAGGCTCGTGCGAACATTATGCATTCGGTTCAACTCGCGTTAGTAGTGCCTTTCATATTTAAAGCCTTGGCTCAAGTTATGTGGGACAACCTGTATAAGGCTTACTTTCTTCGTACGCAAACCTTGCATTTCAATTTCTTTTTTTTTTGTAAATGGAAAAACTTATGCTATACTACTGCATGGCAAAAGTTGCTTTTGCCATTTTTCCCCGATTATTCGTATTGAATGAATGTTTTGTGTTTAATGCCGCAAGGGCCAAGTATGGCCAAAGAGCGCCACCAAATATTCTTATTGGTCTAGGCCTTGAAAGTTCGATATTCCAATACAGGGATTCACTTGTGCTATTGTGGTGTAATCTAGTTATCCGTAAATCAAGAATCATCAAGTTTTTCCCCCCTTTTCTCTCTGCTATATTACGACTGAAAATGCGAGATCAACATATCCACCGCCAGTGTTGCACCTTTCTTCGACCGGCCCGGTCTAATCTGCTGGTAGCTCGGCAATGTTCTCAGTTGTTCAAGGTGGCGGTAGCGCTTCTCAGATCCATAGCGTACGAGCAACAAGCAAGTGTGATTCGTTTTCTACGGAGAATGGGCCAAACGCCCATAGAGATCCGCAGGGGAATGCAGCCCATGTAGGGGGAAAACTGACACCGAATGTAATCATTTGACACCTGAAAAAAAAAAAGAGGCACCGGGAACATTTGAGGTCAAGGGAAACGACGAACAGCCGCGCGCAACACAAGCTGCATCTGACAGCCGAGTCCGCATTACGGCCAGTGATCATATCCACCCTTCCTGGTTGCAGTTCGAAATCGGGTGCCCATAGGGCATGACGCTGTCGGTGCACTCACCAGGCGTTATACCACAGGCAACACCGGACGCCGGCCTGCGGAGCACCTGTACCCATTCTTTCTTTCCCGTTGGGTTCGGGCGGTGGGTTTCGAACTACCCACCTACCGCAGTCAAGGCGGACGCCGTGCACACTATACCACGATTGCGGTGGAGTAACGAGCTTGAGAAAATGTATTTATCTCTGAATTCTTCTGGCATCAAAATACCCGGTACTTTTTTCTTGTTATTTCAGTTGTCAAAGCATCTTTCAGGGAAAAACGTATATCAAACAATATTTGACGTAACACAGCCGTATTGAGTGGCAAAGTTCATGATAAAAGTTGTGATCAACACGATGATAAATATTCGCAGTAAGAGATAAAGGGCTCCAGCCAGGCGACCAAATGCGTCAGAAGACGCGAAAACGTGGCAACCCGTTTCCACCAAATAAGTTGTGTGCACGGCCTTTCGGTGAGCCCCCTTGAGTAAATGCCTCAGTATATGTAAATTTATAAACGGAGTATTAAATGAAACCTTTCACCTCACCCGCAAAGGCACTCTTGAATAGAGGAGCAGCACGAAAAGGAAGCGGCCTTAGCGCGTTAGTCTGGCCGCTTTGTCACCTGATTCATATAGCGTCCATTGGCGCCAGGGAAATTTGTCACCTGCGTGTGCGTGCACCGGCAGTCTGGTAGAAACGAGCTAGTGTGCAGTGCCATCCACTTCTGTGCACAAAATACGAGGGGCCAGATGGATGGCCGCTCGTATTCTATGAGCGTCCCCGTTCTATGCTATGATGCTATAAGCGTCCCCTTTCAAACGGGAAGGTGGGTTGCGCCACAAAGCCTTTGTTCTTATTTTCTAAAATGTCCCACCTATCCTTTGGAGCGCGCACACACACACACACACACACAAACACACACACACACACACACAAACACACACACACACACACACACACACACACACACACACACACACACACACACACACACACACACACACACACACACACACACACACACACACACACACACACAAAGAATCCACAGCATCAAACTTTCGGAACCTCTACGCGGATCTTTTTTGTGTACTCGTCCGTTGTTTGTGGTCTTCCTACGTTTCGGTCAGCAAACATCCAATCGCGTTTTACTAACCTCCACTGCGGACATGTTCACTTGCCCCCTGCTATCACTGAATCCAGTGGCTTCAAGGAAGCCAGATGAGCCTAAACCGACAACTCGGTAGATATTTTCGCATTTTAATAAAAGTTATTCCATCGTTTCCCTAGCTTTAGCGGAGCAAGCCCGTGCTTATTCTTCCTTGGTGTACATCGTTTGGTAGCTGTGCGTTCTAAGGCATCCTGATCTCCGTTCTAAACGTAAAAAAGCTTCTCTTTTAGTTATGGTAAATGGTTTTTTCCTGATTTTTTTTTTCATTTCAGGTACTTATCGTAGCAGGCTTCTTTTCCACGGCCGCCACCTATAAAATTGTCTCACCCTCTCTGACTTTGCGTTTGGAGTTCTCGGTTGACGTGTTGCTTACCGTACCAGTGTCATACTTGCTGATGAGCTTCATCGTTTTCTACACTGTGAGTCAATGTTTTCGAGAAAGTATGTTTTCGAAGATGCCTTTGAGCACCTAGTTGTACATCGAGGTACACCAAGGAAGAAGAAATATGTGCTTGCGGCAATAAAGTTGTAAGAGCTATAGAACATGTTTTATTAGAAAGTGAAGATATCTGCCCAGCTGCCGGTTTCGGCTCCCCAGACCTCCTTGAAGGCCTTTGGTTTAGGGGTAGCAAAGGGAAAGTGAAACATCTCTGCAAGAGAGATAATAAAAGGCTATGAATGATAGAGACTTTGAGATTGTGGTTGTTCATGTTAAAATAAGAAAAACTTGAGAGACAGGGACAAAAGACGCCAGCAACATGATTCTGCATTTGTCCCTATCTGTGGTGCTTTTGTCATTTTAGTAAAAGTCGATAGGAAGCTTCGTGGCAGATAATTAGAGAAACCAGAAAAAACTGAGGTCTATCAAAACAAAGTTCCCAATAACAGTTCAGTACCTTCGATGCTGGGGATTCTCGTCTGTTATAAATTAAAATACAGGTAAGGCATTCGACAAAATAAGAAAAATCACATGAATCCCATGCACCATAGGATTCGAAGTAGGCTAAGCTTTCTGTGCTCTTTGTTTTAGCGTCAAATACTAGCGTTGATGTTGACGAAGAATGTTCCATTTCTCTGGCACTACTCGAGTGCTGAGTTGATGTTAAATGTAACCTATGAAACAGCACCACTACTGTTTGTCGGTGTAGTACACAGAACATGTGCATATGGCGAGATTTGTTCGCTTGAGGCGGTGTTGTGCCCTCATGTTCCTTACCTCCGAGAAGGTTAGCATTGTCATTGCCACATATCCGGCTCATCGTATTGTGGCAGAGGTGTTAATCATTAATTGAATTGAAGGCTGTATATGCCAAAACCCCAACTGGCTTATCAGGCACACCGTGGTGGCGGACCTTGGAATAATTTCGCCCACCTGGGGTTCTTTAACATGTGCCTAAATCTAAGCACATGATTGTTTTTGTATTTCGCCCCCTCGTGATGCGGCGGCTGCCGACATAGGCGCGGACTGCGCGGGGGGGGGAGGGGGGGCGAGGGGAGTACTCCGGGGCCCGAGCGCCCCTTAGGCTGGGCCGAAGCCAACCCACTCCTCCCCCCTAACACACACACACCTAAATTGTCATTACCAGAGTTTTGTCAGCCACATTATTCGAAGTTTCTTTTCACTTGCCTAGACCTTTGCAGTTAATACTTTGTTGTGGCTAAAAGCTAACTGCAATATTCTTGGAGTGCACCTGCACTGCTTTTAAATAATATTTGCGATTTATTTCCGCCAAACCTGAGAATAGGAGGACAACCGCATTAGAAGCACCAGCGACGGCTGCCTCATTCGTATTTTCTCAATTTGATATTGTTTTACAATTCCACCATGCAGATACAGAATATATTTAAATGTACACACAGCACAAAGTATATTATATTTTTGAAAGTGAAGGAGGTGGCCAATTGAAAATTGAAAATTTAAGATATCTATAGCCTACGCCTATATAAAAAGTACGTTGTTGTATGTTCGCTTCATTTCCAATTGCAATGCGGCCTTTTTCTGACCCTGAAAACAACCTGCAGACTTTTATCAAATGTGTGTGAAACGCAAGTGATCGATATGCGTCTCAGTTTTGCTTCTCTTTCCAGTAAGCAATGCTAAAGCCTCATGAATCCATGCACTCTTCTCATAATTTGCCACATTTATTAGGGATGGAAACATCGTCACTTGCACGCAAAGGTCATAAATATATACCGAGTGTCCCAATTAACTATTATGCACCCAGATTTCAAAAAAGAGCAATTGCGCTACTAGAAGAAAACCTACTGCTTATTGTTTCCGGTACAGGGCAGTATATGCCAGTGGTTTTTTTCATTACTGAGATTTATTTAGGTAATTGTAAATAATTATACAACTCGTGACGTACTATCCTAAATATGAAAGTGCGGAACAGGCATTTGAAGGCAGAGCCAAGGGACATCTAGTCGCTGTATTTTCCTCAACGTACAAATAGCGCACTAGCTTTTTCCGACTGATAAATAAACCTTGAGAAATATGCAATACACCACATGACTGCGCTCCAACCCGCATCATAATGCAGCACACTCGAACACGCTCCCGATAAAAAAAAATAAAGAAAAACATCGTGATCAACCTTATTTGCCGCGCCCCGGCCGAAGTAACATGTCGCGTTTGGTGTTTGTTGCAAACAAGCTGTAATAGCTGTTGTCTTAGCGTAGACAAAGTGCACATGTTTCTTTTTTTGTGCCACAAGATCTATTGCCACAAAATGCGAATTGACAACGTCAATGCAAAAGCATAAAGGTTCATTTGTGTCGTCCCACTCACCATGTATTTCTCTATTGAGCAGAAGGAAAACGTGATCCTTGCTTTGGGAGCTGCTAATTGCAACAATAGGTAGGGCGCAAATATATATCCGTCATGCAAATGTGGCGTTAGAACAAACGTATCGACTATTCTCACAAATTATGAAAACCTGCGACAAACCGGCAGCTTCCAGAAACAGCGGCGGAGGACTCCACCGGTCAGTCCCAGCCTATGCGCGAATGTTGTAGCACTTATGGCCTCAAACCCTCATACTATTGTGCGGGACGCTGCCACCGAGGTTCCAATATGCAAGTTGTCAGTTCCGAGAATTTTAAATGACTCGGCCTTTGACCCGTACCACCCTAATCTGCACCAATGCTTGGAAAAGCAAGGCACCTTCGGAAGTGTCTAGATTTCTCGAATTGGTCCCGCACAAGAGGTGATGAGTCAAATGAATTTTTGAGCGACATCACGTGCACATATGAGGCCAATTCTTGCATAAACGCCTAGAAAATTTGCATACTGCACAGTAGTTGAGTGACTACAATGCACACAAAGCACAATTGGCACCTTTACCATTGGTTGTTCAATGTGAGGTGCGAAATTTACGCCGGTGCTATAATCTGTCCCATTTTCCTCGATCATACACTGATTGGACACCCTTACGTGAACAAAATACTCGAAGAAGTAGTGGATGAGTTTGTCAGCGAAGTCCCGCTGTCACATCTTCAACTTCTGTGGTATCATCAAGTCGGGGCACCAGCACATAGCAGCAGCCGAGCAGGAAACTGGCTGAATGCGACTTCTCATGCGCCATAGATCGGAAGGCACGCGCCTGTAAATTGGCTGGCTAGGTCACCTGAGATCCCTACACTCGATTTATTTCTTTGGGGTTACGTGAAAGATCGTGTTTACATGATCCAGATGGACATTCGATGAGCTAGAGGCAAGGATAACGGATGTCTGGCGTAGAATTCCAGCGTCTGTCATAAAGAAAGCCGCCGAAGATGTGGTAAAGCGGACACACTATTGCATAGCTGCAGAACAAGACCAATTCGAAGACGTCCTCTAGGCAGCGGTTGGATTTCACTCGTGCATACGAATTCATAGATAATGAAATCTCACTGAAATGTGATAGTTTACAATGTGTAAACATTTCTATCCTTACCCAACGGAAAAACCGTCCCTCCGTCGGTCCTGTGAGCCGGTCACTTTCAACATAGCACCCGCAGCAGCGAGCAAGTTCACGTGCAATTTGCCTATCGCTTCAACGCCATTGAAGCGGCAAGAAAGCGCTCACGGAGCCCTCAGCACATGCCGCACCCTGCCGCTTTCGCAGATCGCTTTCAAGATACGGGCCGCGACGGCGCGCCAGGTGTGTTCGCCACAGGAGCCCGGTTGATCGCGGTTCATAAGGGTTCAGTGTACCTAACAAATGTTGCATATATTTCCTTCATTTGCTACATCTCTCTTGTCATTTCAACTCACGTCCGCATTCACTGCGGACAATCCACAACACCAGTGAACATGGCTTCTACTCACCTCTTATACGTCGTCTCGTACAGGTCTCACTTGACAGTTTGCTGTTGGAACCACGCCTCTTCGTTTCGCGGTTCTTTCGCGGTCGTTCTCGCAATTATACTAAACCCACCATCATACTAGCACGAAACACGACGTCACTACTACGAAATGCTTGCTCATCATTCAGATAAATCCACAGAGTAAATTCTTTGTGCGCTTGATTTTCTTTCTGTTTTGTTTCTGCAGGCGTCCCGACTGCCAATAAGGATGATCTGGAAATGGTGCGTTTACTTTCTTCACCGCATCGTCCTTGCCTTTTTTCTATCCATGAGCCGCTTCCCGGTCTACTTATTCCGATTTTGTTTTTTGCCCCGAAACTATTTTTGCAGCAGGTATACACTCTCACGGAAAAAAAAACCTTACCCTTCTACTCTGTGAAGAAGGCTCACCAGCGAAGCTGTGTATGCGGGACCCTTAATGGCGAACTGCACCTCCACCTCGAGTTGACCCGGAATTTGACTATATTCGAGACTTTTTCTCTACCACGGGAGGGGAAAGAAGCCCTGGCGACCAAGCAGGGGCGAGACGATTTGCTAGTGCGAAACGCACTGTTTATTCAAAGGTAGTTGAAAGACAATAAGAAAAGCATGAAGTATGAAGTCTCTAGTATGAAGTCTCTCAAAAGTAAATTTTGGAGCCCCTAAATAGGCTCTCTAAAAGTGTGGGCGGGATCTTGCTTCCGTCGATGACACGAGACAGGCACGGAGAGAGGGCCCCTCCTCCAGCAATACCCAGCACAGGCAGGAGAAGTCGATCCTCTTTTCGACGAATCCGGGGAGAAGGTCGGGTGAATGACCTCTCCGGCGCCGTGGGGTCCGGCCAAGAGAAGGTGAAGGGGATGAGGTAAGCACACACGATGCCACGACCATGAGAGGAGGGGAAGGGGATGAGGTCGCCCGTGGGCTCCGGCTCGGGGGTAGGGTGAATGACCTGTCGCCACGTGGTGTCAGACGCCAACCCTAACAGCATCTCCGGCGGGGGAGGAAGATCCCGACGTGTAGGGGCCAGCAGCCGCAGTACGAGGGATCGGCGTTTCGGTATCAGGATTCCCCGTAGAGGTCACGAACCCTTCGTTCGTAGCAGGTAGATTCCGGGGATCATCCGTCCTCGTGGCGCTCTTGTGACTTTTCTCCTTGGTCCGGTCCGGTGAAATCGGTCTTTGCAAGCAGGTCTCGCAACTTTTCGTCTCCTGCGTGGGCAAGCAATCACCCCGGAACAGTGCCGGACCCACAACCACAAAGCAGCAAGCACAAGGCCACACTCCCCCAAGACACACCTGGCTTTAAAAAAAAAAGAAAACCCGCTACACCTTTCCCATTTCCTACGCGCGTCCTTCCCCACTCAACACTAAAACCAGCCATTTCTTGAAGGCGTTATTAGGACGTGGTCATTAAAATCAGCTAACAATCGGCTTCACTTCTGAAAAACATATGAATGCACGAAAAAAATTGCCACGGAAACCCGGATGAGCATGGGGCTTTCGATACTCTAAGGGCAACGACTTAAACCGTCGGCATTGCCGTTAAGCTTACCCTTTTTGTAGCGAATATCGAAGGTGTACTGTTGAAGAGCCAAGCTCCAGCGCAAAAGACGACCGTTTTTCGTAGACATGGACTGCAGCCATGTGAGGGGACAGTGATCAGTCTCTATGGTGAATCTTGAGTCAGTGATATAGCAAGCTAGCTTCTGTACCGCCCAAACTACGCAGGCGCATTCCTTTTCTGACGCACTGTATGCTTCCTCGCGAACTGAAAGCATTCTACTGGCGTACAGTACAGGATGTTCGTTCTCGTCATCTTTCTTTTGACAGAGCACCACCTCCATACCCCTGTCACTGGCATCACACTGAAGAATGAATGGCTTAGAGTAGTCGGGCGCGTTCAACGCTGGCTGACTCGTTAGTGCGTTCTTTAGCATACTAAAAGCCTTTTCTTTTGCGTCATCCCACTTTACCGTTTGTGGTTCTCTTTTTCTGAGAGCATCCGTTAAAGGACTTGCAATCTCGGAATACCGCGGAATATATCTTTGGTAACAACCCGCCAAGCCTAGGAATGATCTGATGTCCCGCTTGGTGCGTGGTTGCGGGAAGTTGTCTATCGCGATCAGTTTAACCTCGGAAGGCCGACGATGGCCTTGCTCTATTACATGACCTAGATAAGCTACCTCCGCGCGCCCTAATTGGCATTTGGGAGCCTTAACAGTTAAGTTGGCCTCTCGTAGACGACACAACACTGTTCGCAGGTGTTGCATATGGTCCGCCCATGATGAAGAAAATATAGCTATGTCATCGAGATAGGGAAGTGCAAAGTCCTCCATTCCTCGTAGCACCTGGTCCATAAGGCTAGAGAAGCAATATGGCGCATTCTTCAATCCAAAACTCAGGACTTTCGGACGAAAGGTTCCCATCGGGGAAATAAACGCTGCAAGCCTGCTTGCCCTCTCGGTCAACGGAACCTGCCAATACCCTCTGACTAAATCGAGCGTAGAAATGAAATTAGCACTGCTCACTTTCTCAAGCCTTTCCTCGATATGCGGTATTAGATAAGTCTGGTCCTTCTTGATTAAATTGAGCCTGCGGTAGTCGATACATGGCCGCGGCTCTTTTCCTGGGACCTCGACCAAGATAAGAGGCGAGGTATAATCACTCTCTCCTGGCTCGATTACACCTAGCTCTAACATCTTGTTTATTTCAGCGGTCATGACTTCACGTTGACGAGGCGAAACGCGATAAGCTTTCGAACGAACTGGGTCCGACGAGGTTAACTCGATATCGTGAACGATCGAGGTTGTCCTGCCTGGTGTATCTGAAAATACGTCTTTAAATTCAAACACGAGTTCCCTCAGTTCGGCCCTTTGATTGGGATTCAACTCCGCCTGTTCTACTAACTTATCAATGGTCTCGTCAATGTCTTTTGTCTCCGTCACTGCTGTTAACTCTGGAAAGTCGACAGGCATTTCCTCAGGTTGGTTAAGGGACATGTTCCCAATGGCTTCCCTCTGCCTGTAGGCTTTAAGTAGATTGCTATGGTACACTTGTGGTGTAATTCGTTTTCCCGGTACCGTGATTACGTAGATTGTTTCAGATAATTTCTGAATTATGTCAACCGGTCCTTCCCATTGAACCTTTAGTTTGTTTTTCAACGAGGGTTTCAGAATCATTACCTTTTCCCCCCCTTCAAAGCGTCGCGTGCGAGCCGTCCTGTCATAGTAACGCTTAGCCTTGCTTTGTGCCTTACGCATTTCCTGCCCTGCTAATTCCTGAGAAACGTGCAGACGGTAAAACAGCTCTAGCACGCATGCCACAACCGAACGATCGTCTGACCGGCCTTCCCAGGCTTCTCGAACATGCGGAGAGGGGAGCGTAGGCAGCGTCCGTAAACGAGCTTCGAAGGTGAAAAACCTGTTGATTCGTGCGGTGCAGTTCGAAGCGCGAACATGGCTGCAGGCAAGCAGCTCTCCCAATCGGCTTTGTATTCATAACAAAGGGCTCGCAAAAGCCGCTTCATGACTGAGTGGACTTTCTCTACCGCGTTGGACTGCGGGTGGTACACTGAGCTATGGATAATTTTAACACCGCACCTTTCCAGAAACGTCGAGGTCAGTGCGCTCGTAAAGACGGATCCTTGATCTGACTGGATTTCTGCGGGAAACCCTGCTCGCGGGAAGATAGATAAAAGCGCGTTGACGATCTCCGCCGAGCTTAGTTCTTTGAGAGGCACTGCCTCGGGAAATTTCGTTGCGGGGCATAGTGCCGTAAGAATATGTCCATAGCCAGACTGCGTCGCAGGAAGTGGTCCCACTGTGTCTATTATGAGCCTGCGAAATGGTTCCGTGATAATGGGAACAAGTTTCATTGGCGCTTTAGCCTTATCTCCTGGCTTGCCTATGCGTTGACATGTGTCGCAGCTTCTTACAAATGCTTCTACTTCTCGAAAGCAGCCGGGCCAGTAAAATTCCTGCAATAAGCGGTCCTTTGTTTTACGAATGCCCAGATGCCGTGTCCAAAAGCCCCCGTCAACCAGGTGCAGGAGCTGCTCACGATAAGGATGCGGCACCACGAGTTGGTCGAATTTCACTCCCTTTCCACTGGTGTACTCTCTATAGAGGACGCCTGCCCTCTTTAGGAACTTCACGTTCTGTTTGGCTACACCTTCTTTAGCGTCAGGCCTTAGACTACGCAGGGCGCAATCTTTTTCCTGCTCGGCAATCAATGTGGCAGGGCTTACATTCAATAACCTTTGCCTGCATTCTGCCTCAGGAGACATTGCAGGCTCTGCTGCTTGCCTGACTTCTTCATCAGCTGGTGTACCTTCCGCATCATCCCCTATAGGACTGTCCTGTTCGGTACTGGTGGACGAATCCTCCTTCAAACCTGTTTCCTCCACTACTGGAGACTCATACACTGCCTTGGCCGCGAGCTCCCGTGCCTTGGAACGAGTTAAGGCTTGCAATATCCCTTCACTAAACCCGATTCCCCTGCGTCGTAGCAAATCCTCAGATTTGTTAGAAAACAAATACGGGTACTGAGGCGGGAGATGTGCCGAGACGGCAGCTTCAGTGTCTAGTACTCCAAAAGGTCCTTCGATACGAATCTTGGCCACCGGGAGACAAACACTGGAGGTTTCCACGGCTTGCCTTATCGAAGCACATTCCCCCGTGAACTGGCCTGTATCTACGTACGACGGATGCACTACGTCCATTGTGGCTGCCTAGTCGCGAAGCACTCTACACGGTTTGCCGTTTACCACGAGGTCTCGAATGTACGGTTCGAGCAAGTTGAGATTCTCTGCGTTACTACTTAGTGACATCAACACTAGTTTGGGATTTCTGCATCCCACGGAGATATGCCCCGTTTGCTGGCAGTTGTAGCAAACTACTGGTTTCTTGGCCTCGAAAGCCTTTTTCTTTTGCTTTTCTGCCCTCTGCGGGTGACTCCTTTTCTCCTTCGCTGTCCCCGTCACTACTTTTCCCTGAACCTGATCTTTCCTTTGTTTTATTCCGACGCGACTTTTACCATCGTTTTGACTTGTCGGGTCTGCATTTATTCATCTCCTCCTTAGGAGCTTCGCTGCCTTCGTCCGCACGGCGAGTTACGCACTCCTCGTCGAGATCGGCCGCTCTCGAAACCGTGTCTACGCCTGGCCTATCCTGAACCCAATACTTGATGTTTACAGGCAGCCGGCGGTAGAACTGTTCTAAAGCAACGCACTGCATTGTTCTTTCGGCGTCGCCGAGTGCACCCTCTTCTCTGAGCCATTCCTTCAGGTTTACCTCTAAGGTGTACGCAAAATCTGAATATGACTCACTTTTGGTCTTCTCGACTTCCCTGAACTTTCGCCTGAATGCTTCAGCTGATAATCTATACTCTTTAAGCAGATTTGCTTTGACTTCATTGAAGTCCTCTGCTTCTTCTTTCCCCATGCGGGCGATAATATCAGCTACCTCACGTGGCAGTAACGTAAGCAAGCGTTGCGGCCACGTGTTACTCGCGAATTTTGCCTTCTCACACGTGCGCTCAAACTGTACCAGAAAAAGACCTGTGTCCCCTCCTACTGCGTAGGGTGCCATCAAGTGTGTCATTCTGCGTTCATTTTCGCGTGCCTCTGTGCTAGGTCTCTCAGAATTTTGTGCTTTCAAGAACTCAACCTCTAGGCGCTTCAATTCAAGGTCGCGCTCTTCTTTGGCCTCCCGTGCTGCTCGCTCTTCTTTGGCCTCAGGTGCTGCCTGCTCGCGCTCCTCTTTTTCCTCTAGGCGCTTACGCTCTTCCTCTCTTTCTCTAATGCCCTCTAGGCATTCCGTCAGTTCCTCGTCGTCTGCTCCGATCGCTTCGATCGCCTCAATGATCTCCGGCTTTCTCTTTGATTCGGCAATTTGGAGGCCCAACTCTTTGGCCAAGCTCAACAATTCCGGCTTCTTTAGTGCCTTCAAGTTCATGGCTGCCCTTAGTGTTGCTAAACCTTCACTCTATACAACCTTGACGTACTCAAACTTCCGTCAACGGTTTAACGAAAAATCACTGCTATGTACTTTCCAAAAAATACGTAAAAGCCAAGTGATATCTCAGTGAAGAAAAGCCGTGCACTCACCATATGCAGTCATGATCCAGACACCTTCCTTCCGAACGTTGTTGCCAGGACGAAGAGGCTACGATCTTGTAGTTGTCGTCCAAGTTGGGGTCTCCAGGATTCCGTATCCCAATCGCTGCCAGCCAGTTTGTTGCACTTCAGGGGCGATCCCACCGTTAGCAACGAGTTTGTTGCGTTTGTAGGCGATCCGACCGCTCGCAACCAGTTTTTTGCGTACTCCAGGGTAGCGTACCGTACTGCTGCCGAGAAGCAGCGACGCCTGCCTAACGAAGCTCGACCGACATTACTTATTGGGTAGCGTGGCGTTGTCGGCGGGATGCAGGCATCGGTAGACCATGGCGACCAAGCATGGGCGAGACGATTTGCTAGTGCGAAACTTGCACGGTTTATTCAAAGGTAGTTGGAAGAAAATAAGAAAAGCATCAAGTATGAAGTATATCACAAGTACATTTCAGAGCCCCTTAAATAAGCTTTCTAGAAGTGTGGGCGGGATCTTGCTTCCATCGATGACACCTGACCGGGACAGAGAGAGGGCCCCTCTTCCTGCATAACCGAGCACGGGCAGGAGAAGTCGATCCTCTTTTCGACGAATCCGGGGAGAAGGTCGGGTTAATGACCTCTTCGGCGCCGTGGGGTCCGGCCAAATAGAAGGTAGGGGGATGACGTATCGCCCTTGGCGTCCGACCAAGTAGAAGGTAGGGGGATGACGTATCGCCCTTGGCGTCCGACCAAGTAGAAGGTAGGGGGATGACGTATCGCTCTTGGCGTCCGGCCATACCTAACAATGTGGGCCCAACAGACCCTGGATGTTAAGTCAGTCTGTGCCTATCCCATTATTTTTCGCGTTTCGTGCGTCGTCAAAGGGGCGCGTCGGCCGCGTTATCAAAGGACTTTTGTTATCAGTGTGTTCAATCGACCTCGAGAGACGGCTAAGAAGTGTGAGGCAAGAATGTGAGGAAGGAATAGTGGCGAAGCCGAGAACCCTGGTATTGGTGCTCCTTCCGTACCCTTAACAAGGTGAAGTGCTCTACTGAAAACTCCATATGTCCCTTAACTTCCATAACTCATAATCCGATATGAAATACATAAGATTCCATACGAAAACGAATTTATCCGGTATGTCACATGATAGTGGGTATAGGTGTTAAGGAGAATACGCTTTATTTATTAGGGCTCTTCGGATTTGCGACCGGCAAATCAGTTGCTTTCAATCAGCTAATTTGAAGGCGCTGGTTTATGACGCGGGTGCAAGCCCAGTAACGTGATATTTTTTCATTTTTCGTGGAGTTTCTTTACCAGCAGGAAAAATCGTACGCGACGAACACGTCGCTGAAAATGCCGCACTTAGATGTCATTTGGGGGTGCCTACAAATGCCTTGTTGGCACTGAGAATTACGACCGTACTTCTCAAGTTCGATAATTAACTCTAGTTAGCAAATTAAATCTCAGAAAAGAAAGAATACTTGCGGCTACTTGCGGCTCCATTGTACTGGAAACAATATGCACTAGGTTTTCTTCGAGGGACACAATTACTCTTTATTATAAGGTATTGGCACATGATAGTTAGGACACGCTGTATAATACACACAGTAACCAAAATGAGCTCAAAACCTGAATCAACAGGAGTCATGCGCAGCAGCGCTTATACTCGGACTCAGAAATAAATGTCAGATGCTGCAGGTTCTCCGGAAAGGCGAGCAGTATTACTGATAGCCAAATATAACGCAATTTCACGAAGGTAGATTACACCACCGAGAGACGTCAATTTCTTTGTGGTGCGAGAAGACTCAGGCTGTGAAATTGAACTGCCTCTACTATCAGGTATTGTATATACTTATTTAAGGCCGTCACTTCAGTTAACAATTATTGGAGGTCACACGAAATTTCTTCAAGTGCAAGAAATGTTTACATATGGGGTTTGGAAAGGCTGGTCGGGCTGGCCGCCTGTGGTCGCTTGCCACGGTGGCCGTGGTAGTCGGTATCGAACTTACAACCTCGAGTAACGTCAAAAATGCAAATATACCACGGTGGACACAGAAATATTTATTTGACGTGCGATCACTTCCATAGCGTCGCCTAGACGTAGGCAACGGTGTTTTAATGCGGCTGTGTGTCTCCACACCCTGCGTCAGTCGTAATGCTGACAAATTTCCGCAGTGGTTAGATCCAGAAATGGCGGAAACGTACCATACCATACCTTGAAGTTGAATTTATTCATTTTTAAAGCTGAAAGCTTTCAAAATGAATGAAAGCTTGTCCGGGTCCCCACATAGTTATCGGTGACATTAATGCCCACCATCCCATGTTCGGCTCTGCTTCGACGAACGCCCGCGGTAGAGACTTGGCCGACTTCATGCTTAGTCAAGGCTTGATGGTGATCAATGATAGCTCGCCAACATACCTTCGAGGCTCTTACTACAGCAGTTGTC